>NC_072731.1:56586857-56928107 GCF_026930045.1 Uloborus diversus | reverse complement strand
CAGAAAAATAGCACAGTAATTATATGCGATGCACTTTTTAGTTGTCCAAGAATATCGAACATCTTTACCTTCCCGTTCATTGTCGGAAAAACTTTCTATTTTTCTTTCTATTTTCACAAACTCTAGATAAACAGTGTGCTTAGGTGAAATTATATTTCAACAACTTTATACTTAGAATGGAAAAATATATAAAAGGTACGTAGTGGTTATTTGTTTGAGCTAACAAAGCTTAGACGGATGTTTAGACTTGTTTGGTGTGGGGAACTTCTGCTTTCAGTGGTGCTAAGGAAAAGCCCATTTACGAAGGCAATACTTATAAAAGCCGGTGATTCCCTTCCGAATATTCGTGTTGCTAGCAAGGATTTCGCGTTAGCTTTAAAATTTGTTTCTCGTGAA
Organism: Uloborus diversus; assembly: GCF_026930045.1. Classification (NCBI taxonomy): domain Eukaryota; kingdom Metazoa; phylum Arthropoda; class Arachnida; order Araneae; family Uloboridae; genus Uloborus; species Uloborus diversus. The sequence goes on along the minus strand of NC_072731.1, from coordinate 56,927,711 downwards.
AAAATCGTGATAAAGTCATTTCGCTTAAATCGAATCGCGTTGTAGCGTGAGCTCACTGGAATGTACTATTTCATTAAAATATCATTGAAATTGGTTTCATAGAGGCAAATTCCACCATAATATAAAATATGAAGACAAAATCTTTAAACATGATTTTTAAATCTGTTTCTTTTTTTTTTTTTTTTTTGTGTGTGTGTGTGTTTTCTGAACGTTTCTAAGGAGCGAAGTTGTCCCAGTAGAGCACCGGTTACTTCAATGGAAACCAACGTGAGAATGTTTATGTCTGTATCACAACAAAAATGAATACCGTTTCCTTCACACCCGGTAAAGGGTAAATGAGCGAGAAAAGATAAATCAAGATTTGTCTCTAGCACGTTTTCTCTCGCCTCGATGTCATTGCGAACAAATATCATGAGTATTCTGAACACATAACACCTGGTGGCAGATACGAGAAAGACGACGCCGTTACTTTCGAAGTACACGAACAAGAAATTGCTCCAATCGGAGGAGGGGTGTGTGTAGCTGTGTGAAACGAAAAAGAAACCTGGAATAGATATTAAAAGAGGAGGTCATAGAACAGAAGGGCAGAAGAAGAGAACCAAGAATATTCGGCTTGCAAAGAAATTCCGCAAATTCCAACGCTTGGTTCGTCCGAAACTATTGGAAATGGACGGACAGTTCGGACCACGGTGGTCGTAATATGGGCAGTGAAATAGTGCAGGCTCGTGGGCGGTGGGTGGGTGCTATTTCCATGGCAGCCATCTCTCCCAGATAAACGCAATTTTGTCCTTTCGTATATCTTGGAATCTTTTTATTGCTGTTGCTTTAAGTGAAGATTCGCCCTCCCCGAAAAGCTCATATTTATTTAAAAGTAAGAATTTCACCTTCCCATCGTACCGGAACTTGCCGAAAGTCGGTATTTTATTACATTTGAACTTTTTGAATATATTTGATGGAAATTCGGAATACCCCCCCCCCTTCTCCCCTTTCTCCTACCCCTAATGCTTTCTGGAGTGAAATTCAACCGGGACGAAAAATGAAATAAAGTAATGGAATATTTTGCCCGGCGGCATGTAAGTGCAATTTCGGAATCTTATCCAGAAACCGATTTTAAATCTTCCGAAAATTCACAGGCGCATGAACATATATTCTTCCAGTCCAGAGATTTGAAATAAACATTTCCGCCTATGTGCCGTAGTGCCTTGAAAGTTTAGAGTCCAGGAAAGTTTATCCAGAATTTCAAATTTGTGCTAATATTATGTTACACGCGTATTAGCCTCCGGTTAACCCCCCCCCCCCCCAGGGTGATATCAAGTTCGCTAGCATCGCGTTTTTATGTATCGAGATGCATAAATTCGTTTAAGAAATAGTGCGACAGATTCCTCTTCACACAAAATTTTCGACAGATCAATGTCATAAAATAAGCAAGATTCAAAATTTTCATTTTGTGATATAGCAAATTCAGAATTTTCAATTGAATATGACAGAATGCATTTCGGTTACTTTAGATAAAATTTATTTAATTATAGTAAAAGTATGGATGGATTACATTAGTGCAGCAAACTGCAGGTTGTTTTCACGGCATTGACAATACTTTCGCAGAGAAACTAGTTCTACAGAATTAAAGTAATTTTGCTTGAGACTTGGAATATAAAGGAATAGGTACCATAAGTGATCACGTTAGCGACTTTGCCTTGTTCGACGATAAAGCGATGTGTACATTTAGTTGTGCGTGTTTTAATATTCGATACATATTAGAGTAAAAAAAATAAACAGTCAGATTACCAACTACGAAATTAATATGCATCCTAAAGCAGATAAAAAAATAACTTCAAGACAATCTCCCCCCCCCAAGCATGCTGAGATAGGCAACTATTAACATTTCTCTCTTTTTTTTTAAGACAAGACCTCATAACTTTTTACATTTTATCATTTTCAATTAATGCGCAAATTACATTACTTTTAACTAAACTTCCTAAAAGGATAGAAAATAACATATTAAAAGTTTTACTAATGTTTTAATGACTTTTTTAATTATCAACTATACAATGACGCTTCTTACTTTATAAGTATTTATCTATACGTAAATCGCATATTTTAAGTGTTAAATCATAAGAAGAAACATTTGCAATGAACACTGCAAACACATAACAAGAATGCGTATTTAAAAGCTTGGAAAATTGAGTAATGTAACAAAATATTAGAAACAGATATCGCAAGAGATCTTAAATATTTCCAATGACTGGTAAAAGTTAAGAAGAAAACGTACATAAAGCGATCAAAAAAGTAGTAAAAAGCAACATGTGCCAGTGTTTATGCTATTTTGTACTCGAAGGGGTACTTTTTTAAGTTGTGATACGGTTTATATTATTTTTAAAATATTACTTGCATTTTTGTTTTATACTATTTTTATATATACATACGCTATTAAAAACTCACACGGTAGTTTTAGCTTACCTGTCAAAAATCCCAATTTATTTAACAAATAAACATAAGAATTCAAGATGTATCTCACATTCAGTTTTTTTCGCTTCATGCAGTAAAAAAAAGTTCAATGTCATTTCAAAATACGTCAATGCAATTCTCATTGTCCCACATTTTTACTCTGTTTCTCACATAACCTTTCATCCAGTAAAGTAACTTTTTCATGATGAACATTCCATGTACAGTTAAGTTAAGACAACATACTACAACGGAACCAAATGAAAACCGTTTTCAAAGTACTTGAAGATAGTAATTGCCAAAAAATAAACGATAGTGACTGGGGAAGTGTGAAATTGCGACATAAAACTATAATGGTCAGATTTCAGATGAGATTCGAAAACGTTTAATAAAATGATATTAAAGACAAAGTACGACAAGCGTACCCGTGGGATTGATTCAGAGTTAGATATTTCCTCATAAACATTCATTACAGCCGGTAGGTATACAACAGCTCGAAAACAAGGCTGTTAACCTGTTCCAGACCCCAGAAGGAGCCCCCGAAATATTTGCTCATTCTGCGCGGAAACAAATCCTGAGATCGGCCTATGACGTCAGACATGCTAGGCCTACGTATAAGTTGATTATTAAGAAGGCGGTAGGAAGGAGGTAGAAATCGAGACCTCGGTAGAAGTGCAGGTCTACCGCACACTGCCATTTTGGTTCCCATTGCAAATTACTTATCTATAGATTCCTTTCTTTCAAGTCACTGAAGCACAAAAAAATTATCTGATGACTTTGAACAGAAGAAAACATTGTATAGGGGTTGTTTCATAGGCTAATTTCATAGTGAGGGTTGAGTTGCTAATGATACAGTGGCTCCCAAAAGTGTTCGTACACCTACGACTTTCAATGAAATAGGCCCTTATCCATTGGTTAGAATTAATATTTCGGAATAGGTATTTTATTGTAAGATCTATGATCTGTTTTTAACAAAACTGCATGAAAATTTTTAATAAAACATTAAAACTTAATTTTTAAAAAATCAAAAACCAAAAAGTGCTGGAAAATTTATCTCACAAAAGTCTTCGTACACTTTGAAAAAAATGTCAAAAAATTAGTAAATAATCTAACTTTTTACTAAGTTATTATTTAGTAGGATATCATGCAGTAACAACAACAGCCTTTAAACGTCTGGGAATAGATTTCATTGTTTTTTCTTTCTTTTTTTGTGCAATTTCTGAGTAAGTGTTCAGCCGCGCTACGAGTCTTACTGTTTCCAGTTCGCTTTTTGTTTCAATGGTGTATTTTGGTAATCTAACCACCAGATATCTCCAAATATGTTCCATTAAGTTTAAATCTAGCGATTGAGGAGATATTTCTAAGCTTAAGGACAAATTTTGAGGCGCCAAACGCGAATCGTTAGTTCTTATCGTTATCTTGATAAAAAACAAAGTTGTTTCCGATTACCAAATTTTGGGGTAATAGTTTCAAATTGCTTCTTAAAATATTTAAATGAACAGCATAATTCATTATTTCATCAAAAAATTCCAAATTTCTGATTCCTGATGCTGAGATGCACCCTCACACAAGAACACCTTCACCGTCCTGATTAACCGATCCAACTAAGTTCTTAAGATTAAATTCCTCATTTTTTTCTTTCATTTACAATTATACAACAATTTAACCCAAAATGTTGAATTTATTTTCGTCTATGAGTAAGACGTTGTTCCAAAACGTTTTGACCTTATTTATCATTGATTTTACGACGGAAAGCGTAAGCTTACTGTTTTTCGTACGAACAAGAAAATTTCTGCGGGAAGCGGTCCTATTTAATCTAGCTAATCAGCGAACTTAGCGAACAATTTTAGGTAAAAATTAAACGTAAAATGTTTCATTCAATTCTGCAGAAACTTTTTCAGTTCTGAAATGTGTATTTTTAATATTTGTTTTAACTGTAAACCTCCGATCACTCTTTGTTAACTTTGCCAGTTGACATTTTCTTACCTTGTTTTCGATCCGATTCTTGACTTTAAAGCATTTTATCAAGTCCTTCACCATAGAATGGTATAAATTAACCAATTTAGAGACATTTCAAACCAATTTACGGCTACTGTGAGGGAAAAAATCAAATTTCGAATCGTGTTTGTTGTTTTTTACGCATACCTGCCATTTTAAAATATCAAGCAAAATATTAGGGAATGAATACACAAAAAATTAAAGGCAAATGACTTTACAGTATCATTACAATGCAAAAATAATAAAAAAACCACATATGATAATTCTAATTATGAATTTATTCGAAACTATTTCAGGGTACGATGACTTTTGTGGCGGATTTTTTCTCTGACTCTTCGTTTTTTGACAAATTTCAAAAATAAAATCTGGCAATATTCTAAAAAAAACTACTGGGTTTTATTCAGAATGACATAGGAATGGTGTGAAAAAAAATTGGACTTTAAATTCGAATTCAGTTTTGATTTATTTTAGTTTTACTACAAAATTTCAAGGTGTACGAACACTTTTGGGAGCCACTGTACGTATTTTGTGTTTCAGGTGGATAAACAAAAAAAAAATTCCCATTACATTTTTAAAAATCAGTACTGTTTTTCCTTCTTCTCCAGGAACGAAACCCGATATAGGTGTTATTATTCTTTTCATGTCGCTTTATAAAAATTTTCGGAAACATCATCATTCTTTTTATTTTGAACAATATATTTTTCGTTTCTCACTGCAAGAGGTTAAATTTTGCATGAATGAAATATGCTGCAAAATTTTACTGTCGGAAAATTTCCAGAAACTATTTGCTTCCCCTATTAAACCTATTAATTTGATTCCAAAACCAACTTTCTCTCTCTGCTTATGTTTTTAAAATCCTCTATCAGGTTGAGACTATAACTACTTAGTAGAAAGAGAGATTGATGAACAATACCATTCAGTATCTTCTTCAGTTCAGTGTTTCTCAACAAAAGTTCCCATAGATATTCACTTCATTTTAAAAACACAAAACGTGATAACAGTCCTTTCAGTAAATATGAGAGAGTGTTTTCTCTTATATAAAATTAATTAAGTCTTAAATTTTAATTTGATGAACCTCCCATTTTACGTGCTATTATTTATTTATTTTCATAGAAATATTTACAAAATTTTATCAGCATCAACTATTCCACTATCTTTAAACGCTTACAACATTTTGATTAAAGCAAGATAGATTATATTTATGGTTCGTAAGTGTGAAGAAGAGCAAATTGTTTGCGTAAAAAATAAAAATACATTGGGTTTAATTATATCAGATGAAGAGCATACTGCTTCACTGAATATGATTTGTTTTCTTTGGTATGACTATAGAATGATTGGTGTCTTGTTAATAATAAGATCTGGTGAGAGTGTACTGTACTAGCAAGAATACCATCTATCATTTCAGAGCTTAAATTTTACTAGCTTTAGCATCTTGATATTTGTAACATGTTTCAAATCATTTACTTCAACTACAATCCTAAACAGTTAGTTCGCGCAAAGTAAATATGAAAAACTAACAAGCAAATAAATTACACTGAGCAGCTTTTGAGTTCATTCAAAATATTTCGAACAACGTTAACAATCAAAACTTTTCTAACAGCAAGGGAAAGAAAAATAGAAAGAGACAAACATAACTAAATAAAACCATATATTTTTTAGTTTACCTTAAATGCCTCGAAATGCTATTTGGTAAAATACTCAATTTATTCTTCTAAATACTATGGAGACAAATTGAAGCTATACAGTTGCCAACAGCCAGAAAAATTACCTGAAGATGATATTTAATTAATGTAAACTAGCTTTTTACTTCTTTTAAACTAGTAAATAGCAGCACTAATTTAATGGGAAGTAAATAGACATTTCTATTATCGGCATTTGCAAAGTAGTACGCTTTCTTTATTTTTATACGGCTGAGAACGCATATTTCTTGTTATTCTACGATGAAAAAATTTTTAATACTTAAGGACTAAAATATTTGAGTGAATTATTTGTTTGTTTGTTATTTAAGATGAAGTCCAAAGTTGCCAAATGAATTTCTAACCATAAAACGTGCTTCAAAGTATGAATTTTCGAAACTATTTTTCCTATGATTTGAATACGAGTCAAAAGCCAACGAACACATTCAAAAAACATATATATTTTTTAAATTTAATTTCAAGGTTAGATATTTATTTAAAAAATAAAACAGAGTTCAAAAACAGTAATGAACTAAAAAATATAACCGCAATTCAGTGTTTTAAATTCCGCTAAAGAATACATTCATTCCTTAAACCAAATAGATAATATTTGTAGACATTCTTTTGAAAACGGTGCAAAATTATAAAAGAAGTATAATTATAGTTTTACTAATATGTTTATCAGCAATCTAACGTGTGCGGATATCACTTAACTTAAGAAGGAATTGTTGTAAATTCCACTGAAGAATTTATTTAAAAAATCTCAACTAATAATAAATCAGAAAGTTTGTCTGATATTCGCGAAGGGTCAAGACTGTCTGGCCGATTTTCATGGCACAAAATTATCTTGCAGTATGGGAATGAGCACTCCGAAGTGTGTTTTCAAAAATTCGACTTTGTTCTTTTTCTATTCAAAGTTTTAGTTCTTTTTTCACATAAAGTTGACAATATAGGGGGATAAATATTTTATGCACATTTTTAAATCTTAAATCATTCGAAAGCTTGGAATTTTCTGCTTAAAATATAAATTTTGTTCGAAGTTTCTACGAGCATTAGGAAAGCTATGAGAATTGTTTTTAGAAAACCGCAATCCGAGGCTTACCTCAAGCAATCCAAACGATTTAACATGACTGAACTTGAGAATAAAATAAATAAATAAAAGGAAATGAAAGGAAGAAACATACAACACATACCAAAATTCAAAACCGTCTCATTTTCAAACCCAGTTAAAATAACTGATTGAAACTACTTTATTTTGAACCCTGTTCCTTTCTAGCAAAAGTGCATTACCAACTAACCTCCTTGCAGTTAAATTCGCTGGTTAAGCTGAGCTCCAAAATGGCCGACGGTTGGGTTTGCGCGCCCCGTAAATGCTTTAGGTAGATCAGTAGAGGCCGAAGCCTTCATTTACAAAAATTACAGATCAAATAGGAAACTCTACGACCCTACACCGGTTCGTTGTTTTTTCTCCGCGGGTAATAGGGGCGGAAACGTGAGAAATCGCGCTCGTTCTTCTGAGACAAAACGCGCGCTTGCGAAACTTTTAGGAGTGAGTGACCGGGCAGGTTAAAAAGTGAGGGGCCCGAGAAAGGAGCGCCACTATAAAACTCGGTTTTTTCTTGTATTGATGTTTTGCTTTTTCATTATGACGTTTCTTTGATGATTCCAATTGTCGAATCGAGTGATGTCACACATGAACAATTCGTTGCGGAATGGAATTGCAATTGGGTTGGGTGACGGATCAACAAGTACATCATGTTTACTTCTTCGAATATAAATACAACATGGAACATAAAAAGAACGATCAGTCGCTAATTTGTACTGTTCAAAGGAAGAGGAAATTATTATTTTTTTCTGATTTAAAGGTTGGAAAAGAATTGATAAAAGAAGAATAAATAGTAAATCTCACAACAACGTTTCGTTTTTTTCCCCTGCTGATAACAAATTAAAAAAAAGTAAACAATGCTTTCAAAAAATTACTAAAAAGCTGAACGAAGTCATTGTTTTCTTTTTTTCGTTAAAAAAGTCAGACATATGCAAAATAAGTTCAGGAATTTTACAACAACCAAAAACAAATTCATCAGCAGAACTGAAAAGATTGCGACAGGTTTCAGGACTAGAATGAACCTTTTCCCAACAGGGTTTTAAATAGCATATAATATGCTGTAATAAATAAATCAAAATATATAATGCTAAAAAAAATTATAGATCTGATATAGTAACGGTAAGAATTTTTTTAAAAAAAGGGTGTTCGTCTCATACATCTTTTACACTAATAAAAACGATAAGTTCTAATTTTTTCCAAGTAAATAAAATATACTAAATATCTTTTAATTTCTCTTCTGAGATGAAAGAATATCATGTGTGAGATATAAATGCATTATTTGCAATACAATCTATGACTTAGCAATATGTACTGTAAACGATTAAGTATTTTATGCACACTTTTATATTAGAAAATAATGCTATAATCTTACCAGTATAATTATCTTCAAACAGCACAGTATAGGTATTATAAAATATTACCTAAAATAGAAAAAAAAATATTGTTATTAACAAAGAAGAAAAAAATCATGCTCTTGATACCTATCACATAATGGAATATTCACGAATAAAAGCTTGCAACGCAGGTGAAGTAGATAAATAAACTTAATAACAAGTACGAAATATTATTAATAGTTAGTGAAAAAATCTAACATATCAAAAGTGTAAAACGAAAAAAAAGGTAGAAAAAAAAAGAAGAAAAATCGATACATGAAACAGTGAAGCAAAGGGATTAAACTGAACTTTTTAAAGAATTGAGTAAAAGGCATGTGTGAAGTTTAAACCTTGTGTTTGCTTCTATTGAAAGGTTTTTCCATATATTGCTATATAGTAGCACCTACCAGGATTATTATGACCATCTATTGGCTCAAAGCTCATGAGATTTTCTCCTACCATTTGTACTATTTTATATGCATTTTAAATTTTGGTACTGACATCCCTTTGCTTCTAAGTGCTTCCTTTGTCAATACGATGACAAAATCACAGATTAGAAGAAAGGAACACGAAAATAACTAAACATCTTTCTCTACTAAACTTGTTTTACATCACAAGGCCAACAAAGTAAACTACTATATCTCACCAACAAAGCAATTCGGTAATCCGGATTAAATAGAACGGAGAGAACGATACGAATTAACAAATCTGAGATTAATAAACTTTTCATAAAAAAAAACCTATGTAATTTACTAATGGGCCAACTACTAATGTCCGTTGAGATAAAATTTTAAGAAAATTCACGCATTATGAATGCTTAAAATTGAAGCAAATAACTGTTATTTTTCCGAGTTACTGTTTGACTAAAAATTGTCGTCGCTACACTATATCGTGCATGATGAAGACAATTTTTTCTACCAAAGGTAAATTTAATCTGTAAAGTGGCTGGTGACGTCATATATATATATATATATATATATATATATATATATATATATATATATATATATATATATATATATATATATATATATATGAGGTGACCAATAGAAACTATAAGTAATCAACGAGTATAATGATTTAAAATTATTATACGGTTACTGTTCATATAGTAATTTTTTTTTCAAATAAATTAGTTTATAAATTATAATCAATCATATCACTTTAAACAAATGTTCACACATTTCAATTCCGGTAAATATGCAAAATATCTCGCACTTGCAGAGTTTATTTTTGTCTGTTTTTCAAGTATAAATAGTTTACAATGCTTTTGTGTAAAATGATTGTGCACACATAATAATGAGCATATTTTACTATTTACACAAAACTACATAAAAAATAATTAAATAAACGAGCTTTATGCAAAGAAAAAAAAAAGAATTTTCTACTTAAAACAAAATTTTATCATGAATTTCTAAAATATTATGAATTCTTCATGGAATTCAGTAGAGTTAAATAAAGATCAATAGAACGAAGTTCAAGAATATAAAAATAACAGATTGCTGTTATCTAGCAAAATCCGAAGCATAGTTTGATAAAAAAGATAAAGGGCAAGAAGAGAACTACTGGTTTTGATGAGCAATAGGTTACCGAGAAAAGACAATGATACTGCTAAAATGTTTCAAACAGCGTAAGCAAAAATCCGAACATAAAAAGTTGATTATAAATTTCTTGAGCTGTTGTAAAATTCTGAAGCACAGAAGAGGCGTTTTCTTATAGCATAATGTACTTGTTTTTTTTTCACTCGTGTTGTGTAGTTTGAATACTAATCTATTTTGATTTGTCATTTTTGTGAAGTGAAAACTAATAATAATAAAATGCATAAGTTTACGCTACTTCAAACTGCATAACCAAAAAAAAAAAACAACATCCACAAAAATAAATCATCATTAAAAATGAAAATTAGAATATCAAAATGATATTTAGAACTGAAACTTTTTTAAAATTAAATTTTACATAAAATTCCAAGTGTTCACGCCATTAGTAAAAATTTCATTTTTGGCACACTATTGGAGAAGGATCAAATTTTTATCTGTTGCCATTTTATATTCGTTTACAAATAAAATGATCGATTTTTGTACATAAGCAAAGCTTTCAAAACGATTTTCAATTTTCCCTTCTTGATTTTGCTTTTCCGACAAGCAAAATTTACTAGTTTTATTATGATTCCTGTTACGTATTTTCCCATGTTATCTAGAAATTTTTTAATCTATTTTAATTTTAAATGCGTTTAAGCCTGCCACAAGGTTCATCTCAACATAAGGTGTCCTGAGAGAGAGAGATAGAATCAAATTCATGAAAAATTGAAGCTACATAGAATGCATTACACATTACACTGTCTTAAGTAATTTTGCATTGAATTCTTTATCTATGGTCAAGAGTCATCAGATTCGTCAACAAAGTAACTATGTATCGCCAACAAAGTAAATAAATCTCTACAACAATGAACTGACTAATCCGAAAATAAACTAAAATAATTTTGTGCGTATAGCACTTAAAAACACACTTATTTCATGATGGATATAAACTTAAAATTTCAATCTAACAGTGCATCATTCAAACTCAAAATAGCACTAAGTGAGTCAATTTGGAAAAATCAAGTCTTGCAGTTTTTTTAATTAACTTTTTAAAAATTAAAAAAAACACTTTTTTACTGAATGAAGTCGTTCAAATGAACGATTTCAATGAACGGGTAAAAGAAATGAACGATCCTCTGATTAAAAGATCATTAAAAAAACGACATTGCCCATACCTAATGCTTTTCGTTAAGTTCAATGAAACAACAATCTATCATATTTGTAGTTTTCGTTGAGTGTTTTATGCGACAAATGATAAAACTATCAAAATGAAAATGCCCTAAATAGAAAATAAACAGCCTAGAAAAAAAAAATGAAATGATTTATCTGTACAATTTAAACCAAAAATGCCCAAGCTGAAGCGAGAAAATAAATGCATCGAAAAACATCGCACTTATCTTTCACACCAAAACCAGCATGGCATGTCGAGTTGCGTCAAAACGACACAAAACTATCCAATTTGTGTAATTTTTTCCCAAGAAAAAAAAAGAGAAGTCACTCGAAACTCACGCGAACAGAATTAGGAAATATCTCGACTTGCTTACAACGTCACGAGCGAAGAGCAGAAAACGAATAATCACTCAAATCTTTAAGCAAAACAATACTAAGTGGCAATTACTAAAACAATGCAAATTTAACAGTAGCTTTTTATAAGCAACAGTGAAGATTATGAGTGTGAGATTGCAAAGTTGAGCAGCATTGTGATGTACAAAAAATATAAAATATATTAAATTTTTATGTTTTGGGGTCACAAAGAATTGCTTTAGTCAGGGGCTACAGACATAAATACACATTACTTTAATAAGGTTGTTTCCCATTTTTCAAAAAAAAAAATTTCTGAAAGAGTACGATCAAAAACATGAGGGTGAGTTACTTTTTTTTTTCTCTTAATGTTGATTTATTTTCTCTTTCTATCTCTCTTTCAAAAAAAAAAAAAAAAACTTCAAAGACGTTCGGTTGCTGTTTTACTTTTCGCTGCTGACGTCACAAGCTAGGATTTCCAAAACTAAGTTTCAGGACATTGCCAAACTTCGAAAAATGAATATCTTATTTAACTAACAATTCTCGTTCCGCAAATTATTGCTCGCAGTGAAAAATCACCAAAAGGTAATATCGTGCCAGAAAAGACAACCATGCGTTCTGATTCAAGATGGACGTTTTCACTTATGACGTCAAACGATGAAATATTTTGTTTTAGAAATCTGACATTAAAAAAAAGATCAATTAAAAGTTAAATGTTGGGAAAATAAAAGTATTTTCTGCCTCCATGTTACTTACTTATTTATCTTTTTTTTTTCGCTTATTCCATCTATTTCAGTGCCCAAAAGTAGTAATTTTGACTGAAGGAAACACCCCGATTGAGACTGTATTTTGTTTTCCGACATTTAAGAGTAACGTTTGATATATAATTCGATCCCCTTCCAGTGTTGATGGTCAATTAAGGAAAATAAACTTTTGTCATGAGTTATGGACGAAGTGATGGACGAAGTGCGACGTGTCTATGGTACCAGTATAAATGCATATAATAGTTATAGACCAGATGCCGTGAGAAAACTAAATCTTTGAAGGGTGCCGTGATTCGGAAAAATTTCGGAACCCCAGCTTTATCGGAAGACTGAATACACTTTTTTTACCACTCAGTTTACCGCAGTTTAATTACCACCCTCAGATTCTCGTCATGGGTCAATAGATGATTTACTCACGACAAGAATCATAAACAAGAATCACCACAACATATTACAAGAATCATAAAAATGTCATCGGATTATAACAATATCCACTGGTGAAATACACACTGCAACATAACCAGCTAGTACTTGAGAATGAAAGCTTACTCAGCCCAAAAAAATGATTATCTCAAAATTAAGGAAATTACATTAAAACCCAAAATATATAATCTAATCAACATCAAGCATGAGTTAGCGAGTGATAATAAAACTGTTTATTGTCTATAATTATACATCTGGTATACATAGTGACTCTTCCAATAAAGCATTCTCCCCCCCCCCCCCCAAACTTTTCGGAATCACGGCACATTTTGAAGAGTTAGTTTTCTTACAATACCCCGGTCTATATTTTTTATGTACATTTATATTGACACCTTGGACTTTTCTCGGTACCACTTGCATCTTTTTGCGGCACCCTAGAGCGCCGTGGTACTCAGTTTGGGAATTAATGCAATAAAGAGTTATTTTGACAACTTTTAGCATGTTTGGTGGTACCGCAACTTTCAGTTGATCCATTGGATCCAACTTTTTTCCCAAAAATAAGCTTAAAATATTGCACCATTCGCATTGTCCTTTTTCATGTAATCAATTTCATTGCTCTCATTGAAACCTTGCACTGCTCTTCATTCTGTTAACTATTTTTTTTTAATATTATTGTTTTACCATTCAGAAACGCAAATAAAAGTGATTATTTTAGATCGTTTGGAATTTTCTTCTTCTGTTTCAAAACGCATTTTGATCATCTGCATCCAAAAAAAAAAAAAAAAAAATCTGTCGTTAACTGAACGTTCAATTTGAGGCAAAATGTATTTCAGCTTGTCATAAGAAAATGGGTGTACATTATATTTACATTTAAAAAACCACATTTTAGCTAAAAATGACTTAAACTTCAAATTTAAATTGTTATCTTGTTGCATGGCAGTAAAAGACTCGCCTGCAAAGTAGCACTAAATTCTTTCAATGAAGTGATAAATTTTCTATACGAACTAGATGTATGAACTCTTGAATCTTTTTTCAATGAATTTGAAATCTCTGAGTTTTTTTATAATTTTTAAATTTGATTTAGGTTATTTTCGTTTTCTAATTTTGAACAGTAATTATTGCAAACGCTGTTTCGTGGATGAGAATGACTCTGATCTCCCAACGATGGACTCGTAAGCACTCATGCGTAGTGAATGATTGCACTTAACAAGAACCAACTTTAAACTTCGAAAACTAAAATACACATACTTATACTCTAACCCATAACTACTTTCCCATACCGAAAGTAACTTTTTTTTCCAATCAGTCACAAATTATAAGAGTTTTAATTCTATTTTTTTCCCAGAATTTTCATCAATGGAGATGTATTGTTTGATAATAAACGTATTTGAATTTGAACATAACATACGAAAAAGAAAATAGTTTTGACAATTACAAATAGAAGATTCCGAAATTCAATGCTATTAAGCCAACTCATATAGTTTCAGGCCCACTGCAGCCAACATAATAATAGAAATGCCGGAAAAAAAGAGAAGATCGCAACCCTTCGAGCTGAACAGAGGGCAAGCTTCAACATCGCCATTTTCGGCATGTCCTTTATCTTAATAGTGACGTCATGAGACAATCGCTGAAGATAGCAAAATGAAGCAACCCGACAACTATTCAGATGTGAGAGAGAGAGGCCCCAAAAAGGGCCTCTCAGCACCAGAGGGGCCCTTGCACAGGGATGTAGCAGGGTCATTAGGCAGATAAGCATCTTTCGTATTCAGTACGTTTTATCGAAGGTAATGATGGAAGCTGATCAGGATGGTCGGTTCAAGCAAGCAAACAAACAAACAAAACAACATTTGTTATTTCCAAGCTGGTTGAAGGAGGTTATTTTTTATGGTAAGGATGTGTTCAACGGGGACACTTATTCGCGCGAGAAATGGATCCGAGAATTTCATTCGACTATACTTTAGCTTATGCTCCTCCCTCCCCGAAAAATTCTTTACCGGATAATTAAGCCTGCATAAACAGGTGCATCAAAACATGTGCATCCCATGAAATATTCATGAGAAATACATAAATGTATGTTTTCCCTTCACCATCCTATCAACATTATTTCATTTTGATTTGCTACATCTGTCTGTTGGCGCCCGTGAGATGGACGATTTTAAAGTGCAAATGTTGCATCCACATTTAAACGGTGTGTTCTTATATTAGGGGAAAACAAGAATTAATTTTTCCAAAGCCCTTTCTTGAAAAAGATTTGAAAATTATTTGCGGAATGTTAACAAGGACAATGAACCAACCAAAGAAAAATATAAATAATGTTTCTGAATAAAAGAATGAGGATCAACAAATGTCACTTTGTTATTCCCTTAAAAAAATTCTTAAAAAGTATGAGTGTTTTCATCATGTGGGCGGAAGATTCTCAAACGAAATGGGTGCATAAAGACACTAATATTGTTATCTTCTATGGCAGATTTTCTACACGTTTGTCATATTACAATTCTTTGAAGTAAGAATCCAGAAGGTGAAATGTCACCATTTTGAACAAAGCAACAACGCTGAAGCAGAAATGAAAAAGGATTTATTGAGTGAAAGAAAAATAATGCATTATATATACATATTTGAAAAGAAAATTGAACACCCTCCTGTTTTGTCATGACTAACTTTTTAGGGGTATGGCCAGAATTTAATTTGTATGGGAGTTGACGGGATCTCAGCTCCTGTACTTTATTTCAAATTCATGTAAGTTTTCATATATTATACAGAATGCAGCCTATTCAGGTATGGAAAAAAAGTGGACTATGGAGTTTTCGCACTTGTTTTATGATAAATTAATTTCCTGGGTAGGACGATTTTTTTAACACAGGTCCTTTTCTGTTTAGGTCGTTTTTTTTAGTCGAAGAAAAACATTCAAAATCGTTACAAAATACCTTGTCCATGTGCAAAGACTTTTATAGAGAGGGTATGGTTTTGACAGGCAGTTATGTTAATGATATTGGCAATATGGTTTTCAACTAAGAACTATGGGGTTTACCTGGGGTGTAAAATTCCAAAAGAAAAAAAAAAAACCTTTTTACTCCAACAGTAATTTTCCTGAACATAAAAAACAATAATTGTATTTAACATGCTGCATTTGTATTGTTACAAATCCTGTAAATAGTAGTTATTGTAGTAACGTAACCTGTAAATAGTTTCCCGTAATGAATATACAACCCCTTAACATATGGCTCAAGTATACAACCCCCTATTCTTTTTTTTCTTATTTCATTCACTGATTTTATCAATGGAAGTGTAGTTGTAAAACGTCGTAGCATTTTCTGGAATATTTGAGAGATTTCTTTACGGTATATATAAGCCGTTAGCGATGGATAAACAGTTGAGTTTCGATTGAGGATTTCGAACTGAGAGTGTGTATTTGCTCTGTTTATAGCGAGGCATTTCGCTGTGTTGTTTTCGTATTTGGAAGTAAATACGTGTGTAAACGTTGAGTTTACGGTGTTGTGTGATAATTGCTTAATTGCTGATGAATAATTTAGCAGTTGTTGAAGATCTTTCCTGTACATAGTGTAAATAAATTTCCTGTGTTTTATCAAGAACTGTGTTTTCATTTCAAGAAAGCGGAAGTCGCACCGAATCCGTTACAATTTGGCGCCCAACGTGGGGCTTCTTCTGGACTTTCTTGGAGTAAGTGTGACTTTGGACATTTTTTCATAAAGACTGTTTGAATTTATAGACTTTGTTTTTATGGTGATTACTCGCGCAATGGATGACCAATTAAAACAACTTCAGGAAGCAATTAATGCTGTGAAAAGCGACTTGACTGAAAATATGGCGGCTAATCAAGAACAATTAAAAAGTGATCTGACTGCAAGTATGTTGGCAAATCAAGACCAGTTAAAAAGCGATTTAACGGTGCTGAAAAAGGACTTAACGTCTAACCAAGAAGAAATTAAAAACGACCTTATTTCGGTAAAGACTGTGATGGAAAATAAATTTAATGACATAGAGCATCTAGTTGATGCTATTGAAGAAAAATTTAATACCGTTGAAAGCCGATTCAATGTTGTAGAAAATAAATTTGAAGATGAAGATAGAAGATTTCATCTACTTAAAGAAGAGATCTTTAAGGACGTGGAAAGGAGATTGGCGACCGCGGAAAGCAGCTCTGTACAGTTTGGCGCTCCCACATCGGTTGCTCGACCGTCCATTAAACTTGCCACATTTGATGGGAAAACTTCGTGGCAGGTTTACAAAACTCAATTCATGATAGTGGCGGAAGCGAACGGATGGGACTCTGCTACCAAGGCCTGTCATCTTGCAGCATCCCTGAGAGGTGACGCAGCGGACATTCTCCAGACCCTTCCGGACAGCCAGCGCCTGGATTTCGCCGCCCTCACATCTGCGTTGGAGCTTCGCTTCGGTGAGAAGTGCCAGAAAGATTTCAGCCGACTCCAGTTGAAGTCCCGTTTCCAGAAAACCGGGGAAACCCTGCAAGAGCTTGCGGCGGACATCGAGAGACTGTCTCATCTTGCTTTTTACGACTGCCCTGCGGATGTTCGAGACAACCTGGCACTCAACTACTACATCGACGGGGTTCGAGATCCGGAAATCCAGAAAGCTCTACGGATGGCGGATGTCAAAGACCTGAATTCTGCCGTTGTGCATGCGATGAGATACGAGGCCGCCCAAGAAGCAACCCGTGTGGATCGCCATCTAATCCGGACTCAGGAAGCTGATGAGTCTGATTCCAGGTCGTCCCACCTCGCTGAACTTGAGAGACAACTCGGTGACTTGACAAGACATTTGAGCAGCATAACAGCCCAAAAGAAACAAGAGCAGAAGTGCTGGAAATGCGGTAGTGAAGGACACCTGCGAAGGAGTTGTCCGGCTCGCCAAGCTACGCGAGGGAAGGAAATCACCACCACTAAAGCTCTGCAGATTTCTTCTTCTAGTAGTGGCAGTGATGGACTTTTCATTTACGCACACGTAAATGGGAACCCCTGCAGACTGATTGTTGACACTGGAGCCAATGTGACAATCATTAGGACAGATGTGGCTCGTGAATTTGGATTGAAACTGCTGTGGACATCGCCACGCGTAAGTCTCCAGACTGTGACAGGTGACAAAATTGAGATTGACGGTAAAGTGGACTTGGAAATAGTGTTTGGGAATGCCACCTACCATCATACGGCATTCATCGCTAATATCACGGACCCCTTCATTCTCGGATTGGACTTTTTGAAGAAATATGACTTCACTCTCGACTTCAAGACTAATGAGCTGCACTCGATGAGAGAAGACATAGCCGTTTTCCCTGCAGAAAGTGATGTGAAATCCGCTCATCAAATAATAGCCCAAACAGATTTATCGATTCCCTCAAGGTCAGAATCATTAATACCTGGCTCCCTTGAAGAAAGCAATAGTTTTCGATTTGGACTCATTGAATACCCTAACCTAAGCAATAGCCTAAAACAGTGTTTTTCAACCTGTGGGTCGCGACCCCCCAGGGGGTCGCGAAGCCTTTGTAGGGGGGTCGCGAGAACTCAGTAAAAAATCAATAAATTTTAAAAAGGTAGATATATTAAGAAAAAAGTCGCGAGAACTCAGTAAAAAATCAATAAATTTTAAAAAGGTAGATATATTAAGAAAAAAGTTTACAAAATGATACTCGTTATGTTATTTATACACATTACACATTAACATACTACACATATCACACATTACCAAAAAATAAAATCTTCGAGTACTCGTTCATTTTAATGTGAAGGTTGCGCTTGATTTTGTTCAATCAATTTCTCCCATCGTGGATCCGTTTTTGCAACATTAAGTATTAAATCGTTTTCCAAATTTAAGCGATTCCTTAGTTTACTTTTTATTTGGGCCATTGATGAAAATGTCAACTCGCACAAGTACGAGGTAGCAAATGGAATCAAACACTTCAAAGCCTCGTTTGTTAATTCTGGGTATTCTGTTTTTCTTTTTAACCAAAAGGTATCCAAATTTTCAGACTTGAATTCCAATTGTAACATCCCATCGGCAGATAATTCTAGCAGATTCTCTTTGAGCTTAGTTGCTAAATTCGCCTCATTTATAGCTGCATTTAAAAACGGATTTAAGATCCATCTTTGCCCAGTGCTATCCGATATCTCTTGCACTGAGAAGTAATGACATAATTCTTTCTTCAAATTATCTAACACCATTTTCATACCAGATATATATGAATTGATGTTTATCTCGCTTCCGACTTCTTCAATGAAAGACTGTGTCGACGAAAATGAATCAAAGTTGTTTTGATTTATAGATGATGACCAGAATTCAATTTTTTTGATAAAGGCATGGAGTTTGTCTTTTGCTGTAATGACATTTTCATCCCGCCCTTGAAGATTTTTATTCAAGTTATTTAAATGCTCAAATAAGTCCGAAAGAAAAGCCAGTTTCAAAAGGAATTCCGGGTCAGAAATGAATTCAGAGTAATGTGACTTGGCTTGCTGTAAATATACTAATAGTTCAGCGCGAAGTTCCATAACTCTGGTCAGTACTTTGCCTTTCGATAACCACCTAACCTCTGTATGGTAAAGCAAATTTCGGTGGAGAGCCCCCATATCATCACAAATGAGTCGAAACAATCGAGTCTGCAACGCTTTTCCTTTAATAGAATTTACAATACTAATAATAATATGTAGAACTTGACTGTATTCTTGTGGCAAGGTTTTGGCTGCAAGAGCTTGGCGATGGAGAAAGCAGTGCATCCAACAAGCGTTTGGCATCTGTTCTTTCAGTCTAGCAATAAATCCACTCTTCGCACCAGTCATGGCTTTTGCTCTGTCACTACAAATAGCAATGCATTTTTGTGCCCAATCGATATTCATATCTTGCGTAGCTTCAATGAATATGTCATGCAAGCATTGACCTGTAGTATTTGTGGGAAGTGTCTTGCAAAATAGTATTTCTTCAATTAATTTTTCATTGGATTCAAAACGCACAAAAGCTACAAACTGCGCACAACCCGCAATATCCGTTGATTCATCAAATTGCAAGGACACAAAAGAACTTTTCTTTATTTTTTCTATGACTTGATCACGAACATCAGTCGCCATATTGCTTATCCGGCGTTGAATAGTATTGTCAGAGAGAGGTATACTTTTGAGCTTTTCGATCTCTTGCTTGCCAAACATAATCTCTGCTATATCTAAAGCCGCTGGTAAAATCAAATTTTCGGCGATAGTGTGAGGTTTTCCTGCTTTAGCCACACGAAAAGCTACTCGATAACTAGCAAGCAACGCTTTCTCATTTAGGTTGGACATTTGTCCTATAGCAGTTTTTTGATGTTCAAGAGCTTTTAATTTTCGCTCAAAAAATTCCACGGGTTTATTTTTTTCATTAGGATGTTTTGTGTTTAGGTGGCGTACCAACTTCGATGGCTTCATGCTTTCTCTTGACAAAATTTCAAAGCAAATTACGCACTGCGGTTTATTGTCAATCACAGTAAACCCAAATTTCAAATAATTCTCGTCATAAAGACGTTTTTTCTTTATTCCACTACTCCCGCTAGACGTTGATAGTTCTGATGATCTTTTCAGAAATTTATCCATTTTCAATGAAAACAAACAACACAAATAAATACGTAAAACAAGTGTTTGATATCTTACACACAGTCCGTATAACACCGTAGTTTCACTTCCGAATCGTTTTCACGTATCGCGGTCTTGCTTCCGATTTCACTTGCTTTGCGCTCATGCACTCAACTGCAACTGCCGTAGCCGACCGCCCCTTTTATAGGCCTGCGCATTCTAGCGAGAATCATCTCGAAGCGTAACGAAACGTCTCGAAACCTGTGGACCTTTCGCGCGGGGGACTACCAGTGCCATCTGTCGGTAGCACTCGGAACCTGTACTGTTTTACGTACTTAATTATATATTTATATTCGAATCCTAATAACGCAAACGCCTAAAACTTTTGTATGGATTAAATATTTTTAACATACATAAAATAAAAAAGGTCGGGGGGGGGGGGGGGTCGCGAAATATTTTTTGATACTAGGGGGGTCGTGTCATGAAAAAGGTTGAAAAACACTGGCCTAAAAGAAGTACTGGTAGCATCTACGCTTGTGGACCTTTCTAAGGATGTAATTCCTGTGAGAGTCGCCAACGTGAGTGAAAGGCCAAGGAATATCCGAAAAGGTGAAGTGTTGGCAACTTGTACTCCAGTAAACTGCATCATTAGAAGAATCAATTCCCCTGAGACTGTGTCTTCTGAGTCCTTGACGTCGAAGTTAATTGGGAGTGCGCCATTATCGAAAGATCAAAGAACTGCTGCGGAACAATTGGTGGACGACTTCAAGCATCTGTTTTCATCTACATCGGAGGATGTTGGCCGTACGAATTTAACGCAGCATAGGATTTACACTGGAGAACACCTCCCTATTAAACAGCATCCAAGACGACTACCGTTCGCCAAGAAGGAAGAGGTTGAGACCCTCCTGAAAGAGATGAAGGAGAATGATGTAATCGAACCGTCATCCAGTCCCTGGGCTTCTCCCATCGTCTTAGTCCGAAAGAAAGATGGCTCCACCAGATTTTGTGTCGATTACCGACAGCTGAATGAAATCACCAAGAAAGACAGTTACCCTCTTCCACGGATAGACGACACCTTGGACACTCTTTCCGGACACAAGTGGTTTTCGACCCTGGACTTGAAGAACGGCTACTGGCAGGTTGAGATACACCCTGACGACCGAGAGAAGACAGCGTTTACAACTAGACAAGGCTTGTGGCAGTTTAAAGTTATGCCCTTCGGCCTCTGCAATGCACCAGCTACGTTCGAGCGTCTTATGGAGACAGTGTTAAGAGGACTTTCCTACGAATCCTGTCTGGTCTATTTAGACGATATCATCATCATGGGACGCAGTTTCGAAGAACATCTGGCAAATCTTAGGAAGTTGCTGCAAAAGCTTAAGGAAGCCAATCTGAAGTTAAGCCCGTCCAAATGTAATTTGTTCCGCCGGGAAGTGAACTACATTGGTCACATCATCTCTTCTGAGGGTGTACAAACCGATCCAGAAAAGGTGTCTGCTGTCAAGAGTTGGAGTCGTCCCGAAAACATCCATCAGCTGCGAAGTTTCCTGGGGCTCTGCACCTACTACAGGAAGTTTGTAAAGGGTTTTTCCAACATTGCACGACCTTTGCATAAGCTGACGGAGAGCAAGTAAAAGTTCGAATGGTCCAAAGAATGCGAAGATGCATTTCTACGACTGAAGGAGGCTTTAACATCAACGCCTATCCTCGCCTATCCTCAGCCTGAAAAATCCTTCATCCTGGACACTGATGCGAGCAACGAGGGCATCGGAGCTGTTTTATCCCAAGAAATTGACGGAAATGAACATGTCATCGCTTACTGGAGCAAATGCTTTTCAAAGTCGGAGCGAAATTACTGCGTCACCAGAAAGGAGTTACTGGCCATAGTGAAAGCTGTAGAACACTTCCATCATTACCTCTACGGCCGAAAATTTCTGCTTCGGACAGATCATGCCTCATTAACTTGGCTTTTGAACTTCAAAAATCCGGAAGGCCAGATAGCCAGATGGATACAGCGGCTCCAGGAATATGACATGGAGATCAAGCATCGAAAAGGGTTATCTCACGGCAATGCTGACGCTTTATCAAGGAGACCCTGTCCTGAGAACTGCCACTATTGTTCCCGAATCGAGAAACGGTATGGAACGACTAGCCCTACCGCCTATCAGGTGACAGTGACTCCAACATCATCAGAACCTGATCCATGGAGTGACGACCAAGTTCGAAAAGATCAACTTGAAGACCCCGACATAAAACCAATTTTGGAGTTCATGGAAAGTGACAGTCGGCGACCTAGCTGGCAAGACGTTTCCATCTTCAGTCCTGCAACAAAAACATACTGGGCTTTATGGAACTCGCTCCATTTACGGAACGGCGTGCTACACCGAAAATGGGAATCTGATGACGGCAAAACGTCTAGGTGGCAGTTACTACTTCCCCGATCAAGGATTTCAGATGTTCTGAAAGAAATACATAGTAGTGCGACTGGAGGACATTTTGGTGTCTTGAAAACCCTCAATAAAGTTCGGGAGCGCTTCTTCTGGAGCAAGGCGAAGGTTGACGTGGAGAAGTGGTGCCATTCTTGTAACGCCTGTGCTGCTCGTAAAGGACCGAAGAAGAGAAGCAGAGGGAAGCTACATCTGTACAACGTTGGAGCTCCTTTCGAACGAATTGGGATTGACATCCTGGGTCCTCTACCAAGAGCTGCTGATGGGAACAAATACATTCTTGTTTCCATCGACTACTTCACCAAATGGCCGGAAGCATATCCCATTCCAGATCAAGAGGCTACCACCGTAGCAGAGACTCTAGTCCAACACTGGATCTCGAGATATGGAACACCTTTGCAGATTCATTCCGATCAAGGGAGGAATTTCATCTCTGCTGTGTTTAAGGGCCTATGTCAAATTCTTGGAATTGAGAAAACTAGGACAACACCACTACACCCACAATCGGACGGCATGGTGGAGAGATTTAACCGCACAATCCTGAATAATCTCTCACTTATGGTATCCAGAAATCAACAGGATTGGGACAAGAAGCTACCTTTGTTCCTGCTGGCCTACCGCAGTGCTGTCCACGAGACTACCGGATTTGCCCCATCTCAGATGCTCTTCGGACGAGAGCTTCGGCTACCTTGTGATCTCGTCTTCGGTCGTCCTCCGGATGCGCCTTCATCGCCTGAGGAGTACATCCAGGATCTCCAGGCCCGGTTGGAAGACGTTCATAACTTCGCACGAGAGCGAATCAACATCGCGGCGGAGAAGATGAAGACCAGATACGACACAAGGTCTACTGGACATGAATTCAACGAAGGCGACAAGGTTTGGTTATGGAATCCCATCCGACGGAAAGGTCTTTCACCCAAATTGCAGTCGCATTGGGATGGACCCTACAAAGTCCTTAACCGACTAAATGACGTCGTAGTGAGGATCCAAAAATCACCTAATGCAAAACCTAGGGTTGTACATTATGATCGGTTAGCCCCATACTATGGCCATAGTTCATGAGTATTACGTAAACAACCATGGTTGATAACATAAAAGTTGCAGATAATTTTTGCTTTTAATGTTTAGTAATATTTCTTGTTATTATTGTGTTTTCTGTATCTGTTAGTTATTATTTAATGTGTGTAATTGTGAACTTGTGATAGAAGTTTGGCACCCTTTCTGGGGATTGTACTGCCCGGGACGTGCAGTCCTTAGGAAGGGGGCAATGTTACAAATCCTGTAAATAGTAATTATTGTAGTAACGTAACCTGTAAATAGTTTCCCGTAATGAATATACAACCCCTTAACATATGGCTCAAGTATACAACCCCCTATTCTTTTTTTTCTTATTTCATTCACTGATTTTATCAATGGAAGTGTAGTTGTAGAACGTCGTAGCATTTTCTGGAATATTTGAGAGATTTCTTTTCGGTATATATAAGCCGTTAGCGATGGATAAACAGTTGAGTTTCGATTGAGGATTTCGAACTGAGACTGTGTATTTGCTCTGTTTATAGCGAGGCATTTCGCTGTGTTGTTTTCGTATTTGGAAGTAAATACGTGTGTAAACGTTGAGTTTACGGTGTTGTGTGATAATTGCTTAATTGCTGATGAATAATTTAGCAGTTGTTGAAGATCTTTCCTGTACATAGTGTAAATAAATTTCCTGTGTTTTTATCAAGAACTGTGTTTTCATTTCAAGAAAGCGGAAGTCGCACCGAATCCGTTACAATATGCTTTCGTTAGTCATGTCGCAACTAGGGGGTCACAAATAAGACAAGACAACACAGGTTCCTTTTTTTGGGGGGTTCCGAAATTTCATTCGATGGTGTTCAAAATACTTATAAAGAAGTTTGTTTAAATTCTTTCCAAGACTTCTTTTTTCACCATTCGATGGTGTTCAAAATACTTATAAAGAAGTTTATTTAAATTCTTTCCAAGACTTCTTTTTTCACCAAAATATATGCCAACAAAAGCTTGTATAAATTAATGCAACAAAATAGCAACACAAATTAGCAATAAAAAGGTTCATTTTTTAGTGTAAATATATAGGAATATGTGAACGCGATCTAAAAATATAGTGGACGAAAGCAGATGAAAATGTGCCACATAAAACTTTTCTAACATGTATATCAAATGTTTAACGTAAGTTATTATCTTATCTTGACAAACAATCACACTATATTCTTAGCAAATTTTCACTTCCAGTTTTTTTTTTTTTTCCTAAAACGTCTCAACACAAAAAAAAAAATATTCAGAATCAATAATATTTGAAGACATATGTGATTAGTAATCAATTACGACACGGACAAAACCGCGTAAATACTGATCATATGGCATATGCATGAGCAACGAACAGAAGAAAAGCTAATATCCATTTTAACTCACCTTGATTCAAAATCAAGGTTGTCAGTTGAAGAAGAGAAAGTACATCCTCCTCCCCTCCCTCAACCTAAGACGAATCAAAAACAAAACCCTAATTAACTTTGAATGATGCGACTTCCGAAAGATCTTCCATTCAAATTGCTCAAACATTTTCAGGCGATTCCGTTCGATTGACAGTTGTCGAAACAAATCGGTTTTCCCATTCAATATGGTAATGGCATATCTTCTGCGGACGTGATGGAGATGAGAATCAGATTAATCTGCATGCGACTTCACAAGATTAGCATAAACGTTTACAAGTGGGGAAATTGCAGCAAAGGGACAAAAGACACCTTCCATTAGTATGCTGTGAAGTGGAGCTAACTACTTCGGTGGTTGACAATATTGGAAGCTAAAAAATGGAAAGGCTGAGGTTAGATGTTATAGCACGTTTGCTAGTCACAGCAGCCTTTAACTAAAGCATAGTAAAGCTCGTAGTAAAGTTAACTAAAGCTCGTAGAATAAGTAGCGACACGTCCGCCATCTTGCGGTTAAACGATGCTCTCTCTTCTCTCTTTCTTCCTATGTCTACTTTAGTGAAGTCGCGTGTTTTGCATTTTGCTGGTGGTTTCTCATTAATCCTATGTTAATCCACAATCAAAAAGCACCACGATCAAGAACCAAAACACGCTACTTCATTACAGCTAACATAGGAAGAAAGCGTAATTTAGCCCCAAGATGGAGGACGTGTGGCTATTTAATCTACGATCTAGGCTTCTCTAGGGCTTTGCCTTTATCGAGTTGAAATTAAGCAGAAAGAGGTAGAACAGACAACAAAATACAAAAGATGATTAAAAATAATATTAAGGCGACTATACCAAGCAAAAAATACGCGTGAAATTTTTTTCTCAATAAATGGTTTCTTCATCAATTAAGATAGACAGTAAATAATTCACATAATAGTCCTAACTCAAACAATTTTTCTATGTATAGGGTAGATTTCCCAGAGAATGAATCCTTTAGAGCAATTTCATTTTAAAAAAATCATACCACAGTTTAAAATTGTTGCCTTGTACGACAAAGTGAAAATGATTTCATGTGATACATGTATTTTTATAAAAACAAAATTGGGAGAACATTATTGGTTCTGCATCAGGTTCTTTGGGGGGGGGGAAACTCAGTCAATGAACACCCCAGAAACTAGTACTAATGCAGAATTTTCTAGTCTTTTTCTTTGTGTAAATGATTAGAAGAAAGTTACTACTGCGCTAATTCATCTAAGAAAAAGGATTTAAAACCGTATAAATTTCAAAAAATTAAAAACAAACAACTGTTATTTACTGAGAGACAGGGGCGGACTGGGTCCCGCAAGAGGGCGTCAACCTTGGCCTCCATAGGGCGCAAAAAAAAGGGCGCAAAAAAGAGTGCAAAAAAAGGTGCAAAAAAAAAAAGAGAGAGAGAGAGAAAGAAAGGGGGAAAAATACCCGATGGAACACAGGTTTACGAGTTTAAAGAAAAGAACAAGAAAGCAAAGAGAAGTCGCACAGGTTTGTGAGCGCAAAAAAACGAGCTGATGTGTGCATCACATGACTTCCTTTTACTCCAATTGAATGTCATTTCCCCATTACTATCAATTTTAATTTGATTCAACAGTTCACTCTCTAAAAACAACCAAAAGTAGCCAAATTGAAATCAAAATTAAATTTAAAAAACAAAAAAAGGCCCACAAATTTGTCGCCAAGTTGGCGACAAAACTTGGCGACCAAAAGACTGGCGATATATAGCCAAGTGTCCGCTAAATTATAACAACACTTGATTTTAAATCGAAATTAACAATGATTTCCCTCCAAAAAGGGGCAAAAGACAGACCCCTTTAGAAACACTCGAATGCAGCCAAAAGGAGAGGTGCACAACTAGACCCCACTAGGAGTCTACGTACTGAATTTCCACTTTTTAGGACATGCCGTTCTTGAGTTATGCGTCA
The DNA here is from genome assembly GCF_026930045.1 of Uloborus diversus. Taxonomy (NCBI): domain Eukaryota; kingdom Metazoa; phylum Arthropoda; class Arachnida; order Araneae; family Uloboridae; genus Uloborus; species Uloborus diversus. Next base: position 56,900,427 of record NC_072731.1, on the reverse strand, counting down.
TACATACGCACATACGTACATCCGTTTATACAGACGTCACGAGAAAACTCGTTGTATTTAACTCGGGAATCGACCAAATGGATATTTCGCGTGTCTATACGTTCTTAGGCACTTATCCACGTGTGGTCGAGTATAAAAAAAACTCAGCATTCATTCGGGGGTGAGTAAAATAAAAAAATTAAGGTCGATTTTTGAGTAAAAAATTTTTTGCGAACACAATACTTCCTTTTTTGTAAAAGGAAGTAAAAAAAGGAAATTGCACCAAAGTATTAAAAAATTAATAAATAAAAATTTAAGAAACTTTTTTTTAATAAAAGAAGGTGTTCAGTCTTGAGGGCCCATAGGCGGGAGAGCGCATCGGCCTGCACTCCGCACCTGCTGGGGGTGTTCATTCACTGATCGATCTACCATATTGGAAAGAAGTTTTGTCAAAGAAATTGCGTCTGGGGCTGTCCCATGTCCAAAGAAATTGCGTCTGGGGCTGTCCCATGTCGAAGGAACTCCATAGCATCTACAACCTTGAAATTTGGTAAAAAATTTATTTTGGATCCCAAAGGTTTATACTCCCTCCACCTCCTCGGAGCGTTTTATGTATTTATCTTTCAAATTACGAATTTTTTTTCGAGTAAGATGAGGGGACATAAATATTTCAAGTTTAGCGAAAATCCTTGGCTAAACTAATCTTAAGTGCGGAGTTAAGAAACAAAATGATACTTAATACCACAAATTTAAAAACGACGTTTTGCTATGCTGAGTAGCCCCTTATCACCTATAGCTGTGAAATTTGGCACAAGTTGGAATTAGGCGAGGGACTTCGAAGCGTTTTTTACACATAATTTTATTATGCGTATTTTATTTTATCTTCTTGTTTTAATTATAATGAGCACTTTAAATAATTTCTATTTTTATTTTCTGTTCTTATTAGTTTTTCATTTCCATTCTTTTTCAATGTTTAACCACCGTACATTTGTAAGTATTTATATCTCTTTATAAAATATCAGGTTATCAGACTGTAGATTTCTTATTTTTTATTTGTTTACTTTTTCTGGGTTTTTATTAAAATACATAGAATTCTTTAGACAATATTGAGTATGGTTAACAAATGGATCCTCGAGTGAAAATGATGCTCGTATAACGAAAAAAAAAAAATGAGATAAACGCATAGAAAAATCAGCAGGAGGATGCCCAATCATTTTTTGCAATGTATGTATAAATGAGTTTAATGTACAGGGGGTGGTCAATTTATTATACTCACACTTTTCTGCATTTTTATTCTTTTTTGTTGTTGTTACATATTTTCATAATTTGAACAAATTTTGAAATTTATTTGAAATATGAATTGAGCATATTAAATGTGAAGTATCTTCTGATCGGCACTGTAAGTAGTTAAAAAAGTAATTATTTAATTTTTAGTAACTCCGCCTTTTGCTGCTATCACGGCTTAGATGCGACGTGGCATGCTTTCCATGCATAATAAGGCTAGTTGAGTTACCTAGTATTATATATAAAATCGTTAATTTTTTCCACAAATCACACTCACAAGAATAAGCTTGTAAGTTGAAATTTTAACAGACAGTGACACTGACGTCTATCACATTTAAAATATTTAAAAACAAAAACAAAAAGTAAAGTGTTGGCAGAATAATATTTAAACTTTTAAATAAACTTAAACTGTAAAATGCGTTCAAATAATAAACTATGTAACAACAATAAAAAACAATAAAAGTACAGAAACATTTGTCTGCGTATAATAATTTGGCCACCCTCTGTATACTCATTCGAATGTTATTCAGTGTCACCGAATTCAACAGGTACATGCATTAACCTAAGGAAAGCTGCAACATAAAAACTTGAAACTGGAGTTCAAGTAGGTTCCATTCACTTAACACGATAAAGTAACTTAAATCAAAAAATAAATAAAGAAATGAAAAATAAAATTATCGCATAATTTTTCCTTTTTTCTTTTAATAAATATTAAAGTTCAAGAGTCAAACGTCAAAACAAGGTGAAACAAAGTTTCTCTAAATTGTGTTGTAAACCCATCCTGATATGATTAACTACCAAGGAACCCTTCACGTGGTGTGTACAAATAGCTCTATTACAAAAAAGAGAACTAATGAAGCTTAATATATGCTCTGAGTATATTCCAAAGAAGCGGAGCTTACCAGGGCAAGCGACTTTGATTAAATAAAAAAGAACAAAAAAAAAAAAAAAAAAGAACGAAAGAAGAAACGTGACTTTCATGCGTTACGAAATCACCATTTTTTTCAGAGACTTTTTTATTTTATTTATCTCGACGGAATTTGGAGATTATTTGATTATGTACTTCCTCAATGAGAAACACGTATAGAAGTAGCGATGGCCTAAATTTAGAGAGGAAAACAAATAAAAGAATTTTCCCGCTGGTGATGAGAAAACACGCCCATGCTTCGAAGACGTTTTGATAACTTTAGAAAACATCGGAATACAAGAAAATTAATGTTACAAAATCGAAGGATTTCATTTGAGGGGAGTAGGTTCCCATAACACACTTTCATCAAATTGCTAAACTTCATATACCTTTTTCTCAAATATTTTCAATGTTAGAGACTGCTAAACTTCATGTAGGGGAGAGTGGTAATGAATGGGCCTTGGGGATGAATGGGCCACTAACAAAATATGAAAAAGTATTTGCATAAAATTATTTTAGATGCCACTAATAGATAGAGCTTTTTGTTCTACTAAACTAATTAAATTTTTAACTGTTTCAGAAAAGCCATTTTTCCAGTAGAGTAGGATGGTCAATAATCTTATTGAGAAATAATTTTCCCCTTTCAGAAAAATAAATACTAGCAAAAAAAAGTATCTATTATTTCACTACAAATATGTGTGTTAGCAAGTCGTTCCACATCTGTAAACTAATTGTAAGAAGCATTTTGTTGCTATTTGAATTTCATGTATTAAAAAAAAACCTGAATATATTCCAGAAGTACAGGTGGGGCTGAACGGGCCACTACATCAAGGTTATGGATAAGCCACTAAAATATATTTTTTTTCTTCCTTTTTTCCTGATTTTGTCTTTAATATTAAACATGAATTGCTGTCATAGATTTAGATTACTGTCTTGATAGACTAGAATTATTGTAATTTCTAAAATTTGCAGATTTTAACCCTAAGAAATATTATTTCAGTGACCAGTGATTCCATCCAGTATTTAATAAATAGGTTGGAGTAGAATCGTGTGCTTTTGCTTTGTTGATTTTATATGTTTCCTTTTTTGAAAATGTCTTATTGTTTGCTTTTACTTTTTTTAATTACTCATCTATTTGAAAATCGAAACAACAATTCTTATTTGTTATTAACAATGTCATTAATAACATTTAATTTTACAAAACGGCAATTAAAATTTTGATCATTAAAAAATATATAACATTTAAAAGTAATTGTAATGAAATTTATAAACATTTTTGGTTGTATTTTTATTTATTCATGAGATTTTTTTTTAAAGATCAATTGCACAAGTTTTCATTGAATTCATATAGTGGCCCATTCATTACCTTAAATGGCTCATTCAGCCCCATGAGTGGGGATAAATGGGCCAAATGTCCATATTTTTATTTTATATTATCATTCATCATAGACATTTTCTAATCCAACTTTTATGACTTTCTTATGTAACCAAATAAATAAAGTAACAAAACAGCCAATTCTGAGTTTAAAAAAAAAGTGCTAGAAAAAATTACAAAAATTAAAACCAAAAATTGGCCCATTCATTACCACTCTCCAATGCCTATATCTCAAATTTTTTTAATCTTAGAGACTGACAATTTTCAATAAGTATCTAAGAGTCTAATAACGTGAAATTTTAAGGTGATTCTGTTTATTTCATGATTTATTACATAGAGGGGCACGCCAAACTTTAATTTTTGCGAGAGCGAAAATTCTCAATTTGCCGATTAAGAGTTCCAAATTTTGCCCAATGATGATAATTTTGCCGAATAAAAACTCCCAATTTCGCAGAATGATGATAATTTTGCTGAATGGAACTCCAAATTTTCCGAATTATAATAATTTTGCCGAATCGTCAGAAAACATTTGCCGAAAGCGGAAATTTTTGGAAGGTCACAGCGACCTCCCATTGAGGCGTCACTGATTACATTTTAACCAAAAGTCACTTTTTAAAATGAAAAATAGACAGTTTTTGACCATGAAACCAGCTGGAAAAAAGAGAGTCCTAAACCAATAATTTCAGTTCAGTATAATTACGAACATATGAAGAAAATGTGATGAAAATTTCAAAGTAATATGTTTCGTAGTTTTCTAGAAAAAGGAACGTGAGTTTTTAAAGTTGATAATTTGAGAAAATCGCGTTTGAAAGTAAAATTGTACGTACATTTTAATACACTCCTGCCCCATTACATTTTAAATTGTTACTTGTAATATATATAAAGATGAATTTGATGTCGAAGTTCTTGACTTAAAAATTTTGAATTAATGAAAACCGAAAAATTATTTCTTTTACGGATTTGGGATATCAACTCCCCATAAGAAATTCATCATAATGAGAGATTTGAGTGAAAATTCTTACAAAATGTTGAGCCACACTATAACAATGCCAGTGTTATGTGTCGTCGGATTAAAAATAACAGTAAATAAGATCGCGTGAGATATAATAGATTAATTTAAAATCATTAAAAATTAGAGTTTAGTTAGTTTGCACGCATTGAATTGCCCAATTTTACTGAAGTATAGTGTAATGCCATCAAAAAGAAGAAAAACAAGGTAGATTTCAATTTTTATCAAAAATTATTTGCTGATACCGACGAGAAAAAAATAGTCTAAGCACCGGATGAAAATGTAAAATAAATAAATCAATACTGCATTATAAATGTTACAGAATAAATAAACTCCGTTTACATTTTGAACAGTTTTATTGTAGGACGGCACAAATGCAATATACAGATGTCATCTCAACTTCAATGAGATGACATCTGCCTCCAACTCAGCTATTGATTATTCCAGATAAGTTCATAATAAGCACAAAACTGTAGTCTCTGGATATCATAACCGTGCTGTCGGTCGATTGCATATACTTTCATTGTAATGTGTAAAATATATTTATTTTCTGCATTTTCATGTCTTTTTACTTCCTTTTACAAAAAAGGAAGTATTATTGTATTCGCGAAAAAAATTTCACCCAAAAATCGGCCTTAATTTCCATTTTGCTCACCCCCAAATGAATGTTGAGCTTTTTTTTCAACCCGACCACACGTGGATATGTGCCTAGGGACGTACAGACACCCGAAATATCCATTTTGATGATCCCCGAGTAAATTAAAACGAGTTTTCTCGTGACGTCTGTATGTACGTATGTATGTGCGTATGTGTGTATGTATATCGCATAACTTAAGAACGGAATATTCTAGAAAGTTGAAATTTGGTACGTACATTCCTAGTGGGGTCTAGTTGTGCACCTTCCTTTTTTGTTTGCATTCGAATGCTCCAAAGGGGGTCTTTTGCCTCTTTTTGGGGGGAAATCATTGTTAATTTCGATGTAAACTCAAGTGGTGTTATAATTTGGCGGACACTTGGCGATATATCGCCAGTCTTTTGGTCGAAAAGTTTTGTCGCCAACTTGGCGACAAATTTGGCGTTTTTTTAAAAATCTGGTTTCAATTTGGCCACTGTTGGTGATATTTAGAGAGTAAACTATTGAATCATATTAAAACCACCAATAACGAGAAAATGACATTAAATTGGAGTAAAAGGAAGTCATGTAATGCACACATCAGCTCGTTTCTTTTATTTTTTACTGAAGGACGAGAACACTAGCCTTTGGAGACAGAAGCTATGCACTGGTGATGCGTCAACTAATATTATGTATTCTTTGACCCATTTTAATGCATTTCTTGTCATGCAAACGGTTTTATATTTATTTTCAGTTTTTATAACAATTGTGCTTTTTTAGAGGAAGAAAGTACGCGAAAGTAAAATATCGTTACGTTGATGAAAAGACTTTTGTGCTGAAAATATCAAAAGAGATTCGGGAAAAAAAATTATAATTTAAAATTTTAAAATTTAACGATAAAAATGGATTGATTTTCACTCTCCTTGTTTTTTTGTCTTCCGTATACCTAATATCGTAAAGAGTAGTTTTTAGTAAGACAAATATTACTAAAAAAAGGGGTAAAACTAAGAAAAACCAAAAATATTTCAAACGCTTGTATTTTAAATATTTGCGCAGTTAAAACACCATGCTTCTTTGTTCGAGTTAAAAAAAAAAAATTGAAAAAATAAAAAGGCGACAGCTTATTTTTTCGCGAATTTGTTACAGCAGATGTTGATGGCGCATATTAACCTTAACCGACATGCAGCCTAGTTAGAACGAACGATTCATGACCTGACAGAAATGTGCCACGATCCCAATATATTCTAAATAAATCAACAGATTTGATGACAGGGTACTTTGAAAGTTGCTGAAAAGTTAATTATTTTTGGAATGAAAAGATCATTACACGATGCCAGGTGTTTCATCACAGTAATCTTAAATAAAACTTGGAGTGAAGTTGCTTTTACACCACGGTGTTGAAAGTTTTGGTCAAAAGGAAACTTAAGACTGACCACATCAAATTCGTAGAATAGTATGTCGTACTCCCCAGCATCAAAAAAAAAAATCATTTACAAATTTCGTTTCCAGTTGAAAATTCGCTTAGTCTCTATATTCTTGCATACTTATATTTAAATATATTTTTTTATGCTATCTACGTCTGCATTCCAAATTCAATATCAGTTTCTATTCTATGTTGAATATCATTACCTTTAGTTAAAATGCAGTTTAGTAACATATTCTACTTGTAGTTTTGAAAATCTCTCTTTCTTTTATTAATATACATAACAGTTATAATTTATATAATATACAGTATTAATATAACCTATTAATACTGTGCTACATAGCATTATGACCGTTTACTTACATTTGGTAAAATAAATTTTTTTTTAAATACATTTTTCTGAAAATAATTTTGACAAGGAAATCAACTGAAATACTAAAATTTTTGCTTTTTCAGCAGGTTGTTAGGGTTAAATCAACACGCGCTTCTCTGCCTCATAATCTTGTGCAAATTTGTTTTTTCCTTATTCATTTTTCTTTTTTGAATCATTCTAAACCGAAAAGTTAATATAGTAATACTATGCACAATACAACGCATAGGAATTAGAAAGGAGCAAAACATCTGACCATATCGAAATTCTACTAAAAGGAAAAAAAAAAAAAACATAGGAATTTGATACGGCATTAAAGAACCAAAGTAGCCTTAAAATATGCTATTTTTTCCACTCTTCTGTTTACCATAGTCCTTCCCAGCATTCATAATTTTGTTTACTCACATAACTCCTCATTGTTTGCAATTGTATGAGCAGAGCGAATTAAGGCTCTTGATAAAAAGTAAAAATCACTCTCTTATCAGCCACTTCATTCTTTCCGCCATTGTGTGCTTTATCTTCCTGCCCGTGTATCTATTAGGTAATTGAAAAAAGAAAAATAACCAAACCGGGCAATAGATGGAAATCTGAATGATGCTTTTCTGAGTGCCGTGAGACAGGTCCTGCCTTTGCATGCATTAGAAACGCAAATCCCGTCAAATTGTCGCCAATTCGATGCCGTTGGCGATAATATTCATAAGTTAGCCAGTGTTTGTTCTGGACAGAGATAACATTTTGTGATGTTACCAGATGATAAAATTCCGATTTAGTAATTCAGAGTTGAAAATATTGTATTGTCAGGAACATGATCGAGCTTTCTAATACGGACACCCACACCTTAACTTGAAGCACGGGCGAAAAGTATTGATAAATAATTAAATAATATAAGAGGAGCGCATTGCTTATAACTGTTTATTGCTTAGAATTATGTCATCTCTTTTTCCTATCACGTTTCTATCTTAAATAGTATTATGTTTGCTGACTTTTGCATCTAATACTCAAAATTCGTAGGCATCACACCGAAAGTAATCTAGCTGATGCATCACTTTTAAAACCTTTTAAGGTAAGCGTCGGAATTTTCTTCCAAAATTATTCAAATGATCTAACGGTAAAATTGTTTTCTCCCTTTAACACCTAAACTGCGAACTTGCTGACTTTTTTAGAAACTAAATCTCGTAATTAAATCCTTTAAAAGTCTTCTAGATATTCATTTTTTTCTTCCTTTTCAGAAATAAACTTTTTAACTCTCCCCCCCCCCCCCAAAAAAAATGTTTTTGTTTTAAAAATTAACCAGTTAGTTTAGAAATAAATAATCAAAAGAAGAAAGGAAGCAAAAGAAAGATTTTCATTGTTTAAAAAACTTAAAACATTTATGTAAACGAAACAAAGAAAGAAAGAGATTGGGTGGTTTTTCTCATTTTTCAAAAATATTTTTTCTTTTTTCTGAAAGAGCAGGGTCAAAATTATAAGATAAGTTACTTTTTTTTCTTATTTTTGACTTATTTGCTCTCTTAAAAAATAATCTTAAGGACATTCAGCCGTTGTTCTCATTTTCACTGCTGAGTTCACAGGTGAGCAAATCGCTAGGGTTACCAGAATAAAGATTCAGGACACCGCCAAAATTCACTAAATGAATAGTTTATTTACATAACACTTCTCGTTCCACCATTAAATTTCTCGCGGTGAAAAAACATTAAAAGGCGATATCTTTCCAGAAGAAACAACCACGCGCTCCGATTCAAGATGGCTTTCATCACTTGTGAGGTTACACGATGAAACATTTTGGCTTAAAAATCAGACATTTAAAAAAATTACTTAAAAATTAAATGTTGAGAAGATAAAAATATTTTCTGCGTCCATGTCACAATTTTTTCGGCTTATTCTTCCAATTTCAGTGACTAAAAGTAGTACTTTTGATTGAAGGAAACATCCCCATTTTCATTGTTTAAAAAACTCAAAAGATTTATTCAAACTTTCAAACAAAAAAATTTAGCAGAATAAAAAAAAAAAAAAGAAACCCTAGAAGACACAGACTTAAAAATCTTTTGAAAAACATGAAAAAGCGAAAGAGGATAAAAGCACAACAGAACATTAATATTAAAACTAGTTAAGGAAAAAGATCATAAGTAGAACTGGTATGAAAAAGTTAATAATTTAAAGGATCATCTTTGTTCTGAATTTTATGGTTTGTGACGCAGTATAAAACCCCACTTAGTCTAAAAGTAGCTACTGGTGTTTAACATAATTCACAATAATTATAAGTATCGAGCCAGTAAATTATTAATGCACCTTAACCGTCGAAGAAAGATATTAATATTGAAATGAAGCTATGGGTCCCTTTATGGAACATAGATCCTTTTATTTAAACAATTAGGTAATGGCATCAAAGAATCAAGAGGGATATTATTAAAGGAAGGAATATTCTAATTCATTCCTCATTATATTCGATTTTAGTGCACCACCCCTACTGATGATCTGAATATCGCTTACGCCCAACATTGATTGAATAATATTTCCCTTCACCCTTTTATAGAAGTCATTAGCTTAAGTATGCTGATACCACGAATCGTCTGGGAAAAAGCTGTTCGAAAACGACGATTCCATCCGCCTCGCCCTCATCATTTTGCATAAACACACGTCGTTTCCTCGGAACGGATGTAGTCACGTGCTTTTGAACGGATATCCCTTAGCATGTTTATATCGTTGTCGTTTCGGAGAAAATACGTCGTCGATTGGAATAACAGCTGGCCGAAGCTTCGCAGCTTGTTAAAATGCTTTGAATGTTTTAAGAATCGAGTCCTCCCGTTACAACGAATGCTAATACAACGAAATGTTTGTTTAAACGAAATAAATTTTCAGTTCAGATTGAATTTCCATTGCATTGCTTAAGGATATAATCCATGTGTTTACCATAAAGAATAAATACGATTGATTCAAAAATGTAAGGGCTAGAGATTTCATTCAACAAGTTACTACTTCTTGCCGGAAAAAAAAAACTATATTTTGTTCATACTTTTCAGTACTTTTATGACTTAGTAAAAATGCCAGAAAGATTTAGTCAACAAAAATGACTTACTAACAAACTTAACTGAAATAACAGTACTCCTTTACAGTAACAATTAATAGTATTCCGGTTTTTTAAATTTAAAAAATAACTTTTTTTTTCTGAAAAACAATCGATATTCCACTTTTAGTAACAAATTAAATTTATTTTACTATTGCCCAAGGTTCATAGTTACTCCATTTCAAAATTCAAAACTTAAGATAGTGAAACAGCTTTGAATTTAATTAATTGGTATTCTCTTTACTGAGTCATCGTGCCTCAAATTAAAATTTTTAAAAACTAATGCTTGTAATTCCAGTCCTATTTACGAATTAAACTAGCTTTATCACTCCGGCTAAAATTTCATATTTTAAACTTAATTTTTCAGTCATACAGGATCAGTTTACCTTTTAAAAGTTTTTTTTTTTTTTTAATTCTTAGAAACAATATTTAGCAGCAAACAAAAATACGCGGAAAAAGAAAATCGTTAAATATCCATGGTGACTAACCCCTTCAAAGGTGAAGGCGTGATTCTTAAAATGCTAAAGAGCCCACTCCTCCTAGGAAGAACGATCCTCCCTCAAAAAGAGTCCAAGAGACTATAAAATTATCTATCCCCTAAAATTTATTTCCCCCTACTCAGCGGAAACCCCTGCAATTTTTCTGAAAATAAAGAAACGGCCGTTTAATTTGCATAGAGTTAAAGCAAAAGTTAAGCAGCTTGAAAGTTTCAGCAAATAGACTCATATTACGCTCAAAATTGAATAGTTCGAATGGTAGCAATGATTTCAAATCTCCTCCCTTCACCAGTGAGCGTAGCAGTACCATCAGAGGTGAGCCAATGACTTGTCGAGTAGAGTCACAAAAGTCATTATGACAGAGAGGGAATAGGGTGCGTTTCCGAGAACAATCCAACGGAATAACGCGAACCATCTCATTGCATCCAGATTCTGCCAATGCAAACGTACACAAATGCGTAAAAAAAAAAAAAAAAAAAAAAAAACCCACACAAGACTCGTAAAATGACAGCGCACAGGAGGAAACACGCAAGAACTATGCTCTCAGCCGTAGATCCAAACGGATATTTACGACGACATGAATGAACGTAAACCACCCCACCACCTCCCCACTCTCCATTCCTCAACCCTTCATTCCCGCTGGATAAAAAAGACACGGCAGCGGCGCTTTCCGTGACACAGTCCGTGTGTTTTCGGAAAACGCATTCAACAGGTCTGCCCGCTGCCGCATTACCATACTGGGAAAAAGAAGCATTAAAGGCAGGCATGCATGTTGTTTTGTTGGCCGGCGTTTGGTAGGTGGAGCTGGAAGGCCATAAAAGACACGCATAGCTGCTCGCGAAAGTCATTGATCGAAGCCAAGTATGCATATGTATGCAGATACCAACGTAGTTCCCCATCTCCCGTAAAAGAACAAATACCAAGTTCGAAAGGGTCACAGTGAACCCTACAAGAGAAAAGTTGTTACTGTGTCACAATACAAACACGCCAAGACTTGAGTGATTTTCACTAGAGCCGCTGGATTTGCATGGATGAACAATGGGCATAAAGAGTTATGTTTACTGCTCGGTAGTTTCTTTACTGGCTTTGGGATATTCTATCGAGGATGTACTTAAAAAATGAAATTTTTTCAAGATAAATAAGATTTATTTAATTACATCAATTTTTACTTCTTCCACACGTTTGAGACATTGAAAAGCAAAGGGATGTAAGTGTCAGTACAAATGGTAGGTAAACCTCTCCTCTGTTTTGAGGCAAGAGATAGTGGTAGTAGCCCTGGTAGGTGCTGCTATACAGCATGATTTAGAAAACTTTTCAATGAAAGCCTGCCCCGGACTGGAATTTTAAACGTGCTTTACTCAAAACTTGAAAATGTCCACTTATATTCCTTTGTTTCTCACTGCCTCATTTATGCATAACAGAGCTCTGCTTTTTTATACGTATGTTTACTGTACATAGGTTACTTTGGCTAGTAGGCGTTATTGAAATCAATCGTAAGGCTTTGTCGTTGCTTCATATTTTAATCACATGGTTTTTATCTGACTAGCGTAATTAAGACAAAGAGCGTAAGATGATGTGAAAAATAGTAAACAAAAAAATCGTACTTTCTGAAGAAGTTAAGACGGCAAGAAATTTTTTTTAAGATATTCTTTTGGCAAGGATCTAAAAGGCACGAAAAGAATTGTTATTGTCGATACTCAAAAGAGAAATTCCAAGTTTCTTCTTCCGTTTTCTAAGAGAAATCCTCTAAATGTATTGGTTGGATATCCAAATATTTTGCAGAATCTTCAAATATATTTGGGCTGATCTTAAAATCCAAGAATTATTTTAAGTACAAAATTTGTAAGAACGTTTCAGAGCCCAGAACTGATTAAAAGAACGTTGATAAAGAACCAGTGAACGCGAAACATAAACAAACACTCAAACAGCAATTCTTGCGTCATCACAACGACGAGAAGCCCTTTCCCACCAGTGGAAGTCTAAGACAGGGGGGAGAAGGTACACATACATCTATATCAAACGAAAACGCAGCGAAGCAGAGAGAGTTAAAAATAAAATGAAATTTTTTTTTCAACCCCTCCTCAGAGGGGGATCAATAATTTGCTTGTGGATTTAAGTGCGGCCGGTTGCGGTTCTCGTTAAGACACAAGTTGCCGGTTTGTAAGGTAGAAATCCGAACACGCGGATACAGGAATGGATGCCACGCGGGGAAAGAGAGGAGGACTCATTTCTTCGGTATAAAGAAGCAAAAAATCTGAAATCGAAAAATAAGTACATCTGAGTGAGGGAAGTTGAGAAGCCAAGGGTGTAGTAAGGTACAGAAAGAACGGTATCCATGGGAACAGAAAAGACTGGGGGAGGGCTGGTAAAGTTTTATATATATCTATATATTCAGGTTCATACAAGCCGCCCTCCTCCCTGGAAACTCCAGAAACTCTAATCCAAGAGAAATGACCAGACGGTTTGTTTCCTTAGCTGCTTGGCGAATGGACAGGGGTGATTTAGTCACCGGGGCCTTCAAATCTACGGAGGCAGGTATCCATGGAAACGACACTCGCATCTTTCTCTTGCATCCCTTGCTTTTTAGGATAGGGAGCGGGGCGGAAAGGCACTTTTTTCCAACTCTCCCCCCCTCTTTCCCGAAAGGCAGATGGGCGGCAAAATGCCGCAGATTGGTATGCTGGGAATTAAAATAGCACCTTCACTCACATAAAAGTTGGTAACGCGCGCGTCACTTCCCACCTGCGTTCGATGACACTGGTGGGGGAGTATGGAACAAGAGCTGTGCAGACGAGGTTAAAGCACTTTTAAGGGTGCGAGGGAAATATTTCAGTATCTTTCATTTTAAAAAATGTTATACGGTGGTCGCTGTTCTGTGCGATCTGAACTCCGAACAGCAAGTTATTATTCCAACAAGGTCTTGTAAAACAGTCAAGAGCTGGGAGGATTCTTTAGAACTGCCAAATGTGTGGGAAATATTTTACTAAAATGTATGTCTTAATATACTGCTTATTATGAACACAAAAGTTTTTTTAGCAGAAATCTAAAAAAGGATTTTTAAAGACCACCTATAAGCTTTACATAAACGAATTATTGTTTGCTTCATAAGCATTTTTTCAAGTCTATAACGTTTTTCTACGCAAAGCAAAAAAGTTCAGTTGAACTTGACAGACGTATAAGCAGTTTTAAAAAGCAAATAAGACTTACATTTAATACTTATTTATAACATCTAAAGTCAAATTTAGAAAAAATAACAAAGAATCCTTGGATAAAGTCTACAAGGAAGTCTAACATTATTCGCCGAGGATTTACATACGTTTAGTTAAAAGGATCGAATGGGTAAATATTTTTTTTTTCTTTTGTACTAAGCAGCATAGTAAAGTAAATAACTGATTTTAATCCTTTAACGACCATTACAGAATATAGTTGTGCTCTAAGTCGGAGAAATCATTTTCATAAGACATGCAGTTTTTCATGTTCTACGAAATTAAAAGTCTTTTTAAATAAAAATGTAAGACTCATATCTCATTCAAAAAACATTAAGTTATAAAAATTATTATAATATGAAAAACAACAAATTATTTTAATAGAATAGGAAACAACCCCATTTTTTTTATTTTGTGCCTACTAGCAAAACAATTGTACGGACACAACATGCATGCTGTTTAGCAGCCTTTACTGATTGTCTTTGATCCTTGTTCTCGATCTCCGTTTAACGTACGCATTTAAGAACAATTGATAACCAGATAAATAAACTACTGTAGAAATGGGCAGGTAAACAAAACATATTTTTTCTTCATCCAAACACTTTTAAAACATACTTCCTTTTAAATTGATCACAAGTTTCATAGCGATTTGTCATGTCACTTGAAGTTTATGAGGATGAAAAAATATTCCTCCTCAGCGTAGGCGAAATGAGTTATCCTTGTGAAAGGATATAACGCAGACGTAATCCTTATGTACTTATTGTACTGTAAAAGTATTTATAATAATCTACTCAAAATATCGTAGCCAGTTTTGCAGAGGCTCGTTATACAGAAAAAGAATAATCTGACTTGGGATAGGAATTTCCAATTGCATTATCTTCTGCCGCAGTCAAAAATGGCTATTTGACGTTATCCTCTTACAAGTAAATCCCAGGTTATGTGCCTTCAAATGGGATACAGGGGAAGAAGAAAGCAAAAACGAAAAAAATTACGCGTATTTTTTTTATTACTGTTATTATTGGTAGCAAAAATCCCCGTTCTTTAAGGATTTTTTCCCTCTTTTTTTTTTTCTATTTTGTCCTCACAACCTGCGTTGTTTCCCAATCCCAGGACTCCGTGAAAGAATAGGAAAAGGAGAGGAGGAACTGACTGAGAGAGGTATCTTCTGAAACAAACGACTACCCCGTACGACATATTTGGTCAAGAGCGTACTTAGTTTCGTTTTGAATTAAAAAGTGTCCAAATACGTGGAGTCGTTTCAGGCTTGATATCTGTGTCTCATTCAAGTATCGAAATATTACTCATTTGAGTTTGTCATACATGCTACGATTTTCCCCATTTTTCAAAAGGAATGGTAAATGGATCAGAGAATTCACAGTCCAAACGAAATATATGAGACGTTGCAGTCTGATGCTAATGGCTGCTGAAAAAGGTAAAACCAAAACCGACCTACTTTGGTCAGTCCAAATGAGATATCTGCTATGTCCGCGCAATATTGGAATGTTTTGCTTAATTGGTTAATTTATTAAATCAAAAAGTTGGCATAGTAAAGTTCTAGGAATTGCGAATGAATACTCCCTAGCGAATGAAACATTTATAATTTATTTCGAAAGGCAAGATTTCTAAATTTTCTGATATGGATTGGCAACAGTCTTCTTTCTACACAATTCCAGAAATGAAACAAGAAAATGTTGTGTTTGTCTACTGGTTCATTTACTGGATTGCTTTACATTTTTTTTTTCATTTAATACTTTCAAAAAGCCTGAAGCAGAACTATAAAAGTTCACCCAGATTTTTGTCATAAACTATACATATAAACAAGAATATTTTTAAAATGCAATGCACCAAATGCTACAGTTTATAACGATATTATGGAGTTTTGGAAATGGAACTGTGGATGTGTTCAGTTGCTGGAAAGATTAACCTAGCATGAAGTAATTGGGTTGTGCAAAAATACTTCTAGTGGCGTAACCAGAGAAAATTTTCGCAGAGGAATATGGTTAGATATCGGGAATAGGGGGAGGGAGTAATGTTAGCCTTTTCAGCGGTCAAAAAGGGAAATTTTTGCAGTTGCGGGGGGGTTGGCGACATATCCCCAAATTCCTGTTTAGATAAACTTATGAACCGGATTTTTTAAATTTTTAAGCTTGTTTGATGAAACCGGATTAGGTTACTGGCATAGATAAAAACAATAAGAAGTTTCTACTTGTGTTTCGTTAAAAGAAATACTTTCCAATTTGATTAAATACTCGAGGTATCATGACTATGATGTAATAATTATTAAAGTAAACGTTGCGGATTTTTTTTAACAGTTATGGAAGATTAATATAGCTATAACTGTAACATATTTCTATATCAATGGTTCAGAAGTGGTAGATAACTATGAACTAATAATGTGCCAAATACGCAGTTGAAAGATAAAATGTATTAAGTTAGATTATGAATTAAAATTCTGTACATGTATCTTTCAGTTACAATGAACTTTTTCTTCAGTACTGCACTCACTGTTAGTTGTGCCCCAATGCAAGCGTAAACAAGAATGAGAAACTTTGAAAGAGCATTGAACACTGAAAAGATAATGTGTAGTGAACTGCCTCGTCATCATAGCGCTGTAGCAGTCTTATATCAATACACTTACAGGTTTCTAAAAAGGTCTATTGCAGATCTCCTACTGTTAGTCTGTTACAATGGAATTGCTCTGCAGTAAAAAGCTTGAAACTTAATGGAAGATGTTCTAAAAACCAAATATGTCGGAAAAACATACCGAGAATTTATACTCGATGTAAACTTGACCAATGGACGAGGGACCTACTAAAAGGGGGAAAAAAAGGAACAGAAGGTAGGGAAAGAGATTAAATAAGAAAAAAAAATACATATAAATGCAGGGGAAAGAGGAAAAATGCAAGTTGCTCGACGAAAAGCATATCCGAAAGAAGGATTAAGCTCCCTATGCCTGAGCGTAGCGTATGCAATTGGGAAAAGGCTTTTAGCAATGCACGGATGAACAGGGCACAGTGCACAGCATAATATGCCGGAAGTTGTACTAGGTTAATACTACGATGCAGAAGTTTTAGATTATCCTCTCTGGAATATGAAAGGAACTGGGTGCACCTTTCGCTGGAGCACGAAAATACTGGGGGCTTCCAACTAAAGAAAAATGCTAGAGGGAATACAAATATTTGACCAGAAGAACAGACCAGCAGAGCATTAAACAAAGCTTCGAGAAAAGAGAACGGTCAGATTTTTAAAAAAGATATTGGAAAATTCAGTCGGTCGATTACAGTAAAAGATAGGGCACAGCAAACTGGCCATGTATAACTTGCAGGATTACGCATGCGAAAAATTACATACGCAAGGAACGTGAATGTGCTGAACCGTACACTTTTTCTATTTTTGCTTATTTTGTTTCATGCGAAAACAACTGGACTTGGTTCTTGGAAATGGAGGGATCCATCAATTGGAAGATACACAACTTGAAAATGTTTTTGCTTCAGAATATTTTAGGTTTGAATCATTGAATGTAAACTTGAGCAAATTTAGAAGGTATTGATAACTTTCCTTCCTACAGAAACTTATTCTAAAGCTTTAAATAAATTTAAGAAGTAATCGAATAAAACATTTACCCATTTCCTTTAGTAAAAGCAGTATAATATAAAAACAGGAAAAGAAAAAACTTGGCCTCAATAAGTCAACTGTCACGCGTTCTAAATATATTAATGTTTTTCTTTGAAATTCGGTTAATTTCTTTGACTTCTTGACTAAATACTTCATACTTTCCAAATTAGTTATCAATTGTTGTTTTTTTCTGAATGATTGATCATCATTTTAATTATCTACTATTTATTGCAGACGATCATTTAGTTATGAATTTATTGGGAAAACTACTGATGAAAAAAAAAACTAAACCATTTAACGCTTTCATTAAATTGTATACATACATTTACAAATCTATCAGGAAACAAACGCCAAATTACAAGTTTTTGTGCATCAAAGAATATCTTTTTGCCCCTAAAACTAAGTTAATTTAATAATGAACTTTTGACAATAAAATAATCCTCATATATATAATAGCGAGTAAAGCTCCTGACTTCATTAACAATGAAACTCGTTCCACGGCATGATAATTTGATAATATTTTTGGGTAATGTTTGACATGCAGGGAAATGCTTTATTGTGATGAGACTGGATACGGTATATTAATTGTTTTACTGGTCATTTTAGGAGTGAAGAAGCGAAAAAATGGTTAACTATTAACGCCATCCACTGGAGTTTAGGGTTAATCCACTGGAGTTAGGGTTAAAATTTCAACTATCAAAATATCCTCAAACAAGCAATTGCTTCGTTCAAATGTAGAAGAGTAGAAGCAATTTTCACCCGTCATACCATGACGGGCGACTTTCTAGTTTGGGAATAATTATAGTAATAGTATATATCGTCGCCTCAGAGCAACACTAAGGCATCTAATCCCAGAAATAATACTAAAACATCCTACTTTTGCTCTGAGGCGACGATATATATATATATATATATATATATATATATATATATATATATATAATTTTTTATGGATTAGTTAATACAACAAAAAATAAAGACCCGATTACGGAGGGAAATTTTATTTCTCAGATTAGAAGAGTAAGGCCAAGTCAAGTAAACGGTTGAGACAATCTACTGAATCAATGAATTTTCAGGATTTACTTTAAAAACTACTGGGATCAATTCAGCCAATTAAGGAATAATAGCGGACAATGGCTTTGGAAAATTAAAATATATTCAAAATTTCCAATATTTTAACCAATTAAGAATCTACTGGATTGCAGAAGCATTTCCTCTTAGAGTAATAGAAGCCAAATATTCCATTTTTACATAACGTTTTAAAAAGTTAGTGTCATAAATTTCGAATTTTTGTAGCAAGGTACTAGAAAATTTATTTCATAAGAAAAAATAGTAGTAAAACAAAACTTGAAGGGGGTCAGGGGCATGATCTGGTAAAAAAAGCCCTGTATATGGGGCCATCGCGTTCAGGATAAAGAGAATAAAGGCATTACAGAACCTTCGTACGCTTTACAGTTCAGAAGTTCAAGAACTTCATTGCCAAAATTTCTATGTCTCACATCAATTAAATTTCAACAATGAACAACATTACACTCATAAATCTGCCTAATCTAATCAAAACGATGATCAAATTGTAAAAATTACCCATTCTAACAGATGACTTGACTTGAAACGAATTTCACTCGAACCATTCACGAATCTTCTATTCGTTTCCTATTCACAAAAATTAAACAATAAATAACCTGGACCTGGTCAATTACAACGATACAAAAACTGAATTTATGGATCCTACCTTTTGTAAAATCCAGAGATTAGATCGATCATACATCACAAGTGCCCGATAGCATACCAGTAGCAGCCACCTTCAAAATACGGACCTCATTCGTCATGCAAAGCTGACTGGCGCCAAAGTATTTCCGCTCTGCCATTAACTTAGGGGAGAGGGACGTGGCCACACAAAGACCTTGACCCAAGAAACGTTCTTGCACTTGCTCCTATGGCCCAAAGAGAAACAACCACCTCAGCAGCAATGGTCATCATTAATCAGACAAGTGGTTTTCGCCAGGTAAAAATGTAAATGCAGGGAGGGTGGTCGACCAGATGAATAGGCTAATGCGGCACTGGAATGCCTGAGGACTCTAGTTCCATCGATGGTGTTTGTAAGTCACCATTAACATGCCTTGATTTTCCCCTTGTTTACGAAGTTGTGGCGCTCCCACATCAACCCTCGCTTGTTTGTTTGTAGGTATGCGGGTATGGCCTCTGCTTTTGAGTTTAATTTCTTTAAGAAAAAAAGATAGGGGAGAGTTTGAAAGTGCTCTTTGAGGGCATTGAAAATGGCAATTTTGTTTCGTAATACGCTTAGAAAAGTGGCAATGTTACTTTTTATGCGCTTAGGGAATGGCAAATATGTGTCTTTATGGACTTGTAAAGTTTTGAAACTTAAATAATAGTTCTTTATTTCTTATTTTCTCCTAAGAATGGATTATAAGTTTTAAAATAAAAACGCAAATCCTATTTTAAAAACAAAAAGAGGGAAAGGAAGGCACATTTGAACATTGTTTTTCAACGACTACTTTTGGCAAAAATCTAGAAAAATTCTCCAGTGATGACAGGAGCAGTTCTACCTTTTGGCAAAACTTTTATAGCAATGGGCCAATTTGTGTTTCTGTGGTGCTTTAGCAGGTGTTGTATGTAAATTCATCAGTGTTTTTCATGTAAAAGAACATATTAAATTGACTAATGAGCTTAACGCTTAATGCAGTTATTGCAAACCATTGTTATGAACATACAGGTAAATTTATGACAACTTTTAAATGTTTTCATTTAATTAAAAATTCTTTTTTTTTTGCAAATTGGTCCTAAAGTGGATGACAGGACACTTGTGAACAAAACATTTAGGACACTTGTCAATAGTTCCTATAACTTATCCATAATATAAATACTAGTGTTGGATATTATAAATTTTAGAAAATGTGTAAACATTTAAATAATTGTTTTTCAGCAATCAATTCATAAATTTGCCCTGTTAATTCTTTATTTATTATTTTTTTGTTACAGATTAGTTGCTAGAGAATTATGGAACAGTTTCAATAAATAAAAGGACACAAAATATTTCATTTTAAATAGAATGTTAAGTTTAAAATCATTTTAAATACATTATTATCCCCTGAATAAAGCACAAAAGCATTATATAATAAGAAAAATCTTTGTATAATAAAATATTCTTGGTACTATGCAGTTGTTTCTTGTCAAACTAGTCATCAGAACATGCTACGAAATTTTAAAATTCGACAATGAGTAGGATTTTATACTTCAGAAATTTTTTTTTATTTTTGAGACATTACTGTGCAATTCAAATTGATGCAATATATGTTACAAGCATTTCGATTTTCCACGAAAAAACAGTTTCATATTACAGAATTGTTCTTAAAAATGGTTTTTTTTTTTTGGTTTTTTTTTCTATTTTATCTTGCTCATATGTGCCCAGACTCAAGTGTGTCCACTACAGGGGCTGGCGTTTGAGGGAATGAAGTTACAAAGGTAGAACTTTGAAATATCTTCCTCAAAAGTCTTCACTTCCAAGTTAAATCTTTCAATTTCATTAAAATTTGAGTTTTATACAGATTAAACTGGCTGAACCGTTTCGAACCATTTTGAAAATTTGTTGGGATCATATTAATGCAGTTTTATACCAGTTCGAAACACTTAAAGTACATATTATGACGAGATTAGAAACTTTTTACTTAATGAAGAGGAATAACACACTGAATAAAGTTCTTACACAAAAATATAAGAGGAAAAAATTTCATTTTTTTCAATGGATGTACGTACCAATAAATGGAATGTTGCCATAGGCTCAACGTCTGGGCAAAATGTTGTAGTGAAAACGTCAAATTCAAAAACGTTGTCAAGCAAAGCAAAATTCTACAGATTATTAGTGATTTTTAAAAAAAATATTTTTCACAAATATTTTATTTTCGTACATTACCATAATATGGTTATCATATTATCGCACTTTTAAAATCCAAAAGGTGGAAATTATGTTTGGTCTTGAAATGCGAAACGTTTCTGTACTTTTTTTTCTGCCCCGTTACACATACGTATAAATATATATTTTAGAGAAATTGAAGAACACATTACTAATGCACCACAAGACTTATATATATTATTATAAAAAAAAAGAGAAACATTTATGCAATTCAAGATCAAAATTTATTATTTATTACAAGAAACTTTTTCGACAGAGCAAGAAATCAGATTTGTAGAGCAGCAGAAATCACAAACGTAAAATCTTTAGCAATGCTTGTATTTCAATTAGAGTTGTTGAGTCTAGTTCGGAAAATTCCAACATTTTTAAAACACGAAATAATACCACTTCCTTTTGAAAAATCTTAAGGAGAAAAATCGATTTCGGCTATTTATTCAATTGACATTCTTTCCGACTTTGAAATAAGCGGTAATATAGTTCCAATTTTAGTAATGGCTTTCCTGATTCTTTGCGCATGCGCATAACCTTCATTTCAAACTACTTTCTGAAAACAAAAACTTTTTCTGGGAAATCTCCAGTAAAACAATGAACGAAATTCATTGAATAAAAAACGCTTCCCCGACAAAAAGATTGGGTTACAGATTTCACTTTTAAATATCAGAATCAGATTACGTGGGCAGTGCAAGAGTCGAGAGCCATATATATTTATATAAAAATCAGCCAAAGTACAAATCCACAGCTGCAGTTCTCTCGTGTTATGGCATTTCGATATTGCCCATAAGAGAGGAATAAATATTTATTTCTCTGAAGCTCTGGCAATCTAGCCAAATAGAATAAAACCCTCATAAATGCGCTGTCTACAGCGAAAGACGGAGATAAAAAAAAATCATGCTCGGGTCTGAAAGCTAAGTCACCTTATTAAATCAATTCCAATTTATAGCATTCGATTTCTCAGTCCGCGGAACTTTTCGTGGTTTCATTATTCGGGAACATATTGTTTGGGAAATCACATAACCAATGCTATCATTGAAAAGAACTGCATATATCGGAAGACATAAATTATACAAAGACAACTCACCTACTTATACTTAGTATTCTGGTAGCACAAAATGGAAGATGAGAAAAGTAAAAAATAAATAAACCATGATCCAACACAAGGACATTAGTTTAAAGCGAAGTAAAAGCAAATATAATTTGTTAAATTAGATATTTATGCTGTATATTATTTATATATGCCGTCAGCCGAAATGCCGGACATAAGTGAGGTTGACCAGCATGCCGTATAATCCAAGGTTCATTTTGCAGTAAAAAGAAAAAAAGCAGACTGAAAAAATTGGTTGTTTAATCAAAAGTATAAATCTTTCAAGAAGAAACGAGATTAAACTAGTGTGTGTTTGTTATTAATGTAAATCATTCATTATGGATTTAGTTATGTACCCATAAAATAATCGACTCAAAAGCAATCATAGAAATTATTACTTTAAAAAATATATTTTTTAAATTCCTTCTAGAAAGGTAAATTTATTTTTTACTCCTTACATAGCTATATTAAATTATTTATGTAATTATGAAATAATTTAATTTTTGGCAAATCTTGCTGCGTTTTAATTTAATTTTTCAAAAAATAATTCGCAATTAATTAAATTTTTCTGATCAGAAGAACGAAAAACAGCATTGTCAAGTAATATTTATGTGAAATTTAGACGTTTATTGAGATAAATAAGATAACGCACAGAACTCACCTTTTTCAAAGTCAAAAATATGTTCATCATATTAAATTCCATGTATATTTCTTATCCCGTTTTTCCCGGTATGCCAAAAAGACAAAGCAGGGTTATTGAAAATCTGGCGAACTCCGAGTTTTACGAAATATTATCATCACGCCATGAGACGAACAACATCCACGTGTGTTAAAAATTTTAACAGTTAATTGAAATTTCTTTCCTACTTTTAATTTCGTCATGTTTAACTTCTACTCATTTAATACTTAAAGATTTTAACTAAACTCCGTTACATCACAGACGAGACGCAGCAACTTTACAACAAGTGTCATGCAGATGTGTATTAACTTCTAATAATGTTGTTTTGAACTTCCCATTCATTTTTTATGCATTTTAGTATGATATAAATTTAGCAAAATGCTATCATAATGTCATACGAAAAAGATACAAATTTTTAAACTAATCTCCGTTACATCACAGATGAGACGCAGCAACTTTACAACAAGTGTCATACAGATGTGCATTAACTTCTAATAATGTTGTTTTCAACTTCTAACTCAGTTTTTATGCATTTCCATGTGATATAATTTTAGTAAAAATCTATCATAATGTCTTACGAAACAGCTACACTGTTAAAACTACAGGATGCATTCGGCACCTTTCAGGGGAGAAACGCTTGTTCACCAGCGGCACCCAATACGGAGCCGAAATCGCACCTCTAAATAGGGTGAAAAACAGGCACCTTTTAAAAACTAGACAGCCGGAGTGAAAAAAAGGATCCTTCGGAGAGAGAAATGGCACCCTTACTATAGATCCTCCTCCCCCCTCCCCCGTATTGTGTGCGTTTTTAAATACAGTTGTGTACCTTTTTTTTTTTTTAGTTTTGTTTTGATTTATGATATTCTACGTTTTGGACATTTTTCACATTGAACTCGGTATTGGAAATGATTAAAACATGTAATTACAGCATTTGATCATATTTCAGAGTTTTCAACATAGTTAAGAAGTGCTCATAGCGTTAATTCATCTGATCGTGCTCTAACTCAGTGTTTCTCAACCTCTTTTGACCCACGGGCGCGGTAAAAGCAAATGAAAAACTTTGCGGACCGGTGAAATCTTTATCGTTTTCTTAAAGAATCATAAAATAAATAATATGAATAATAACTCTGGGGTCGTTAAAAAACATGTGAAAAAATTCAGGGTTCTGATGTTTTTTTTTTTTTTACAAAAAGTAATGTTAAAAATTAATAAAACAATAAATATCTACCCCTTCACTTGTATCAAAGATCTGTCACAAATACGTTATAATTTAAAAACGAGTAATTATTTAAAACATGTGAGAAATTATACATTTACTAAAACTTGACGTATTCCGAAAATGAAGCATAGCTGTACTTATGGATTATTTAAATGATGAGCCAAAAATATTCAGGGATATTACAATTACGGAAAAACAAAATCGTTTCATAAACGTTAATCAAGAGTAACAAAAGAAACTGCACATAAAGTTTTTCAACAGTTAAATAAAAAACCAAAAGAAAGTTCTAACGCTTTCGAGGACTGCTAAAAGGAAATGATTCTAACACTTGAATGAAAAAGCAAAAAAAAAGAAAAAAAGAGCTAGACTGAGAGAGATTTTTTTTTTTCGCTATCTTTATGTTATAATCTACGAAGCACAAGAAACATTTTTATTAAGGTTCTTTTGGTGACTAATAAAAGCTGCTTATCGAGTATTCAAGAAAATAATGACAGATATTTTTAGTAGCGTTTTGAATGATGGAAATTTCACGATAGTAATGGTAAACGAGAACTAGAAGACTAACGGTTACTGTGAAAAGCAATAAATGCACTTTTAAACACTTAACTATGTTTGAAAGCCCTAAAAGCTACAAAGTGATCAAAAGCTGTACTTACTTGTAATTTCGGATAATTAATCCTAGAAAAGTTGGGTTTTAATCCAATAGTGTACTTCATTCAATGTGAAAGACACACAAACGCAATCATCATTTGTCCGCCATATTGAGGTGGTTGAATGTATGTCTAAGGCAAAAAGCGCATGCGCAATGAGTCTTTCTGCGATTGCATGATGTTCTGGCTCCTCTGCTCTATTTTCTAGCCTGTGATGCACCTTCAGGCACTATGCTTTCACCTTAGAGGGAATATTTTCACTCGTCTGGAACCCCTGCTTTTAACAGTGTACAATGAACGAACACAAGAAAACTTTTAATCATTCAGCAGGATATTTTAAAAGCAGGAAATAACTTGAATTTCAGAAGTAGAATTGATTTTAATCAACATTATTCCCACGTTATGAGAGAAATCCACTTTATAACGCACATTAGGCTAAAGTGAATTAACTTTTAACTGGAAGTAATTTTCAAATAATATTTACGTCATACTCATTTTTTATTTGTTCCACATTTTAGGATTTTAATTAAACATCACATCATGTCGCAGCAGGCTTGAATATATTTTATGCGGACATTCAAAACATTTTAAAATAATTACATACACAGGAGATATAAAAAACACATCTCAGTGCTACAATAACACCGACATATTAGTGACACAAATACTGATGAACGCTTAGTTACTTTTTGTTTTCAAGTTTTATAAAAAAAGATAACTATCAAATCTAAGATATAAAACTCGTCTATGCAATGTTAGTTTTCTTAAACTTCTAACTAGATGTTTTAAACGTTATTTTATATTCAAAGGGAAATTCAATAAAACTTAATATCTTGTACAAATCTATCTCTTTCTAAAATATTATGAATATTCGCATAAACTTTTAATCGAATATGCTTTTGAACTGCGATTTTACTTTTTCAACTTCTCCCGATAGTTCTAAATTTTTCTGAAGTTCAAGTTTGAAATTTGGCATTCAAGACATTTTAGAACTTAAACCGACCATCAATCTAATTCAAAAAAAAAGAACTATTTGAATTCAAGCGACCCGATCTCTATAGACTAAGCTGATTTTAATTTATAAAGAAGCAAATAGTTGTATAAAACAATAACGGAATGAGTAAAAATGTCATACAAATATTTTAACGCCAAAAACTAATTTTTGCTTGTAGAGATAATCCTCTTTTTTCACAGCGATATATTATTTTACATTACTGCATTTGTTCTTTCAAATATCAAGGCAAACAAACGCAATTTCGGATATATAATATTTATTTAAAAAAAACACTAGTACACTGGACAAGTGACGTTAAACTAACAACAGAAACTATACAACGAAACAACGGAATACCTAATTTTTTTTTGTGGTAAACCAAATGACAAATTATTACATTGTAGGTTGTGAAATGATTTAAGTTGGCGAATGAACATTCATCTATTTCTTCAAACTAACACATTTATTTAACTAGTATGTTGTGGCCATCACGAAACTTTCTTCTATATCTTTCTTATAATTCTGATCCCTCCCCATGCTTAACGAGGAAGCAATATTCCCAACAAAAACAAAATTACACATGCAAAAACTTGACGACCATCCCAATGTCTGAATTATTACAAAAGCAAAGCAAAGAGCGAAAATTGAAAGTTATTTAAAAAGCCTTGCTTGAATTAATTACAAATATTTTATTTGTTAACAAACATAAGATGGCAACAGTTAAAAATTTTAAATCATTGAGATAATATTTCCGGTCATTTCCATACAATTAAAATCACGAGAAATACGCAGACGACAATCTATTACGATTTATCTTTCTTATTGTTGCATTAATAAAGCTCTTTTTATTCGCAAAAAAAAAAAATCAACACCTCTTGGAGCGATTGGCGTAGAAATTGAACCAAAGTCTGTTTACATATGGATTCACATATATTCCAAATTTCAACCAGAACGTAGCATTACTTCTTGAGATAGAGCACTCACAATGGAAAAAAAGAACGGGCTATTGCGCTACCCCCTTTTTAGCTGTTGACACCAAAATAAAATCAGCTCTTATACCCACTAAGGGCTACTTGCCGATAAATTTTTCTTTCATTCCGTTCATTATTTCTTGAGATACAGCAGTCACAATTGACGACAAAAAACGTTCTATAGCTCAACCCCTGTTTGAGTTATTGACACCAAAATTGAATCAACACCTGTTCCTATTAATGGCAACATATGGACCAAATTTTGTTTGATTCTGCCAGTTACTTCCTGAGGAATAGCAAGCCCGCGTAACTCAAAAAACGCCTCAATGCTCCACCCCCTTTGGAGGAATTCGCGCCAAAAACCAATGGGCACAAGTTCACATAAGGGCACATATGTGTACCAAATTTCGTTCGATTTCATGCGGTAGTTTTTGCTGTAGAGCGGCCACAAAAAACTGGTCACACACAGACGTGACACACATACACACATACACACAGACAGACAGACATTTTCCAAAAATAGTCGAAATGGACTCAGCACACCTCAAAACGTTCGAATCCGTCAAAATTCGAAATTCGAAAATTTGCACGAATCCAATACTTTCTTCTATATATTAGATATAGTAGAAAGTAAAAATGAGAGAGAGAGAGAAACAGATAGCGAAAGGGGGATACAAAAAATTTCCATGAAAGACTGAAATTTGTTTCAAAAAATGCACCTATTTCTGTTAATCTACTCATTCATTCATTCTTTCATTAAAAAATATAAAAATAATAAAATCAAGTATTGTACAAAAAACTAGAACTTTGAGAAAACAAAAGATTTTCGTTTCAACTGTTATGGGAGAAAATTGTTATAACAATTATTTTTTGAAAAAATAAAATAAATTCGTTACTAGTTCATTTATTAGGCCATAGTTTTTTAAATTAAAATATATCCGATTCCCCTACCTTTCTTCAGGAATAGTGAAAAATGTGTAGCAACAATTACCCTTAATTATATAAAAAAAATCTACGTGGCAAATAAAATCTCCGATAAACCACGTTGGATTACAAAACAAGCTTTTGACACAGCGAAATTTTCTGAAAAGTCAATCTTGTATCGGACACGAACCTAGTTAAGAATGAGGACGAAATTTAGAAAACTCTTCGTCAGAGAAGTAGCGGGAAAATGAAAAATTTGAACAGGAAAATGAAGCACGGAAGAACAAAATGTCACAACCAGAGAAAGAGAGAGAGAGAGAGGTAAGAAAAAGAAAGTGGCGCCACACGACTGCTATTAGAAGACAGGACGGCTCTTTTGACACTTTCAAGTTGTCGAGATGAACTATCGACTTTGGATCAGAGGTCACGGATCTGGGAGCTCTCTAAATATCTTACAGTTCAAACGGCGATTTGTCCCTTTTCTCCAGGGCGGGGGAGGGGGAGGAAACATTCACATGGGGATACTTTGGAAAAATAAAAGATTTCGGGCTCCAGGAGCGAAAATGAGAGTGATGAATATTGCAAGGGATCCCTTAAACGCTGGAGATTCGAAGATATGAGTCTTCGAAATGAGACAACGTTGCAAGATGAAGACAAATTCTGACGCTACTAACACTGCCAACTTTCAAAAGGTTAGAGACAAACATATCTATTAGAATAGTAAAAAATATATATATATAAAAGGTGGAACTAATTACTTAAATTTTTTATAAAAAATTAATGTGTAGCAAATGTCAATACCATTCGAATGTTGAACACACCATTGCAACATTGAATGTAAAGGATTTTTTCGTCGGCTACGATAAAAGCTAACGTAACTGTACAAATTATCTGTGACAGCAGCAAATTTTGTGCCTTCGTTACTTTTCCATTACAATATTTCAATGTTTTTAGTATCCAAATATTACAACATCCGTATGTTGTACGTATATTATAAATACATAAGTGTGTACACAAGTGAAAAAGCTGAAGCATATATATAAGTGCGTACACAAGTGAAAAAGGTGAAGCATATATATAAGTGCGTACACAAGTGAAAAAGCTGAAGCATATATATATAAGTGCATACACAAGTAAAAAAGCTGAAGCATAAGCAAAAAGTTTTGCCATCATGCCATATCCATGATTATAACAACTGTACCACCCATATCACCGGTTAATCAATCTCCTCTTTCAACGTACAATCTAGTTTTGGTTTTTTAGTTTTAAGTAGGGTAAAATGCAGGCTGTTTGGATGACAAATTACCAGCTTTGAAGAATATCATTAAAAACTGCATGAAAACTAGTAATTGGAAGTAAACAGAAGCTCATTTCAAACTGAAATTATTGAAAAGCATTTGACTGAAATAATAAAAGCAAAAAAAAAAAAAAAGAAAGAAAGAAAGAAAGAGAGAGAGAGAGAGAGAAAATGTTGTAAAGGGAAGTGACATTTCTTTTGATTGGACACTTTTGTTTCGATATTATAATCAATTTTTCATTGAAAATACTAGTCAGAAAAAATTCTTTTATGCATACAAGAAAAAAAAAACTACAATTGTAGCTGAGGTAAACAAAATTTTGAAACGTATGAGAAATGATATATCAGAGACAAAAGAAGAAACTAAGGTCTTACATTTGCTAAGAAGTTAAAGAAAAGTGTGAGCCTAAACGATAACACAAAGACTGAAAGAAGGTAAAATTAGTTTCGATTAAAGAAGTTTTCACACAGAAATTAGTAAGAAAGAAAATGGAATGTATCCGAGGGGAATTCTGAATCTCAGAAATGACGTAAATAGAAGGGAAAAAGAATTTATGATACCTATAAAGAAAACAAACTCTGTTAAAGGTGGAAAAAAATCTTTTATTGACAAGGCCGGCTGAATGGTTTCTAATTTTCTTTTGCCGGGATAAGTGTATGGGATATGTAAACCGAAACAACAAAATACTCAAACAGACAAAAAAAATGTACTCCCTCCGCTAAGCGATAAGAAGTTTGCCTTTTTGGTTCTCACAATGAAGAAAAGGAAGAGAAAAAAAACAGGAAGGTTTGGCGGGAAGATTTCGTTTCATTCTGCTAGAAACACTACTCCGTTGTTCACTACTGCTGGACATTCCACCCAAGTGATCGATACCAATTTCAGGAGCACCAACAACTGTCAGACATTCTAAAAACCACCTTTTATGCCGACCCTCCAGATTCCCGCACATACCCCCCAGGAGTGAAATGCTCGAAGAAAACAAAGAAGGAACTAAATGAAAAAAGCTCGAGTTATAAGAAGCAGTCCTAGCAGTTACAAGCGATGTGACACGTGAAGTTTTCTCAGCAGTGCGCCAGCATTGTCCATTAGGCACCATCATCTTGCTTCTGAAGAGCAGCGTACAGTGGGGTGCCGCCCAGAAGCGACTTGCAACCACCTATTATTGGAATTACCTATTTGCCCAAAATAAACGTATAGGTACAGATAAAATAATTCACCAGTGAGAAATGACTTGAAGAAGTGCTCTCAGCAAAAGTGGTATTTCGAGAACGGTTATTTATTTATTCTTTACCTCTCCCCGCCCCCTTTTTCTTCCATTTCTAGAGTTCTTTTGTTTTTTTTCTATTTCGAGGAGTCGGAAGTCGTCTTTCCTGCTGCCTTATTGACATCGGTAATGAACGAGAGGCAGTCAGGGAAGGAGAGGAAAACGGAATAAAACGAAAACTTTAGTTCCGATTTCGTAACTTTTGTTTTCAATACATTAAACCAGTCAAGAATAATTTCGATTTTTTGAATCCACTTACTAAAATGGGGTCGTGAAAGTGATACAGATCTGCTTGAAAAGTTTCCGAATTTCTTGTTTTAAAAAAAATGAGCAGCGAATAAATGTCACAACATAGTTTATCACTTTCACCCATTGAGAAAAGATAACACCGTTTTATGCTGCAATGTTTCACCAGCATTTGTTTACTAAATTGCTTCATTTATTTATGGTCCTTGATAAATCTTTTCATGAGCAAATCCGCTTTAGGAAGAAGACTTATCGTGCATTCTAGGCACTCATTTTAAAAAGCCATGCGAGTTTCTTTCAAATAGCACCGTTTAGTGAATAATTCATATCGAAAATAATACCAATCAAACAAAAAAAAAAAAAAAAGAGTCGGATAAAACGCTCTAGCTTGGTAGTGTAGCCATTAAATAAAAGTAATGCCAACAGTGATAATGATGGGGAAACACGCCTTAAGGTCAAGCAATTTTTGATAAAGTTTTCGGTTATTCCAAATGAACAAATTTAAGTACATTTACTAATTTACTACTACTTAAGTACATTTACTATATTACCAAAAATTAGAAAAGAAATTATGTTTTACATATAGACATAAAACAATGTAGAAAGCTATACATGGACTGCGTTACAGTTCGAATACTTTTAACATAAAAAATATACATATTGTTATTTTTATACAGGTTTTTTTAAATAAAAATATCTTACTTTTAAAAGGTGTTTCTAAATTATGTACACAAACACACCTTCCTTGCTATAGCAACGTCGAGAATATTAAAATAAGGGTAATCTTCAAATTTTAATGAGCAATTATAATGAAATGAAGTAAAATAAAAGTTGGCCATAAAAAATAATCTAGCGATTGAAATCAAATCCAATATGAGCATATAACATGCAAAAATATCAAATAGTAACAGGATGTTCAGAAAAAAAATAGCTGCAAGAAAAATTTGTTAACCTATCGTTTAAGAAAACGAAATATAGCAATTATTGCGAAATATAGCATCAATATAGCAATCCTGTGTGGTAACTTTCCCACTCTACTTCATCAAAATAACTTCAATGAAACAGAGCTATACGTATGATTAAAGTGAGATACTAAGTGCTATAATGTGAGAGCTATATGTATATACGATATCGTAAAGAAACAACCGATGATTGCCTAATCCTAAAATCTAGGTTTCAATCTCTTTTCGACACATTACTTTTGCGATTTCTGAAGCAGATGTTCTAAAGAAATTGGTTTTCAGATCCGGTGAGAGATAGATACCAGCGTTTAAATAGGCATGAAGAAAATTCATAGAAGTAATGAAGGATCTGAGCATGACTTCGCAGAACTTCATCTTTTCCGTATTCCAGCAGTTCTCCTTCAAAGGAATCGCACAAATACTCCATACAGATCCTCTGAATGACCAGAGGAAATTGCTTTTGGCCGAACTTTATAAGCATATACAAAATGCAGAAGCGGCCGCTCTCCCTTTTATGTATGTATAACTTTTATTTCTTGGCAAGTATTCGCGATTTGAACGTGTAAATAAGAAGAATCGAAGTGCCATTGCTATTCATGCAATGTTACCAAGGAAAAAAAGAGAGAGATTTCGAAACATATAAGAATATATTATGTGTTCTGCTTTCAATTTGTTTACATTCAAAGGAGCCGGTAAATATATATCGCCTGAAAATGGAAGCGAATTTCGGATTCGAATATAATCTTCTATTCCAAACAGAATTCCACATGGGAAGCAAAGAAGAAAAGCTTTTATAAAAGGTGCAAAGGCCGGCCTCAAATAGGCTTTTTGACAGTGGCGAAATTTTCGTTGGCATAACCGAATGCAAATCTTGTTTGTATATAGGGAAGTTTCCGCACAAAAAAAAAAAAAGATCTTGAAAGCAGAAGACGTAAAATTTTCAATAAAGCGAGATATAGTTTTTAGAATATAAAGTAGGGCTGAGTAAACATTGCCCAACTTACTTCCATGTTTTGGGCTCGCTTTTAAATATAGAATGCGTTAACATTTATGCAGTAAGGTGGAAAGATTTCTAATAAATGCTAACGCTTAGAAATATTCCATTTTTAAAACTTACTCGATAATTTGAATAAACGAATAGTTGTTTCCTTAAATACCGTTAACAATATTCGATAAAACTTTATTGATTAATATACTTATTTTACAGGCCCATTTTTATTAGCTATAGCAATTGTTTAAACAAAAATCCTATTTTTATAGGCTTTTTTAAATGCCCTACTGTTTCGTCTCGTTATTTTTGTCGGAAATTTTTGCATCCATAAGCTCTCATCTTTTGCATTGAAAAGGAGTTCGTTGCAACCGATATGCAGCTTCCTGCAAGTTTGAGCCTATTTAAGTTGCTTTATTTTACCACTAGTACTTTTTTTTTAAAAAGAACGTATGAAACTTTTCATTTTGCTGAAAGTGTTGTATATGTCGAAAGAGGACAGATGGACAGGTTAAAAAAATTTCAAAAAGAAATAAAATGCTACGGTGCACTAAATGTGTTCACGTTTATGAGACAAATCAAATATGAACTATTTGAAATACCATTAAATCTCAATCAGCAATGAAAAAAAATCTAAGGAAAAAAAAGAAATAAAACCTAGGTTAGAAAAATTCTTAAAAACGAAATACGTTAAAACAAACGTTCCGGTTATTAACCTGAAAAAATATTCTTCCAATTAACTATATATATATATATATATATATATATATATATATATATATATATATATATATATATATATATATATATATATATATATATATATATGTGTGTGTGTGTGTGTGTGTGTGTGTGTGTATTTATTATTAGAGAATGTATTTTCATTAATTATTATTAAAAAAATTCACATATTCGGAATGTGATAGATATTAATATGCTCATCGATTGTCATTAATAATAGCAACAGCAATAGGTATTCAAACTTAGCATTTAATAGTAGGGGATTGTGGACCAAAGTGAAATAGCGAAGAAAAGCTTAAGCAAGTAAAAATATTTTCCTTGTTCTTAGCACTTCTTCTCTGGTAATATTTTAACTGTGTAGTAAGACATGAGACATATAGGCTACTTCAGTGAGGAAAAGAATTATCTTTAAAGATCAAAGCATATGGTAATCAAAGCGATTTTCACTTTTGCAACTCATATTAAAATATTTTGTTGTAGGTCCAAAACATTTTTTGTTATTGTACAATGGTTAAGTTTTCATTTCTAACATTTTAAATAATAACTGAGACCTCCTAATATTCACTTCACTGCAGTATTTTTATTAAATTAATATGAAGTTCATTTTTATTTCAAATGTTTTGTCCAATTAGCTAACATCTTGCGGGACAAATTGGATATGACAAAGTGGAATAATTCATTTTATTTACTAAATCAATTACTCACTAAATCACTTAGATATTCATTTACTAATTAGTTCATTGGCATTCCTTCGTTTAAAAATTCACTTATTTATTCATTCATTCACCCATTTTCTCATTTACTCACTCTTTTACACACTCATTTATTAAGTATCATTATTAATCAATTAATTTACTAATTTATTACTCTGATGCACTACAATGTTAAGCAATCAAACGAATATATAGATAAACATTAACAATTTCAAAAAAAATTATCCATTCCCTTTAGTTTGAGAAAAATGGCTAGAATAAGTTCTATAATTTGTATGCCGTTTAACGCAGGAGTGGAGAGTGAAAAATACTGGATGAGTTGTTGGGATGCATACATGCTGGAATAGAAATGAGCAGCAGTGAAGGAAAATTACAGATTACTCGCTAGAAAAATAGGCGAGGGCAAAAAAGGAGAGAATGAAAAAAAAAAAAAAACACCAAGCAACAAGAAAAAATCCCTATCTTAGAATTTTGAAAAGAATAATTCGGGGGTAGAAGATTTGAGCTGGCTGGTATATGAATTGCAAAAACTCGAGAATATGTGTTAAGAGATAGATGAATGCTGAAATGGGAGTGGGAAGAGCTTGAAGTATTCTTCGGGAGCATGCACAATCCTACGAAAATATTTCGGAACCTAAAATACATTTTTAAGCGTGGTACTGCACAAATCAGTTCAAGAAAAAACACTTATTGACACATCCTACTAACATATTACAAAAGAAACAAAGAATGTAAACAAGCTTATTTTGCTTGTTTTCATTTTACTTTGTCGTTGGTGGGTCAGTGAAAAAAGTTTTTAACTAGTTGCCAAAAACTAAAATAAATAATAGTAATAAAAAGTTAATTTTGATACTAAAGATTAATATCAAGGTAGAGCCCTAATAAGGGTAGAGGTTTAAGGATTTTGGGCAGTTAAAACTTTAATATTATTGGTTTTTCTCCATTCCCTTCATTCTACTCAAGTCATTTCTGAAAGTTTTTTTTTTTTTTTTTTTTTTTTTTTTTGTCGCTATACTGGGGAGCCAGAGCTGTAACCGTCGACAGTACCATATTTCGAAGGTAACGTCTGAGCGCCCTGCTCACGGTCTCTCGCCAACTGCTAGAACTGCGTCGGATCGTTTCACGATCGGAGCACGCTTTACGTGCAAATTTGCTGAGCTACGGTAACATAGTCTCTCGGAAGGATTAACTTTAACTAATGGAGTTTTTCCGATTATTTTAAGCTTTTATGTAACTGTTAATGCAACTGAATGGCTTTTATACTTACTTAGGGGACCATTCTAAATTTTCATGGAACTTTTAGTAGTTTTCTGTGGCTTATTTTAATTATTTGGCAAAATTTTTCCATTTGAGTAGAACCTTTAGAATGGTAATCTGTGGCACCAAGAGTTTTCCAAAAACTGCACCGACCCACTGCAACGGCAACGGTAGTTTCTACATTATCCAAATCGCCGGAAAAATTGATCAACAGCCAAAACTATTGTTCGTTATATCATACAACTAACTCTTCGCTGACAAATCTTGCGCATTTCATTAACAATTCAAAAAAAGTATACGGGAGAAAGTATCATAACAAAAAAGACTTAGAGCGTTTTCAAAGTGTTTTTCTAAGCTTTTTAAAACAAAGCGCCTATTTGCTTATTAAATGTATGCAAAAAACAAGGTTGCAAAAAATGCTTAATTTTAGCAACCTGTTATGTCAATGTAATGGCTTGTTTTTTTATTTATTTGGCAGCCCATTTTAAATTTTAATGGAACTTCTAGTAGTTTTTCATGGCTTATTTTACTTTTTTGGCAAATTTTACCCTTTTAAAGGAACATTTGGAACGATAACCTGTTGAGCCAAAAGTTTTCAAAACTTGCCATCCGTTATAAAAATCACAGAAAAAATTATTTTTACTCTGTCCGAATTAGTGTTCTTTTACGTCTAAAACTCTTTGAAATTGAATATCATGACAAATCTTGGACGATTCAGTTGTTTCACAAGTATTTCGGGTCTTCATAAATAGCTGAACAATAAGCAACAAAATTATAAAATTTCGCAACGGCAATCTTTATGTTTGCCCCCAATTCGCAAGAAAGAATTGTTTATCAAAAATAAAAAACATTATTTTAAACATAAAAGACCTTCCTAGCATAAATATTGAATAAAAAGCAGAAGAAGAAAGTTTTTTCCCGCTGATACGAACCAATAGAAGCAAACGGCATGGTAGCCAAAAAAGTGCCCTAGAAATGTCGAGGCAACCTTAAAAGTGCTTTAAAAATACAAAGCTTCCACAAGGGATACACGCAGTTGTGTTTATTGCTTCTTACGCTAGCTGAATGAGAAAGACACTTTCAAACTTTTATCAGATTCGTATAAAATAATTATGCACGACTACGAGATATTTTACTCACTTGACATTATACATCAAAATATGCGCAAATTTTTCTTCCATGAAATATATTTTAAACATTCCCTTATAGTTACAATCTTAAATCTTTAATTTAAATTGAGATTAAAAGAACTGAAAGAATTCTGGAAGTCACAATTCACGCTAAATGTAACTGTATTGGTAATAATAATTGCATTAGCTCCAGAGCTAAATTTGCTTGAGATCTCAAGGAAGATCAGCTCTTGAGCTTCACTTCTTCAATGAATTTTGCCAACTTATAATTCACGCAAGAATAAAAATTCTGAAGAAGCTCCTGGGCTTTTATTTATTAAATTAAGCTCTGCTTAACTCTCCTAATTTTTTACTTAATAATATCCTAACTGTATGCTTATTTTATTTATTTATAAATTTATGTATTCGTTTTCTGTAACATTTTGTAAAATTTTTAGCAGTTAACAGCTTTTTATTAGTATCTTATGTCTGAAAGATTTAAACATTTTTGAAACATGTACTAATTGTTATTTAATTTAAGACCTTATGATTTTTTTAAAATCTTTTCAACAGAAACAATTTGCATAAATATCAACATACAAATTAGATTTACTGAAATTTTCACTTCTTTGCAACAGATTACGAATCAACAATTGTATTGAATTCTCGAGTACTAATTTCAGGAACTTCAGAAAAAACCTCTAGCAAATTCCAGATTTATTTTTTAAATGTATCCCCTATTCTTTTTTTTCCGAATTTGTTTTATTCAAAAATAAGAGAAATTTCAAGTTAGATTGACTATTGAAGTCAGGTTTATCAGTAAAGTAAGAACAATTTAGAAAACTATGTGCAAGAAACTAATTGTATAAAAAAATAATAGTAATATATATGTATTATATGGGAAATATAGAAGACAGCCTATAATTTTTAATATGAGTGTGCAATTTTCGCTGCCAAACTACGATTTTATTTACTTTCAGAAATATAATGCTCGTTCTTAAAGAATTTACCTAAATCAAGACTTATAAAAGTACAAACATGAATCCGTTTCTGGTAAATGTTTTCGCAATAAAAAAATGTCTGAAAGTTATAATTTTTCATAAATTTTAGTTTAGGTTTCACTTTTGAGAAGAGACTTTAGCTTAACTTAACTCGTTAAAAGTTAATAGACAATACAATTTCGGTCTTAAAAAGAGATGCTAATTAAACTCAACTCGTAATAGTGGATAGAAAAGGGGTTGTACTTCAAAGAGATGATAACTAAACTGGATTTATGAAAGTGGTATGAAGTCCGAATTCTAAGAAAATATAACTAAACTCAGTTCATAAAATAGACGAGTAAAGAAATTATTTGTTAAGAGAATAAAATTATTAAACTCCTTTTGTTCAACGGGTCAGATGAATACACTCTGCTTCAAAGAGAAGACGATAGTTAAATTCGGCTGGTAAGAGTCGGGAGGTTCGGGCATAGTCGATACATATTTTGCATTTTGGCTTTTCTAATTGTTGTTTCTATTGTTAAGTGCCAAAACAAAACTTCATGTAACACTTACTGTTAATATTTTCCTGTCTAATAATTTCATAACTTTGTTGACACATTTTTTTTTCGCATTAAAAAAATCTTTAAAAATTTCTTTGAAAATGTATCAATTCGACAAAATACACAAATGAATAAACTGTTATACTGACGAAACAAGCAAGGAAATAAAGTTTTTATAAGTTATTTTAAAGGAGAGTCCCATGTTTGAAGTATTAACACAAGTTAAATGAATGCTATGTCAATACTGATCGAGATTTCGGTCTTTCACAGCAACATATACTTGCAATGATGCTCATTACGCAGCTCGACTCGTAAAAGTTGATGGATGAAGAAGTTGTGCTTCTAAGAGGAAACGATATTTTGATGAAGTTGGTAAAAGATGAGGTATAAAGCTGTTTTATTTCAATAATAAAAAATAGTCTGTGAAAATCAAAAAAGAAGTCTTCATTCTAAGCGGAAATAAAGTTTTAATTTAGGAAATAATTGAAGGAAATGTAATTATATTTTATTTTTCATCATTTGTTAAAGTCAAAATTTCCTCATGCATGTCCAGCAATTTAGAGTTTCAACGTGTTTTATTCTACTTCTGACTATCGTCAATACAGCACCAAAATGAAATGCCTCAAGTAAAAATAATTCTTAGTGTTTGCAAGAAATGCCATGAAATACAAAAAATATAGTTACTATCATACTAATTTTTACGCCTGTTTGAATGGCAATGTACTAGTTCGAGGATCCTACTGTTCTTCAGATAAAAATCTCCTTTTCACCACAAGAACTTTCTTCTGATTGGAAAGTAATAAACGAAAAATTTCAACATGAAACATGAACCAGTGGGCATTTTCAGATCTGAAAATGCGTAGTTTCAGCTGTCGTTTCTGCCACATTTAGTTGGAAGTGACCAGACCTTCCACGAACAGGAATTTAATAAAGTCGCAAAGAAACTGCTGAACAGCAATGAAAAACTGGAATTCCATAGTTTGGACAAACTTAACCTTGTCGAGCCGTAATGCTGTTATTAGGATCCGTAGCCCTCACAATGCTGCTCGGTTACTATTGTCACCACTATAGAGCAGTACGTGATCCATCATTTGAGAATTATGCAAAATACAATAAAAAAGCAACAATAACGAATTGTGTAA
Source organism: Uloborus diversus (assembly GCF_026930045.1). Taxonomy (NCBI): domain Eukaryota; kingdom Metazoa; phylum Arthropoda; class Arachnida; order Araneae; family Uloboridae; genus Uloborus; species Uloborus diversus. The sequence goes on along the minus strand of NC_072731.1, from coordinate 56,861,376 downwards.
TGGTGAAACAAAAGTCAAAATAAGGCCAAAAAAAATTAAATAAAACAATGTGCAATTAGAACCGTAAAAGCAAACTGAAAATATTTTTAGGGCTAAATTATCCGATGGTAGTCACGTGAAAATGCTCTCATTTATAAATTTAGAAGTGAGAGCGATTCCAACTATACGTTCTTTTTTAGACGGGCCCCTAGTAGACATGGAAATGATAGATGCTTATGCCAAGAAAGGAAAAACCCGAATATGGAAATTGCTTTTAGGCGCGAAGAAAAGATACGGAGCATAACTTTCAACAAAATAAGCGGGAAAATGGATACAGAATCGCCGTCTTTGCGTGTCTTAGTGGTATCGCTGCATGCAAAAGGAGGGCACCCAAAAATTCAACTATGTTCCACCATAACGTGCAATTTCGAAACCATTTTTCTTCGGCGAGGAAAGAAATATGAAAGCGCATATCTAGCCATGCATATATATATGTATCTCCGCGCATACACACGCATGGAAAAATAAGCGTATATTGGCTGAAAGCATTTTTAAGGCGTGGATAGGGAACTTTGTGTGTGTAACATATTTTCTCTCCCTCTCTCTTTTTCTTTTAAAGTTAAAGGTGAGGAAAGTGGGAGGGAGTTGAAAGCAGGTACAGAGGGATTTCTTCGCGTTCCATATGTATAAGATGAGCGTTGGAGAGTAGAGCATCGCAACACCTTCTCGCTGGAGATTAATAGCACTGCTCTACACAAAGGAGATATGCATTTCTTCGGTACGGAAATACATGACTTGAAACAGCTGCTCAAAACGAATGAACAAAGAAGCTTACGCATTTTGAGGATGCTACATGAGGTAATAAATTACACCCCACATCTTCAAATCTTTCAAATTGCGAGAAAAATGTATTCGATCGCAATATATCTTGTCCAAATGCAGAAGGGGTTCGTATAAAATATGTGAAGATTTCTAGAACTATTAAACTGATTGAAGAGTTATTAACTACTTTCAGGGCAATGCTTGATCGGGATATATGTTACAGAAAGTAAGTAGTTGAGAGGATTCGTGTATGAATCTGAAAATAATAAATGAGGTGTAAGTTTACCAAATATAAGAAAGTGGTATTTGGTATTTTCAGAGAGAAAAAAAAAAATTGCTCGAAATTTTAAGTCTTCCCAACAAAAACCTTTGCACTATTGCCTTTATAGTTTCTTTCAAAAGATTACAAAGTATGAAAAACTCATAATCGAAACAATCATGAACTGACATTGAAGACTATATTATTACCTACATTTATCTCTGAAAATATATCTTTCAAAAGTATTAATAACTCAAAAAATATTTATAAAAAGTGTTTTACTTTTCACTATTCATTACTGTTTAAAATTTCATGAAAGAAAGAAAAAAAAAGTTGAAAAAAAAAAAGAACACTTAACGTGCTCGACGTTGCTGTACATAATTATCGAATAAAACGGAAATCACGAGTGAAGAAAAATAAGTTATTTAGTCAAAACGGAATTAACAATCAATAAAATTTTCTATGTGGTTCCCTAAATGCTTTCTTGTTAACTTTACATGAATATGAAGTTCGCTGAAAATTTTGTTAAAACTTGTGTTTTATGTCGAAAACACCGTTGAAACAAGATTAATATTAAAAACAAATGAAAAAAAAAGGTTTGGGAGCGGTTTTTCCTTTTGCTGTACTCCACATATAAATAATTTTTATTATCTTACACTCAACAGGGGTTAAAACCTAAGGGGGGGGAGGGGGCAACGGTGCAGAATGAGCCATTGAAAATTTTACGGGAGGGGGGGGGGTAGAAGTATTTTTCCCTTATTTTTGAAAGGGGCTCTTACTATGGGATGTTTTACTGGTATTTGGGGAAGGGGGGGGGTGTTCCTGCTCTTAAGGGATGGGCACCTCTGCATTTCAAAACACTATGGTACAAAAGAAAAATGATAAAAGTCTTCATTCTCTCTCCCACTAAATTTTGCAATTAAAACGGTAAAAAAACTCTCTTGCAAAAATAAATCTTGGCATCAAATTGCGATTAAAAACTCGCTAAAATACTACCTGATCCAGAAAATAAACAGTTAATCTTTGCGTTAAAGATTTTCTGTTTGTACGAAGAAAGGGACTTGGTGATAGAGAATAAAAATATATTATTTTGAATCTTTAAAACCTTACATACAAACGAACATTTTTTGATATTATATACTGGTTTTCATACCTTGAGCCAAATGTACAAAATACTTGATCAGATACCATGAATTTTTTACGAAACCTCTTGCACTCAAATAAGCCAAAAGAAATTCAAACGTAATGTAAGAAGAAGAAAAAAGAAACAGAAAAGAAACCCCCAGTATGTGCGCCCATGAATCTCAGCTGAAATGACGAATATCACTTTCTGTTACAGCACAGAAATACATCAGAATATTTGCCATTAACGTCAGAATGTCAAGGCACACTGGGATGGGGGGGAGGAATTACATAAACTATCAGTGGACAAGTGCAGCCGAAATTGGCAAAGAGGTAGATCAACTCGGGAGAAAAAAAAACTTAATTCTCGCGCAGGATTTTTCGAGATGGACGGCAGTCGTACACTGCACTAAATAACCCAAGAGCATAAATATGAGACCGAAAATAATAATAACAGTGGAAAAAAGGGGGGGAAAGATGGATATGGTGGTCCGAGATAAGCGACAACGGGAAGAAGAGTCGGCGAGAAAGATCTATATACATAAAAGATGGGATTCAGTTCGGGCCGCTTCCAAACGGTCACTTGTCCGCGTTGCATTTATGGATCAGCATTTTTCTCCGCCAGAAAGGGGAGGGGAGGCGACACCTGAGTATTTGCGGGATGGTAGAGTCCATTTTCTGTGAATATGAAAACGAGGTCCAATAAAAGAAACACCATAAAGTGGAAGGCATAAAGCCATCCCCAAAGTCTCGCTTCTATGGCAGTGTCTACGTTACGGAAAAATGGAGATGAGTCCATTTGCCCTTCTTTCAGGTCTTCCAAAAAAGTGAAAAAGCACCGGATTTGGTATTCATGTCCACTTCGTATGCCGCCACTTGGCGCATTTATTCATAAAAACCAAATATGGAAAAGGGGTAGATGGCTCGCGAGGGGACGAGCCAGGGGATTGGGGGAAGGGGTTAAAAAATTTTACCGGCCAATCCCCTACGTCTGTTACGGTTTCCGTGAGCTTTTCGGGACTACTTTGCGCAAATGTCGATTTTATTGCGCCTGGTTTGACTTGCCAATTCGAGCCTCCACCCCACCCTATTTTATATTCAGATTCATTGCCAAGAGAAAAAGCTGGAATCGAATGGCCTTTTTTTTTTTCACTTGAGCGAGATAGGGTATACAATAGCCAGTTTCTAAATAGAACTTTCAGAGATGATTCAAAGATGTGGCAATAAAATTTCGCGGCACGTAGAGCTGACATTTCCAAAAACCGTGCATGTTCATAAATCATGTGACCAATAGTACTTTATTCCTTTCTTTGACTAAAATATGCAGAACCTTTATCTGAAAGGTTTATTCACACGGTTTACAAACATAGTCGTGTATATGGCTAAACTCTCTCTCCACCCCCATCAGTCATTCTCAGAGGCGACATTGCCTCCCATCACAGCAGAAGACCATTTAGCAATTACTTTCCAAAATCCAAATAGCTCATTTTAAAAACTATTTTTCGTTTCAATAAAATGACACAAAACGTTAAAAGTTTAGCCCTAATGTAAGGTAACACACATAATCTAAGAACGACTTTTTCAACAAAAGTAGATTTGGAATTATTTTAGTATCTTCTTCGTCATTCATCTTTTAAATATCATTAACATTTTTTTTACTAAATATTGGTGGATCTATTAGAGAAATAGGCAATTTGAGACTGCAAATTTCACGGGGAAAAATAAAAAATTAAAGTTTTACTGTATTTTAACTGGACATGTCTAGAGGTATAATTTGAAATATAGAGCAGTAATTAAAACTTTTTCCATTAATTTTGCTTTTATAATTAATTTTAACTCATAAATATTCAATCAAGCATTTCACTTATCTTGATTTTTTTCTTATCATCAAGAAATATATTAAGACATTTTCTAAAACTGTAAAATATAGTTTCGCAAAAAAAAAAGACAAAAACTGCTTTAATTTTTAAAATTATCATCAAAAATACATAAAGATATGCATAATTTATGAAATCTAACAATGAGATATTTTCATTTACCTTTCAAAAATTTCTTATCCATCATTCTTGTTGAAATAATGACAGTTGTCTTCAAGCTTAGCTGAATACAAAACAGTGGAAGATTGACATGCAACAATGCTTTCCATTAAAGCACTGGTGCTCTCCATTTAGGCAATGGTAGTGAGTGAATCAGTTTGTATTTATTGCATCGCTAAAAGTCTTTTCGCGTCACATTGACGTCATATTCGAAGCCGTTGGTTATCGATGAGATCCAGAGTAAGGGCTCACAATTTTCCCTTCTAAAATAAGGTGATATAATAATCGGCAAAAGTATACAATTTAACAACTGTATAACAAAAGAACATCTTGCAAATTGTATGGTAATATTAAGTATACATAAAGGTATATCAGAATACCGCGAATAAGCATTTATACATTATATGCACTTATTTTAAAAAAATTTAAAAAAAAACTACGTGTTTACTCTTTTCTACCGAAGTTAAAAGAGTTAAAATATCAGAAATTTATTGTAAAACAAGATATCAAGTCAAAAAAAAAAAAAAAAAAAAAAACAGTATAGTTAAAATTGCTTTTGAAAAGATATAAAATGTGATTTAAAGCATCTAACGCTGAAATGTTTATAAAATTATAATTTCTTTTCCTTTTTCTGAATAAAATTATTCGTCACACACTTTTGTAGTTTGTCAAAAAAGTGAGACATGAAAGTAGTTAACATTTTCAACATCAAATGATAAACAAAACTAAAATTGGATTATTTATAGTTAAGAATTGCTTATAAAAAGATCGATAAAAAGTGCACCTTATGTTTTTAAATATTTTATTCTCTTATCACCACTGACAAACGTGAGTTACTTATGATGGATGAATACAATGGGAGATAAAATTTTTATGAAATTGAAAGAATAATTATAACTGTAGAAAATTTCTTGCGATAAAAAATACGAAACCTATTTGTTTGTAAAAGTATTTTCTTTAATTATAAATGAGTTTTTAAAGGATGAACCAAATTGGTATGATTTTTCCTTTTTTGTTTGTCTTGTTTTTCTTTTTTTTTCTTTTTTGTTATTGTATTTAAAATTTGAATTTATTTAGTTATTATTTTTGTAATTCCTTTCTTTTTTTTGCATTCAAACTATGACGCATTTCAGTTTTTTAAAAATTACAGTCTTTTGAAATTTTTTATCATAATCTAAACGTAAAAAAAACGATTAGAAGAAATATTTACTTCCAGTTCACTTTAATATTTTCTTAAATTTAGTAGGAGAATTCAACTGGTAAAAATTTGTTACGAAATAGCAATAACACTGAAAATGAATTGAAAAACTAAACTACTTAAAAAAGCATCGCAAGAGCAGAAAGTTTTTTTTTTTTTTCGGAAAAGATAGAAAAAAAATCTTTTTAGTTTCGATATTATATTTCAAGATCCAATTAAATGAATAAAAGGATTTATTTGTCTACATTTTTAAAGCATTTCCAAAATAATTAGAGCTTTGATCTGATAAACTAAATTAATTGGAAGTTAATTATGCGTAAATATTAAGCATTCAGCGAAAAAAAAAACAATGTAATACATCTAGAAATGTTCGGAGAAATTAATAAGTAATATTAAAATTCATATTCACATATACTAAATTTATTAATTAAAACATTTCGGGAATACTTTGAAAATGACTTGGGAGCAAAAACAAAATAATTAATTTGAATTTGTTGTGCATAAATATAGATTTAAAAAATCCTAAATAGAAATATTAAAAAGAAAAATGCATTTTTTTTCTCTCTTTTTACAGTTCAGACACTTAATGCATGACTTTAGCTAAGCTGCTTTTGAAACATTCAGATATTGATTTTTTGAGAAACAAACAAAAATACTGTTCGAAAATATTAAAATAAATAAATTAATTATCACATAAAATTATGAATCTCAAACGAAACATTTTTAAACTATTGATTGCATTCAAATAAAGAAAGAAACATTGCAAATTATTTTTTTAAATGCCTCAAGCTTTAAAAGTTAAATTTAAACGAATTTTTTAAAATAAACAATGAGTCTGAAATGAAAAATTAAGATTTTCGGACAAATATTGAAATTTTTCTTTCTCACACCGACATAAGAAACAATTCGAAATTCTCACTCACATTTTAAATGTGTCGAAAACCCTTCAACCGTAACTGATTGCTCAACAAACAAGACATCCAACATGGCGGCTCTCATGAGGAAGGTAATAATGAGAGAAAAAAAATCTTAAGAAAATTTTCCTCCTCCGTGTCACTTTATTAATAACAGCATTCACGCATCCCCGGATAAAAGGATAAAGTTCACCCCAGGAGGGCTAACTATTACTCCTTTTGTGGGGTCAGGGGTTAGAAGAGGTTAGCGCCTAGTAACAAACTTACCCTATCCCTTGCCCCGAAACTGGATGCAAATAGATGCTCACTCATCACACACACAACTCGTACATTCCTCTCCGTCCTACATATTTTGGGGCCCCGTTTGGGGAGCGGAATGACGGCTCCGTGCCGATGACGCCATTTACAAGGAGGGCATTACTTAAACACGAGGCAAGGCAACAAAAGCCTACTTATTATACGATGCTGTTAGGGTTGGATGGGTGTAATGGAAGCTTCGGGAATTGGCCAAGCGTCTCTCGTCGAAGGCATTGACTGCTTCGGAACTCAAAGGGTTGTTGACGAATGGTTCCTTCTCGGAAAAATGAAATGTTTTCGGTTTTCTTCGGGTCTTTTTTTTTAATGCAGTAGAAGCCAAAGTTTGAATGATATCGAATCTTTAAAAATATTTTTAAAAATGCAGGTGAAGACATCACAGTTTCATTTTGATCAGAAATGTTCTCTTTCTTTCTTTTTTTTAATTTTAAAGCAGAAAATGATGGTTACACATTTGGAATTAAAAAAAAAAAAAGAAACACAAGAAAATCCAGATACTTCATTTTGGTTAGAAATTTTTACATGATAGAAAAGTTAATTCAGATCAAGTTTTTTCCCTTTTTTTATTTCGATTTAATAAAGTAACAAATGAAAATAATATATATATATTTGTTTATTTATTAATAAGAAAACGTAGGTGAAAACATCAGAAATTAGAAGATTTACCCCGATAGGAAAGTTATTTTAAGTGAAAGTGTACGAGAAAAGAAAACATTAACAAAAACAGACAACAATGCATAAAAATTTCCATAGATGGTATTCGTACACAATTGGAGCGAAATTTCCAAAATTTTTATTATGGAGCACAATAACATATTTTTAGACCTTAACTTAATCAAAAGTCTAAACATTACAGCAAAATTTTTAAAAGATATGTTTGAAACTTGTAAACATTTTGTTTAAAACAGCAGCGATTTTTCTTTCTTTTTTTTTTTAAATTTATTTATTGATACCCGAAAGTAGTGCTCTTTTGTTCATCTTAGTTAAGTTCAAATTTGAAAGACACATCATAGACACATATTAAAAGTTTTAAAAATGATGTTCATAATGTGTGATCATACAACTTTTAAGAAAGAGGAAACGTAGGAAATTTGAAATATTAGTGTGGACAGTGATGAATGGAAGAAGTGTTTTAAAGTATAAACAAAGGAAAATGTAAATCAATAAACGCTTATTTTTTACTGGAAATTTTCACTCAACATTAAATTTAAACATTTTAAATTATACATATTACAAAAAACTAGTGAACACATGGTTCATTCTTCCGAATATTTTACACAAAAGACAAAATTGGCTACGGGTGCGAACGAATTTTGCTCTCTCTCTCTCTCTTTTTCCCAGTAAGCAATAAGTAAATTATGAATCATTTCATACAAAGCGTATGGGAGAAAATATAAGTGGAAACAGCTTCAATCACAAACAAATCGGTTCTTTCAAAAAGGGCATAAGTCACTTTTTTTTTTTTTTTCGTAGCAGGGAAATCAATCCTTGTACAACAAAGCACTTTATTTTGGGGTCACATTTTTTGTTTAGTGCAAGATCATAGAAGAGCTAGATTTTTTTGTCATAATGAAGTAAAAACAAATAACTCTTTTGATCTAGCATAATTTCGGAAATAGTAGGTTCGTCAGTTCGGGGCGTTAGGGGGGGGGATTCAAAATCACGGAATCAAAATGAAATTCGCTAATTTCTCAGGGGTTTTATTAACATCACTCAAAGAACTGCTAAAAAAAAAAAAAAAAAAAACTGTAGGCTTTCAGTGAGATATACGTTGGTCAAAATAAAAACAACACTACAGGAGACTTTTTCCAGAAATAACAGTGAAGAAATTTAACAAGGTTGCTGATGACTTTCCTCTGAAAGAACGTTTGTTGGTCCTTTGCGCCCGGGATTTTAGTACAGTAATTTAAATGTTAAACAAATATGACAGATTATTACCATGTGAAACCAATCTCTCTTAAGTGAAATTCTGAAATTACATTAAGATTCGCCGTCACACTTGTTGAAAACAATGAAATTTGTAACTGCTAAAACAGGTGTCCTTCTTTTTTTAAGAGGACTTATCCCCCAAATTGAGATTTTGCAAAAATATTCTACTGGGCGACAAATGTTTTCAATTATCAACATTCATGATGTTTATATATTCGATAGATAGAAAGGAAAGGTTTCAAGCTATCTTTTTTATAGACGGTTTTCAAATGAATATTACAAAGTAACGAACTACCTTTGCCAATATTGAGTATAAAGGGAAATTTTTCAAAATTGTTGGAAGAAATAACAAATATCAAGATGATTATTCAGTGTAATTTTGAACATAGTCATATTAATATGTACATTGAACTTGGTACAAAAAACTAGACAAGAGAAGGATAGGAGAGAAAAAAATTCCATGGAGGATGTATTTGATGAATACAGTAGACCCTCGTTTTACGCGGAGGTTACGTTCCACGGAAATGCCGCGCAAATCGAAATCGCGTAAATTGAGACCTAATACGTAAAATAGAGGTTCGGTTCCTAGATAACAAAATAATTCATTCTAGTGATGAATAATTGTACAAATGTTTAATGTGTACTTATATCAACTTTTATGCATAACATGCATAAAAAAAAACAAATTAATTTCGTGTTCTGTTTCAAGAGGAGTGGGCTATGATAGTCTTTTGGCAGTCATTAAGAATTTTTCTCTGTAATTCATTGCAGAGCATTAACGCATCCATGATCACTTGTGTCATTTCCATGATAGAATCTTCCTTCAATAACAAATCAGAAAAATCATTTCTATTGTCTAGGAATGGCTCAAAATTTTCAATGTGAACGTTTTTGGTTGTACGTCACCGACGTCGATATCCTCGTTGGTTTGCCCACCTTTGTCACTGCTTAAAGCTCTTCTTCCAGTGAGTTTAATAACTTTACTTCTGGAAAGAGCTCTGGAACCAATCGCAAAATGTCTCCACTGGCCCAAGCTCGATTATTAACAGGCCAAAATGAGTTGATTACGCGTAATCTACATTCTTTAGGAGTTTGGATTTTGAAAAGAGGGGAAAATTTTATCTGTTTGCATTGCCGCATTTGCGTAAAACCGAAACTCATCCGCGAAAAATAAAATAAAGTTGTCAAATCTTAAACCGCGTATAATCGAAACCGCGTAAAATAAACCCGCGTAAAACGAGGGTCTACTGTATTGTTTTATACATATGTAAAACTTTTGCTTTTTATGTCAGTTTGTTAGTTTTTGTATTTTTATTTTTTTATTTTTTTTCCACCAGACTTGATTATTTACTAAAACAAGACAAGAGAAAGAAGAAAATACAAAGATGTATTTTCTTAAGATAATGAATTTACTTCGATAACTACTATTGTCACTTTGTTATATCACTGATTTTTTATTATTATAAATCAGTTTAAAACAAATTTGTTTCACTTGATTAACATTTTTATCACTCCAATCCAGTATTTCAGGATATTTATTGCAGAAAGGGCATAAGTAAAAATTATAAAATAAAATATTTATTTCAGTGACGAAATGAAACATAATTTAAGGTGAGGTAATAAACCTACTTCTGGCTAGATTAGTCATTAAAATTTTCGTAGAATTTGGCTCATTTTTGAATAAAATAATCACGTTTTATTGATTCCTGAAAAGTTGCATTAGTTGGGCTTATGCCCTTTCTGAAATAATCGATTCAAATGTTAGGTGAAACGACCACCAAGTTATAAAAATTTTTACGTAAAAATATGAGTTAAATTAAGGATATTCGTCCATGGATGTTTGTTTTATATTTAATATAATATTTATTTCGATTAAAATAATAAGTTTACAGTAAAATAAGAAATAACTATGCTAAAAAACGCAAATTGCTGAATACTACTGACACGTGTTCCGACGCTATATATATATATATATATATATATATATATATATATATATACAGTTTTTAAGGGATTACAATACCTCAAAATTGAAGAAACGATCAAAAAGATTTTTTTTTTTTTTTGCTTGTTTTAAAACTAAAAACTATTTTGAACACAGGGGAAAAGTTTCATTGCTTTAGTTCAAATATTTAAAAATTTATGAGTGCTTTTAGGCCATTCTCGCTATGTGTTTTTATGCAAAAGAAAAACTTTAAATTGCTTTTTCTCGATGTTTTTTTTTTTTTTTTTTTTCATGTCATTAAAATTTCTAAGGTTTTTTTCTATTAAAGATACAGCTCTAAAGTAATGCTTTTTGCAATTGGGATAACATATTTGACAAAACTGTTCATTGGATAAGCATTTTATAAATTACTCAAATGCTTAAAGCATGCTAAACCTTTAAAAGCCAAATTTTTTTTAAAAAAAAACTTTGAATTTTTTACATAATTTATCACAAAAATTTTCTAATAAACTCATAAGCAAATGAACGCACAGATTTTTAGAGATGATTATAGTGATCGTTTAGCAAAAAACTTTTTTTAAAATTAGTGCAAAGATAAAAAATGCCTTAAGAATTTGTAAAAATTGAAATTTTCCTCAATTTTTTGAATTTTTAAAAAAAGTAGGTAATATTTTTAAATTTTGAAAATAAATTATAGATTACGAGATAAGTATGCATGTTATGATTTCAAAGAAATATAAAATTTACTTAAATTTAAAAAAAATGTTTGAAAGGTACCCCTTGTTGTGACCCCTTAACAAGTTAGTACAAAAATGTAAGGATATATATAGCTGTTAGCAAGCTACTTTCAATTAGGAATTTCTATGAGTGATGAAACTCATAAAATAAATGAAAGATTTCGAGGTAAAAATTTAAACCAAACATGCTACAATTCGATTTTTAAATGATTTTTTCTAAAGAGAAAGAAATGGAAAACAAAACGAAATAATATTGCCAGAGCGAAACCAAAATAAAAAGTTTATTTATTTATTTATTTTTGTCATTACATTTTACATCAAATGATGGTATTCATTTTATTTTGAAGTATAAAGGAAAACATTAGATAAAGTAAGGTCATGCTTCATTTCATTTGCAATGTTTATACTTATAGCTAAACCAAGCTAAAGGTAAAATAAACTTTGTTTTCCTATATAAGTCATTTTAAAATATGTATTTTCTTAAATTACCGTAAAAAGGAAACTATCAGTGAAAAAAAATTTCTTTCATTCCGTTACCTTATGTCCATCTCATGCACATAACGAATAAAAAAATATTGCAAATAAGTTCCATAAAGAAATACAAAAATCTACGTAAAATATAGAATGTTTTTTCTTATATGAAATGTTATGTACCAGACGAAAATATATGTATGAGTGATTTTATGTAAAAATTAGGAAAAAAATTACTATAAATAACCAGACCCATTTTTATTTGGGATTTTTCACACGTGATCGAAGTAAAATTTATTTTTAAGGATGCAAAGAAATATTCATATCAATTTTTTATTTTCTTATTTAGTTATATTTTCTCAAATCAAATAAAATTAAAATCAAGAAATAATTGATATACAAAATACACAGGAAAAAAAACTACATTTTTAAACAATAAATATTAAAAGTAATTTTTCCCCATAAAGATTTATTTTATTTTTTAACTACTACCAAACAAAAAGATAATTTTTTTATGGCTTTTACTTTTTAATTGCAATAATAATATAATTCAAAATAAATAAATAAATAAATTACAGTATTTATGAAATTTGTTTTCAAAAAATAAATATTTACTAATTATCACTAAAATAAAATACTTTATATTTTCTTCGTTTTTTATTCAATTAACCAACATCCAACTTCATCAGTTGAAGTCAAAAAGAAAATGTACTTCGATTTGAATAAATAACTGCTTTATACTTTTTTCAAATAGAAATCTAAGAAATTTTCAAGAATCTCTGGTATGGAAAATGGTTCTCTCTTTTAGAAATTTCGAGAATAACACTGCTTTTGAGCCAGTGAAAAAGGAAAATCGTCTTTGATTTTAGCAGCAGTGACATAAAGAACGACTTTCGGAGATTCTGTAAAGAATAACCTCTAAAATATTTGCTAGTGCAAATAGTTATAACAACTGATGATTTTAATTAAAATAGTTAAATCGTTTTTAAACGTATAACGTTTAAAATTAATAAGGACTAATTTTTAATTTAATTCATTCTTTCAAAGAAAGAGAAAAACATAAAATAAATGTAAAGTTTCAATGAAGATAATAGGACGCTTTGTTCTTGTTCATTTAAAAAAAAATGAAAGTGGTGCGTTTTGTCTTATAAATCATTCTTTTAGATCGTTTAAAACGTGAAAGTTTTTAAAATTGCACAAGCAACAAGTTTCTCAGGATGTGTTTTGACTTTAGACTACGTGTCGCTAGCAGAAACGTGCGAAGGAGGGGGGGGAGGAATCTCAAACACATATGAATTTTCGACAGAGATCAGAAGGTTTAATCAACAAACTGAAATATTTTGTAATTGACTTTCTATTGTGACTTGCATGTAAAATTCATATTTTGATTAAGTTTCTTAATCCAACGCGTTTGAAAGAGGTCAAAAAAGTAATAATAATAATCTTACGGAACAGGTTAAATAAAATGTATACCATTAATAATTTAAATTTCTGATAAACTTTTTGACGAATGAAAAATGTTTCATTTGTTTAAGTGTGAACGAGGTTACTTGTTTAATACCGATTACTTTTTCACTCGTTTCCTTAGTGAGTGCTGCTTTAAGTTATGGTCATGTGAAAATGCAAGCTGTAAAATCATCAAAATTCAAAAAATATTTATTAGCGAAAGACTGCATCATATGAAAAAATACGAAAAAAAAAAAAAAAAAAACGTAATATGTTTTCATAGACGGACAAAAGCAAATAAAAATGTTACCGAAAAAAAAATCTGTAAGTAAAATTAAGTTTATACACATTCTATCACTTTTAACTAATTTGAATTCTGCTTTTAAACGTTAACAACTATTTTACTTTTAAAGTAAGATTTTTAAAATGAAGATTTAATTTTATAATCCGTTGTTAATAATTATAAATACCAAAAATGAAACTCTTAGATAAATTGAAAAATCATGCAAGATTGCGAAATCAAAAAAAAAAAAAAATAATAATAATAATAATAACAATAATAATGAATAAATAAATAAATAAAAAATACGAATCGCTAAAAAACAGAAGCTAATTCAAAACAAGTAAAATACGAAAACCTTGATAATTTTAGAAAGAGCAAAAATTTTAATTAAAAAATAGTTTGAAATAAGACGCTCTTTATTTTCCAAAAAAAAAAAAAAAAGGTAAGATAAATCGGAAGAAAAGTCATTTTAATGAAAAAAAAAAGTTTTTGTTGTTACATAAACGATAATTATAAGATAATTAATCGCCGTTTTATGCAGAAATAATTCGAAAAGAAACAACGAATTTTACCCCGCTAAAGAAAATGCTGAAATGAAGATTTTGCGATCGTCCCTTAATTGCACATTTTATTGTTTTAGAAAAATTTTCAGCGAATACTTGCATATTTTCAAATGTTTGCGGAATGGAAATCGCGAGTGAAAATATTTAATTTCACGAAATAACACACGTTGAATTGTCTAGGGTAATAAAATTGCATTTGTGTGCTATGCTGCAACACTAAGTTGCTGTACAGGACCTACCAAGGAATAAGCAAATAAAAGCTCAAACAGAAAACAGAAACACTTGAAACTAGTTCCGAACGTAAATTCTAAAGAGCTTCCGGGCAATAACACGAGTAACAGTACGTCCGCTGTCAGTCAGAAATTACACCTTTACTTCGTATCAAATCGCTGACAAGACAATCATAAAAGAGATACCAAAAGATAAAACCATAACCACCAATTTCAACTTAAAACGACCAGGTAAAGTGAAAGAAACGATAAGAGGGGAAAAAATCATCGCTGGCCTACCTACCCCCTCTCCTCCTCCCCGAATAACAAGTCATGTCAAGATTGGTTCTCTCATACACACTACCTTTTCCACACAGACTCCAACTGTGAAAAGATGCAGGTCAAGTGGGAAAAGCCAACCGACTATGAGAGGGAAAAAATAGCCGTACGACCGAAACACATGGCAATAAGTAAAGACAAGGAGTTTGTCCAGAATGTAACGAGCTTACAATTCAGAAATAGTATAAAAATAACGTGAATCCTTTTTATGCAAACCAAAATTGTATTGTCTGTTTCCAGAAACAGATCTTTGACGTAATCATTTACAATAAATTAAACCTTCGTTTTCAAATTGAAATCCTAGTACCGTTTCTTATTTTAACCAAAGTTTTTTTTTTTTTTTCAATCTCCTAAAAAAGCAATACAATAGATATCTTCTTACGAAACGAAATTTCGTGATTAATTTCATTCAATAGGGAGGAAGTATAAATTTATATTTTATTTCTTTAACAGATAATTTATGAATATCATCTATTTTCAGAAAGATTTAAGAAACTGAATTTCTTCACTTTCTTATGGAAACTAAGTTCAGTCTTGAAATGTCAATAAAACTTTGGTATCATGTTTTTAGGAGCTAAACAGCTTCACCTTTATACAGAAGTTAAAAATAATTCTTCTTTTTACAAAGAAAATTGTATTACCACTTATTTAAAAACCAAGTTAACCCCTTTATAGAAGTCAGTACAATGTAAGAATCTTGATCACAATCCTTTTAAAATGTAATATTTCTTACATACTCTCTTTATATTAATCTATTTTTACCGAACCAAAAGATAATATTCGCTTACTTTCAAAAGAAAATTTGCTAACAAACCAAGTTGACCACTTTGCTAACCAAGCCACTTTGCTATTAAGAAACTGAATAAATCGATACCTGCTTTAAAAAAAAAATGTTTCAAGTAAATTAATGTAATAAAAATAATTATTGTCACGTTTAAATGTATAACCTCATCAAAAAAATGTTTACACTATGTTTTTATTTATTCCCACATAAAATTAAATTAATTCATTATTTGTCTTCAGAAACTGCATTCACCCTCACCTTTTTTTAGGTCTTTATACTAACCAAAGGTACAACCTTCTGGAAACAAAACTTTCGCACCGTCTTTTCACAAACCCCATTTTTTTAAAAAATCTCTTTGCATACATTTTTTATAATAAGCAAGAAAAATCAATAGCACTAAAATCTATAAGCACTGATTTAGAAATGAAATTTCATTACCATTCTCTGAACTCAGAGATACACTTCCATATCAATTTCATCGTTATGTTTCAAAAATAAAGTTTTAGAAGATGAATTTCATCATTACTTCCTTCTTTTTAAGTACCCATTTTAATGCATACAATAAATTTCCCTTCAACATTTTCTTCAGTCGGGCAAAATGTGTGGAATTTTTTCAAAATATTTAATGTATATAAAATGTAGGCTAATTATGCTTCGTTTAAGTTAAAAATAATACGTTTTTTGAAAAAAAGTGTTTTTCCTTCGGATTCGCTTTATCTTTTTTGTTCAATTTTATTTTGAAAAAAAAAAAAAAAAATCTAAAATTATCAAGGTTTTTATATTGTACTTGTTTTGGATTAGCTGCTGTTTTTGGATTTTTTTTTATTTTTTAATTTTTGTAATATTGAATGAATTAAAAAGGTACAGTTCAAAAAAGGCTAATGCACGCAAGGGCATTTTTTCCAAAATTCTCTTTAAATGAATGTAGTAAAATCTTACTTCATACAACTGAAGTACTAGGTCCCACAAAAAATGACGTAACTTTGTTAGAAATACCAAGAAAATATAGTTTGAAACGTGAAATTTTATTTATTCATAACTGCCTAATAAAGTGATAAACTTTGTAGGTATTTGTTTTCAGGAGTAATGCTCATATGTTACACTTCCTACTCAACTTTAGAAAATTAAAAATCATCGCATGATTTTAAAAAGGGTTGCACATCTGTCTTTCTGCATCGTATCACTTACGAATTCTAATTGTTCTAAAACCTAAGTTTTATGAAAGAGTTCAAAAAGGAACGTAGTTTTGATAACAGTGATTTTTGCACGGACGAGAATGAATAAGACTGAAATATTTCAAATAATAACCAAGAACTAAAAAGCTTTTCTTTTTTGGTTGAGTGCAATAATTATCTTCTTCAATGAAATAAACTTCATCGCCACCCGTTTATAACTTAAATTTGTCTCATCTTATTACATAAACAAAATAAGAAATTCACTTTTGCTGAAAATTAAAAATGTGCCATCAATCCAATTTTTTTCTTACCTTGCTAAAGAAATTTGCATTAAATAGACACCACCTTTCAGAAACCAAAATTTGCTTCATAAATAAATATTATCATTTTCATTAATAAAAAGTTTTTTTAAATTATTTATTTATTTTATTCTTGTATAAAATTAACTACAGTCAATTTTCTCTGAAAAAGGGCCTCAATGCCACAGAAAAATTAGTTTTTCTCCACTCCTTTATGTAATCTAATTAATTATGCAACAAGAATGTCCTTCCAGAAACGAAACTTTAGTAGTACAGTAAAACCTGTAAAGTTGACCACCCTTGTAATATGACCATTTGTCTATGTTGACCGCTTTTGTCAGGAACGGAATTAGTCCTACCTCATATAATAAAGGAAAACCTCTCTAACTTGACCACCTCTCTATCTTGACTACCTCTGTATCTTGACTACTAATGTACGCCAAATTTGGTTTGAAGTATTGTAAAAAACCCTTTGTAAGTTTACCACTTGGTTTATTTTTTTAAACTTTCTTCAGCAAATTATTTTATTTTATTATTTATTTATTTATTTTTATTATTCTTCCTTATTTTTTTTTCTTTCTTTTTTTTTTTTTTTGATAGCTTTCCAAAAATGTTTTTAATGCTTTGATGAGACACTAGCATTTTACTAACTAAACAGCAGCATAAAGCTTATGCTGCTCTTTATTCTCCAAACTTGTTTTTCATTTGTTGTTCTATTTGAGATAGCTTTTTGTACTCTGTTCAATGAAAATAGGTGTCAGTAGAAAGGTTCAAACTCTTTTCTTTCAGTTGCAATATGTTGTGGCAACACAGGAATTGTGCTAAAAAGAGAAGGCCAGGATCTATACATTTTGGGCCCCCCTGCAACAAAATATTTAGGGCCTCTCCCTAGTGGCCAGCAGTGTTTATTTGTAAAGTGAATAAATCTTAGTGCCAGTCTTTTTCTATTTTTTTCTTCAATTTCTAGGGCTGTTAGCCCTTTTAAGGACGCGGGCCCCTCGCTCTGCGGGTACGCAGATGTACGCCTGCTAATAAGTAAAGTTACATGTTTATGGTGCAAGGGATTAAGAGATAGGATACATTAATTTTGCCTTTATGAACTGGGAGAGTCGCCCTTATTGCTCTTTGTGCTATAAGTTGTACAAAAAAGGCTTGAAAAAGAAAGTTAGTTGAACTTGAGATTAATAAAAAGTATGAAATATTAAAATTAATTGAAAATGGAGAATGCCAGAGAAAATTAGCAGGCACATATGGAATTTCTAAAACTAAAGTGTCTAATATAGTTAAAAACAAGGAAAAAAATAACAAAATTATTTGAATAGTATTTTTAATTATCGTTTTACTTTCAATAATGTTAAACAATGAAAGTGAGTTGAACAGAAAGAATAAGGGAGAATTACTCAAAAAATGAATACATGGTGCTAGAAGTGACAAAAATATTTTTAAAAAATCATTACCGGCCTTTATAAGTTGACCACCTGTCTAAGTTGACCACCAAAGTAGTGCACCGCAAGTGTTCAACTTACACAGGTTTCACTGTATCGCCTTTTTCCCTTACCACATTTTCTTTATATAAACGTTGTATAACAAATCAATTCTTATCGTTCATTTTGAATGTCGTAATTTATTCTTGCTACATGATCTGAGTTACGATTTCATGTGCTTATTATCGCCAATATAATTCGTATTAAAGAATGTTATGGAGCTGTAGTTAGTGCTTATAAATAACAACATGGATTTTCTTAACTTTCAAAAAGCGACGCCAAGAGAATGCAAAAAAGGATAGTTGTTGTTGTATGGGCAATATTTAACTTTAAAACACAATAAAGAATTACAAATATGGTTTGCCCTGTCAGTGACGTCAAGATTTAGGCGTTTTCTTGAAACTTAAGGCAAAATATTCCTCCTTTCAAACACAAAAGAAAACATTTGAATGTGATAGCAGCTGTTTATTTTAATTTCAGAAAAAATATTTAAGTAAAGGGCTAGAGTTATACACCGATGTATTGAAAGTTTCTTAAAATGTATTACTTTCCTATGGTTCTGCTAAATTTTGATTAAAAAGTAGTTTTAAAATATAGGGTAAAAATAAGTAATGTAGCTGATACAAAGAATAAATGTGTTGCATTTTTAAGTACTTATTTCTTGTTATTATTGTTTTTCACTGTGTTAAATAATATGTCTCTTAGGCAGATTTTTGGAATATTTTTAGAGTATCAGACAGTAGATGGAGAAAATGGTTAGATATAAGATTATAGGAAGGGGATGTAGAAAAGAGCTGCGTATCAGTTATCTAATTAAAATATTTCATAAAATATTCACATGTATTTTTCCAAAAGCACAAAATATTTAGTTATACTTAATTACTGTAATTTTAATTTTGTTATTTTTTTTCAATTTGTTTATTGTTAAATTAATATTATTATTATAAATGTTATATTATGTTAAATTAATATTATTATTTTGCATTAAAAAACTGTAATTTAATCTTTTCTGTTCCTAATGTCTGGAAAAAAAAAAAAAACTTTCAGGAACTATTTAAAAAAATGTTTAAAATTACATGTTTTTATGCATTGAGATGCAACTAGTAAATAATTTTATAGCCCTTTCAGATGCGTTGATTAATAATTTTTTAATGTAAAAAAAAAGATATATCGAAATAAAACTTTTGGCATTAAATTAAAAAAAAAACTAAGAGAGATAGGCAAAGAAAATTTGAGTAATGGTTGCAAACACTTATAAAATTTACTATTAGGTGCTTCGAAACTAACTAAATAAAAAAATAATTGAATGAAAATAATATTAATTGCATAGGGGAAACACAGGAGAAAAAAATCCTGAGATCTGAATACATATAAATGCTCTTGCAAAGCAACAACAAAAAATATTTTTAGTGTTATTGCCTACATTTCTAGGCTTAAGAAATTATTCAGTTTTATACTGAAAATAATTGACACATTTCCCTTTTTTTAAAACGACTTGCACTACTTATCTATTTATCAATAATTCTTGTTTAAAAAGAAGAGTCATGCACAAAGAAAAAAAAAATAACACAGCCGTAAAAAATTTCAAGTAACAAACAAAACTGTAATTAATACATTGTCTCATCATCAAAGTCGATAATAATAAAAAATCTCTATCATTTGGCAGATTAAAGTGTTGACGTAAGAGACTTTCACAGTGCAACTCCTAGTCAAATAATCGATTTCTAACACGAACACGTTTTCTTTGATAGCGAGTATTACTTAACTGACGAAACCACGTTTGAGATACGATTGTAAGAGTTACTTCGTCTGGGAATCAAAAACTCCACTTGATTTTTGAAGCAAAGAGATGTCTCAAAAATTAGCTGTCTTTGAGTAGCAGCTCAATCATGGAAGTAACAACAAGTTGTGATTGACTTTTCAAACACACTTCAGCTCAAAAATAATGTTTTTAAAGCTAAAAAAAAGTTATTTTAATCAACAAAAATCAGCTGTCTTTGAGTAGCAGCTCCATCATGGAAGTAACAATAAGTTGTGATTGACTTTTCAAACACACTTCAGCTCAAAAATAATGTTTTTAAAGCTAAAAAAAAAAGTTATTTTAATCAAGTTTTCCTTATTATTTTGTTTTACACAAATCATATCGGCAAGAAAGAGTCCTCGCATTGACTTTTATTACATTTAAATTTGTTACACTTTTGCCCTATGTAATGAAGTGTAAGTGTGTGCAAATTGACGACTACATAGCTATTGTAGTACATAACGGCTGATGCGAAATAGTTAATTAAATTTAAACGTATAAAACGTTAATTGAAAACAATAACAAACAAGTAGCAATTACACATATAACGTATAGGAGGACTTTAATGAGAGGTCACTGTGATCTCCCAAAAATTTCTTAATGAGCAAATTTAGAGAGATAGCTCGGAACATCTAGAGGCAATATTGCAATTGATTTTAATATGTGTTTAATGATAAATGGCGTTTCTTTTCATTAGTTGCAGGCATGCACGAATGCATGCACATATTTATATACTTTTTTTTCAGTTATTTATTAAAATTCTGCGTTTCGTTTCACAAATTGAGAATCTCTCCCCTCCCAAAAGTTAAGGTTCGGGGCGCATTGATGACGCAATTAGTGCTGCTGATGTTTTAAGTAATATTTATTCAAATGACATATTATAATGTCAAGTATGATGCAATTAGTGCTGCTGATGTTTTAAGTAATATTTATTCAAATGACATATTATAATGTCAAGTAATTTCTGAACATAATAATTACAGATAGAAATTTATACTATCGTTGTCCGCATTTTACTTTAATTAAAGCCCAACCCTTAATGATAACTAGAGATTTAAAGCACGTGCAAATGAAAAGCAGAACTTCAAGATAGAAGTCTAATATGATGCATGCATTAATATGTTTTACACTTAAAAATAAAGTAGTTTATTCAGAAGACAACTTTAGAGTTTTGAAAAAAACATCATTTCTTATAGCTTTTAAGAAAACATCTAACACGTGATTGCTTTGACGTCATTGCGGCTGTAATTCGAAGTGGAACAAACATGATCAGAGCCACGTTCAAGGATTATGATATTCATGAGGGTTCCATGCGCACACCACGACCCCTAACCTTTCTCATCCCTTCATCCATTAAAAAAAAGGAATTCATATAAAAATTGAAAATAAGAGAGGAGTACTATTTAGCAGCAAATTTAAACTTGAATAACTAACGTGAATTTGACCGCATATCAATGTGCATGGAAAAGAATATTTCACTTCAAATGAAGAAATTAAGTCACAGTAGCATATATGTATTTCTTTCAACGCAAAACTAAAACAATTTTAGTTTTATTGTGCTTTTCCGTGTTACTGATAAAGCTTTAAAGTTATTAAATAGTTTAATCACTTTTTCTGTTATATTTGAAACAATTTTTTTGGTAGTTTTCATGGGTATTTGTAAATTTAGATATTGATAAACAAAAGAGGTCTAACTTCAACTGCAATTTAAATATCAGCTGTCGTTTTCTATTGGCTCTTGAAGGCTTGTTGTCGTTTGGCAATTTCAAAAACGTGACGTCACATCTGATCTGTCGTCATTTCCGGTCGCTGCACGAGTTGGCTACTTCCGCCGAATCTCATCCAGGATTAGAAATATGAAAAAATAACTGCTTTGAAGGAAACAAAAAACGTTCTTACCTTTAACCGAGAGGGAATTGTCAGTACGACAGTTCCATGCGACGCGGGCTTGTCCGTACATCCACGCGGCCGTAAAACTGTTACCACATAATCAAGAAAAGCGACGAATAGAAGAGCGTGGAGAAAAAGAAAATAAACAGAAGCAGAGAGCAGCACAGCGAGAAGAACTAATCAGTCCTCTCCTTTTCCTTAACCGCCTCGCAAATGCAGCACACAGCGATGATCAAAAGCTGAGCCCCAAAAAAGATGCATGTATGCATAGAGACACACAAATAGGGAGGCCCGCAACAAGGGAGTTTTCTGGTCAGAACCAAACCTGTCCAATTAATACGCTGCCCCGGGACAAGGACCCGCAACATGCAAAGTTTTTCGGCGGGCTTTTCTTTTCCCCCTCTTTCGGGGGAGGAGCGAGACAGAGATGCTGGGGGTAAGGGGATTTTTTCCTATGACTTTTTTTTCTCTGAGTGCTTCTTAGAATGGCAACACGCGATGGGGCAAAAGAGGAGAGAAAAAAATGAGAATGGTGAAAAAAATATGTCGTCTTGCACGTCGGGTAGGGAAAGGGAGTAAGAGAAAAAGTAGAACAAAAAAAAGGGGGGTGTCGAGGGAAAAGTAGCGCTTCGGAGTAATTATTATTCTGTATGGATGGAATAGGAAATACTTCCATGACACCCCTACTCCCTCTTCCACTCGCAGGTGAAAAAAAGGCGATGAATATTATTGAAATGTATTGTTGAATGTGTATGAGTTTAGTGAAAATTTGTTTTGTGATATTGTCTCATTTTTTTTAGAAAACAATGTAGGAGAATATGGGGCAATGTGAAATGCTGACATATTTCCTATGCTTTAGCACCAACTATCTAATAATATTATAACCATGTAGTACCACATGTAGGCTATTCCAGTCAAGAAAAAGTTACGTCTGATGATCAAAACATATGATAATACAAGTAATTTTTGAAAATTCATGCTCATATTGTAATATTTGAAGGAAGTCAAAATCATTTTTATTAAAAAATGATGAAGTTCTTAAGTTTATTAACATTTTAAGTATTGAGACCTACTAATATTCAGTGCTGTCTTCATTTATTTGACACTAGTTTTTTTTTTTTTTTTTTTTTTAATATTTTGTACAATTTGTCAAGATCTTGCGGGGCAAAAGAAATTTGGCAAAGTGAAGTGGATCATTTGGTTTATTAATTCAACCATTTATTAAATACCTTATGTATTCCTTTGTTAAATAATTTATTATTCCTTTGTTAAATTAATCATCCATTTGATCAAAAAAGTTTTAATTAGCCCAACAGAAAATATTTTATTCGAAAAATATTTCATTTTTCACTTTTCTCCATGGAAAAAACCAAGTTAAATTTTACCAAATTTTTTGCCAAAAATGAAAAATAAGGCTTCAAAGCAAGTTTGATTATAAAATACATTGTTCTTTCTTTACGTACCGTAATTTTCAAAACATTTTTTTTTTCAATTTGTTCAATTCAGAAAAAAAGTAAATCATTTTAACTATTTCACTTTGCCCCATTGCCCCACATTACTCTACTATTGTCTACTATTCATAACAGAACAAAACATAAACAGGGCGTAATTTGTCTGCTGACCTCTCTTTTAATCAAAGAACAGTGGATATATTTTTGTGTGTGCAAAAAGTCTTCAAAGTTATACACTGTTATCACACTAAAATTCATCCTCCTTACCCTGTTTGCAAAAATAGTTCGAAGCTAACTTATCTGAAACAACTAAAGCTACACATTTATTAAGAATTTCATGAATATTATGAGTATAAGGGAGTTTTAGTATAAAATTTATGCTTCATGCGTGCAATTCGCAGAATATTTTAATTACTTGAAATGTTTCCCAGCATGATATTTTGACGAACGTAAAGATTTTCTTCAAAAGATAATTTCACGAAAATCTAAAAGGAAATACCAGTCTGAGAAAATTTCAAACTATTTAGAACATTTTAAACTACATTTCAAAGAAAATCCACAGAATAAAAATCTTAAGACTTTCTTCAGAGCATTCTACAAAAAATTTAGAGATTTTTAGTCCACAGATGTCCTTAAAAGATAGGCTTAAGAAGTGTTCCAAATATTTTGAGACTCTCTCAAGGTTTTTTTGAAAAAAAATGACAGTTTTTCTTGTAGGACCATGGTTTAATTTGCATGGGGCCTCACACGAGCCGAAATCCTGCCCTTCTATTCGATTTTAAGCAGAATGTAACATTTTAGAAAAAATTCAGCCTATTTACGTGCAAAAATAAAATATGAGGGCTATAGGACTCCTCTACTTCCTTTGGTAGAAATTAAGTTCTGAAAGGGGGCACGCAGACTTCTAAAATGTCTTAACCCTATTTCTAATATTTTAAATACGTAAAAATGTGCCCATAATTTTACAAAGAGTTAACATTTTATATATTTAACATATGCATGATATTACGATAAAAACTCTTTGCGCATGTGCATATAAATGTGTATATGAATGAGTTCATAATTACCGTGAACTCAAACGCATAATACACACACGCACAATTAAACCAAAATATTTTACAAAATTTATGACGCAGAGTAATAATGATTTGACTTTGGGATGAGAGACGCTTACGAGCGCGGCCAGAATTAACCTTCTGGGGCACTATGTGTGTGTGGGTTGACCCCAAACGTCCTCCTCGCTGGGCCCCTGTGACGTGAGAAAGGTGGCATAAAAAAGAGTTGAAATGACAGGTGATGCTCATCATTTCAGAAGATATGCTGAAGAATACAGGGGCAATAGAATAGATATTAGAGTTCTAATAGACAGAACATGTCGAGTGTGACTGAATATGAAAGGATTAAAAATTAAATAACATGACATTCTGTGTTGAATGTGTAGTTCCATAATTAATGTGTGAAAGGATGAATAAATTAGTGAAGATAATTTTAAGTATGACAAGTATATGCAGGGGAAATAAAAAATAAACAAGCATGAAGAATTTTTTTTTAAAGGTGAAAGTTAATCTTAATTATTATCTCTTATTAAATATTAATCTCTTAATAAAATATCAGCTGTTTCGTAAATACAGTTATTTGTCGGAAAATGAGTGAAATCTTGTTTTACATATTCAAACAGAATAATGTTTTTGTTTCAATAGCTTTTGTGGAACACGATGGATTGAAAAAACTGTGATAAGTTGATGTATGTTAGTTTAAAAATTATACATTTTAAAATATTTTTCTGAAAATTTCAGAACTTGATCCATTAATAGGTACATGTTGCTGTCAACATGGAAAGATCACCCATGATTCTTTTTAATGTATCAAAATCACTGCAGTTTCGGCATTAAAAAAAATCCAAATAGGACTACATTTAAATTTTGAGTCATAAAACTGCTCTTTTCTACACATTGATGGGATATTTTATATTTTTATGCCATGCGTCACATGACACAACTTTTATTTTTTGAGGTAGATCGTGTTACACCAGGCATTTCAAAACTACAACGCAAGCCTCATGCCGGAACAGCACATATTTAAAATTATAATATTTTAACTTTTCACGGACTTCGTTAGCCAGACATTGACAACGTAAAAAATATTAACAATAATAACATTGAAAAAAAAAGTCTTCCTCGACCGGTAAGGAAAGGGAGTAGCATAGAAAGAAAAAAAAAAAAAAGATGATGAGGAGGGGGTGTTAAAAGAGGAAGAGGCGCATTTAGGTAATTGAAAATGTTTTCACAATATTTCAAAACGGTAACTGAAAAATAAATTATAAATTGCTAGCCTCATGTCAGAATAACATATACTTAAAATTATATCATTTTAACTTTTCGTGGACTTCGTTAGTCCAGACATCGCCAACGTAAAAAATATAACAATAACAACATTAAAAAAAAAAGTCTTGCTCGACCGGTAGGGAAAGGGAGTAGCATAGAAAGAAAAAAAAATGAGGAGGAGGGGGGTGTTAAAATACAAAGAGGCGCTTCGGAATAATTATTACTCTCAATGGAAAGAATAGAAGATCCGTCCCTAGATTTCTCATTAGGCAGGTGGAAACAAAAAAAAGCTTAAACTAACAATGAGGTCGGGTGTGATCTGACCATTCAGAAGCGAGGACGTGGGTTTAAAAAACCAGTCTAAAATGTTTGGGAAAAAAATAATGGATAGAAAAAAATGGAAGGGAGAAAAGGGAAGATTACAGCGCCAGTCTGGGTATTGTTTCGCAAATTAATTAACCGGCCACGGAGATTTAAAGCCCATTGAAAGCGAGAAATGGAACCCAGATTATTCAGCGGATATTATAAGCGGGGGTCTCAAAAGTTGTTACAAGGGTCGGAGGACAGGTAGATATGTTCTTGTCAAGTTTTTATAGGGGGAATGGAGTGAAAATAATCTTATGATTCAGGACATAAAAATTTTTTTAAAAAAAAGAAAGAAAAAAAACACGAAGAAAAGAAAAAAAAGAAAAAAAAAAAACAGGTATGTAGCAGACAAAGTAAATGTACCAGAAAACGAACATAAGCTGACGAAAATGTAATTTGTATTGCAGGTACTAAAACTTATGAATGTGCTAATAAAAACAACGTAAAAAAGTGACCCTTTTAAAGACATTTAAAATCAAAATGAACCCCAAAATCATGAATTCCAAAGTTGTATGCATGCTTGGGATTTTCTTTTTTTCGTCGAATACATTTTTCTCCATAAGATCGAAAAAAAAAAAAAAAATTTTTGCAACCCCTAAAACAAGTGACCACAAGTATCATTACTCTTTTGTACTTAGATATTAATTTTTATTACTCTCTTCTTAACTCTCTATAAAGAGAGTCTCTTTTTCAGAAGTACAATACTGTTACAGATGCAGCTTGAAATGATAACCAAGTTAGAAAAAAAAAAATTACCAATATGTGAAGCCAGCTAATTTAGTCTACGCCAGGATAATAGTCGAAAGGAACAGGGTAGAGCAGGACCTGTACTGGAAATATTTTTGCCTGTACTGAGACAATCCTGTATTTGTCCATTTTATTTTCAATGTCCGCTTAGTTTTCAATGCAAAAATACACGTTTCTCGCCAACACCTAACAAAAGAGAAATACCTTTCCACTATCAGTAACCACTGATTATGTTTGAAGGAGAAGGACGTTTTCCCCTTAGAGCAGAAAACAGTAAATGGACGGAACCAGTCTAATCATTGGCTTAGCAAAAGCTGAGACACAAGACCCCAAGTCACCTGACTCAACGACGAATGGTTGACAGGTTTTACATAAGATTAGCGAAAGAATCCTGATTTCTTCCAATGCTTCGCATTAAAATGTATCACGTGACTTGTGGTCTTTCCTTCACGAATGAAAGTCTTTACGATTTTTAAAGGCAAAGTCCTCTTTTTATGTTGAAATACCCTAGGATTTTAAGGTAAATGTAGTAAATGCTAAATGTTTTAAGAAAATGACGTTGTAAAACATCAAAATTACAGCATTACTTATTTTTACTGCAAGAATTGGCACTCTGCCATTTAATTAATGAAACAAACATTATAATCATTTAAAAAGAAATTGTGCGTCATATTGATCATAAAGATGAAAAAGTTAATAGACTCAAACGTTTAATTTGTCTTGCTCCTCCCTCCAATGCCCGACCTAGCGTTCAGTTCTAGAGTTGGGGCAAACCTAACCTAGCAGGGTCATAATGTTGCGATTAGAAGCCGCATAGCCTTAACAATGCTTGCAGGTTAGGTTTATCCCAACTATAAATAGGTCGGATTTATTCAGCTGACAGTTACGAGTCTGATCTAAGCCATCGATATGTTAAAGTAAAAATAATGAAAAGTAATAAATTGAATTATTTTATTTCCCGTTCGAGACAGAGAACATTAAGTAGCTGATTAAAACATCATTCTGCACTTTTACTTGCAAAAGTGTAAAAATGCGAGTTGTCATGAATAGAAAAAGACACCTTACAAGACGAAAATCTAAGCTGCGAAAAAAATCATTAAACAAAACAGCACGTGATCTAAAACATTACGAAAAAAAGGAAGATGATACAAATAGAATAAAAAAACACCCATCCGCAGAAGCAGTAACCCTTTCCAAACATCAAAATATCCGCCTTCCTTAACAAAGTGCGAGATCTCCCTTTAGCACTTACTTCTCTGCCGCGGCTTATGAATGGGTAATAAAAAAGGACAATGGATCGCATGCAAATTCTGCGGAACGAGCGAATGACATGGAACTTTTTTATGCAGGCGAGATTTGTTTTTCATATCCCACTTGTTGATTATTGTTTTTATTTACGCCGGTTCTCTGACTCGTGGTTGTTACAGTGTTCCCGACCGAGCATCGCGTGATTGCGTGACAGATCCTTTGTGTTTTCCTATTCAAATTGAGACGGAGGAGAGGATACAATATTAAAAAAAAAAAATAGAGGGAAAAGAAAGGGGGAAACAGAAAAGAAGAAAAGTCATGTGTAAATGAGCCATTTTGACGTTGTGCTTAGTTGAATATGAAGTGAGAAAGGATCATAATAAAAGAAGAGGTGAAAGGATAAAGTAGCAAGAATAAGAGTCACAAAGCGTTAAAAAAGTTAGGATGAAATTGATTTCGTAGTTTGAGTAGAATTTTTCATTTTTGCTGACAGAGTGGTGTAGTGTTTAGACGCTGGCCTCTTACGCCCAAAGGAGCAGGTTCAAACCTTAGAGCAGGAATTAGTAATTGAGTAAATTGAATTATTGGCTTAAAAGCGTTTAGGCAAAGATCCCAAGTCTCGTGGTTCAACTACGACGAATGAGAGACCCGTTTTACGTGAAACGAGTGACCGAAACCAGATTTTTTTCAATAATTTATTTTAAATATATCACATGACTTCAGATCCTTGCTCTAAGATTTGAAAACTTCAATCTTTTCACCTTTTATTCCTTCTCAATGGTTCGAACCTGACTCTAGTCGGTGGGTTTTCGAGAAGCAGAAAACCGACAGCGTAAGTGTCGTGTAATGATGCGGCATGTAAAAGATTCCTCGAAGTACTCGTTTGGTTTCGAGTGTTCTTGGTAAAATCAAATTCTTAGTGAAATTTTGCATTGAATAGATCCCATGTGCCTCCATTTGGTGGGGAAACTCGGAATCAAAATTCCCGTAGTGTTGGCGTCCGCCAACCGTGGCGCTACATGAAAGAATGGATGCAGACTCATTCAGCAGACCTAGTGCTGGATCGCACTAGGTCTGCAAAGGGTAGTGCATACAACCGTAGCCTCATTAGAAAGGAGAAAAAGATAATTTTCAAATACAGGAATCACTTAAAAAGTTTTTAGTTTTAAATTCAAAACTATAGAATTCAATTTCAGCCCAAAGTTTTCTACTCACCTAATAGAAAATTTAAGAGAACAGCACAATTTGATGGGTGTTATTTAGGCCCTTCTGGCCCTATTTTACATAATCAAGGACTTCGTAATATATTTTTGTTTTCAGATTCCTCCCTCTTCAGAAAAAATCAGGGAATTATTAAGTTGAGCTGTTTACAACTACACGCTGAATAAGAAAATTACAACAATCAAGCTAATTTTTGAGTTTAAAAAGAAAAGAAGAACTTCCCATAAGGGTCATTCTCCAGAAAGTGTAACTTTTGAAAGAAAATATTTTTCAATTTCGAAACCTTTTGTTTTATTTTTTCCTTTTCATTCTTACGTGAAAGTGTTACTAACTAGAAGTAGCCATAAACCACCCAGCTAAATTCCAATTATTTTACTCATAAATTTAAAAAAAAAGTCTTATTCACAGAAAAAAAAAAAAAAAAAGAGAAACAAACTAAGTGTTTAAAAATCGAGGCCAATTTAATGTCAAAGTAGAAATTTTGTTAATTGTGCAAACAATGAGCTATTTTAAGGATTATAGGGGGAATCTAATATTAATCTCTCTTAATTAAAGTACGGCTTTATTTCTAGTTAAACGTTTAGTTCAAATGTTAAAAAAATAGTATAATATTAATATATTCCCAAATTAGTAAATTTGAGAATTTACTGGCAACTTATAATTTTAGTAGAATGACCAAAATTGATGTATTTCTCCTCCATCATTTATTTGCACCTCAGAAATAATTACATTGATAAGGTCTGTCACGGAGGTGAGGAATTTTCCATTAATATAGGCCTAATGGATACATTTTCAAGGGAAATATATTTTTTCTTCGTTGCTACAATCTGCACATGTTAAGCATATGAAAACATGTCCACTTCGTTTTTTACATTAATTTACATCCCTGAAATTCAAGTTCACCGAGGTGTGAAGTTACAATAACCACACTTGGTTTTTTAAAACAAAATCTATCTTCTTGTTTTTCAACAAAAATCTCAGAACTTCTTTATTGTTGAAAATAAACAAAAGGGTCCTTGTACCATGGAAAATAACATTTGCTGTCACAGCTGCCACGCGTTAATGAGGAATGGTATTTTGTGTTTAGGTAACGGAGGTGAGAAATTATTGTGTGACATGATTCCTTGTCCTACTAAAAGGAGCTAAAACACAATATTAAAAAATTAAATATGCGTAAACGTTTAGCATTTGAGACACTTGTGAAAGGAATAATAAATAAATAAGTATTAGAGACGTACCGAGTACTCGGTAATTACTCGGTACTTGGCATACTCGGCCAATTTGCCGAGTACTCGGTACTCGGCCAAATTCTGATCAGATACTCGGCCAATACCGAGTAGTTGCAAAAAATTGAATATTGTCCAAGACAGATACCAAAATTTATATTAAAAAAAAAGAGCAAGCATTATATTCTGCAATAATTTACAATTAAAATTTATAAGTCAAATTTAAATTTTGAGAATAATGAAGTTTGTAATCCTTCAATGGTATAAATCTTTCTTTTAATGTCCCCAAAGTTTATTAAACTTGTTTATTAAAAATTATGCAAAAAAAGGCAAGTATAGAAAATATGGAATTTTTATATTAAAAATGGATATTTGCTACAAACAAAAATTAGTTATAAAAAATATAAAAATACCTTTGCTTAAAAAATTCAAGGAAATAAAACAATGTTAAAAGCACAGTGTAGGAACACTGCAGATATGTGTTTTGGAAGTTACAAGGAATTCCTTTTTCTATGCACAAAATGGGAGCTCGTGGATTTAAAAGCATCAGACAAAAGTTGGATTTTTTTGTTGAATGTCTTTACCTTCTCTAGCTCACATGTTATGCACTGAAAAAGACATTCCTTGTAAGGGGGGGGGGCGGAAACATGTGTATGCAGTGTTCTTGCACATTTGTTTTATCTGATTTAAAAAAATATTTATGTTTGGCGGACTAGAACTATAATTGATTGGTATACAGTGAAACCCCTCCTAACGGACACCCCTCTTATGCGGATAATTTTTAATTCCCCAGTTCCAATGCAAATAACATTATTAAACCCCTGTCCTGCGGACACCTCTCTATTGCGGACAAAAAAAAATTGTCCTGTTAGTGTCCGCATTAGAGGTATTTTACTGTAATTTGTTTTAATTCCAACTTGATTAATCATACCTTTTATTTATTTATTTTTAATTTTAAAAATCATTTTTTGGTAAAATTTTTGACAAACAAAATTGTTTATATAATGCGTAATTAAATTTCACCAGGAATTTAGTTTTAAAAACTATTATATGGACAAGGAGGTCTATACTAATATTCCAATAAGTTCAAAATTCATCACATGTGTGTCGGTGGTTCTTATTAAAACATAATTGGTACTTGGTAACTCGGCCGAGTCGTGAAAGGCCGAGTACTCGGTAACTCGATACTCGGCCGAGTAGTGAAAGGCCGAGTACTTGGTACTCGGCTACTCGGCCAAAGTGCTACTCGGTACGTCTGTAATAAGTATATACTTTTAATTAAACGAATTATTAAGCAACATAAACAATCACACAAGGTGTGTGACATGAAACGGAGGTGAGAATTCACATATTATGAACCAAAAATATGCTAAAATAAAATTTAAAAAAAATCTTGGCAGGCTGAAATAGATATATTCTTGATGAAATAAAAAAGCATTGTTAAATGAATTGTTCCTTAAAGTTTTAACTGTAAAAGGCGAGTGACAGAAAAGTTATACTTTTTGAAGAATGACCCATAAGGTGTAAGCTGGATAAAAAAAATACTTGCCGTAAGAAGTGTAACAGAAAGAAAAGTTTTACTGATTGTAGACTTATTACATTGTTCAACGTATAATTTGTAAAATTTAATAAAAATCATTATAGTACTTTTGCATTTATACTTTTTTAAGAAAATAATATAGCAATAAAAAGAAAAATAAATAATGCAGAAAGAACGATAACGTTTTATTTTAATTTCTTTTTTATTTTAATGTCACATACTATACCTCAACCCAATGAACGTAAGAGGATGTTTTATAAGTTAAAATGAAACTCGCATGAAAGAAAAAAGGGGCACTAGTTAGGGATCTAACTAAAATTATTAAAAGATTTTAAAAATGAATGAAAGTCAGTTAGCCACTTTATCCCTAAAATCAATTATTTAATTCATTTCTTTCTTATAAAGTTTCACTGCTTTTTTGTAAATGTAAAAATATCCGCTTGATAGAAAATTAAAATGGGCACTAGTTGAAAGTTGGAGAAAAACTAATCCTGCTTACGTATCAATAAACGTTATACAGGCATAAAAATAAATAATATGCGCATCGGATTACAATGATCCATACATGAAATACATAAAGTGATTCGAAGCTAGTGAATGGAACCAAGTCGAAGATCGAAACTCAGGATTATTATTTGCATGCACAAATGATTGCCTCCGAGTTCCTTAAATTACAGGATTACTGTAAAACGCATAACTGCTTATTCTTTTCAACATGTAACATGAATTTAAGTACCATAATTTTCATCTGCTTACTGTCCAAAACTGCATAAATTTGGCGGTTGGAAACTGTTCCAATCTAGAATTATTGGACTGCTTTTGGCAGGCTACAACTATTATTTGTTATAATAGATCAAAACTTTCGTTCCTAAAATCATCTTCAAACATCCAATTACACTTTTGATCATGTTTAATTTTATAAATTTCACTGTTCTCACTGAAACTTCCCACTCATATTATTTTTCAGAATAGATTCGTTTTCTCTCTGTCTTCTTTTCCTGCATTCTAACTACAGTAAAGTCTCGATTATCCGCGGCTTTTCACACTATCGAAAAAAAAAATGATTAACTGAATGTAGATAAATGCACACATTTAACTTACCAAGTTTATTTCTACTTACAACTTGAAATCTTCCCTAGTTACTGATTTTTAGATCTACACTACTTAGTGTGTAAATAAGTGACAGGACTAGTTTATATATATATATATATATATATATATATATATATATATATATATATATGCATTTCTTACACACACTCTTATCGTTTTAATTAGTTTAAATTTTTCTGGCGAGTGCTATTGAACTTTTTAAGTTATTGCAGACACACTAGCATCGTTTTTACCGAATTTTCGAATTATCCGCGAATTTGCTTATCGGCGGTTACCGTGCCACCGGATAATCGGGAGTTAACTGTTTTCAAAGAAATCGTGCTGAAGCTAATTTAGACAATCACTTATGAATTTCCGATGACGCTAAAAAAAAAAACTGCAGGTTGCAGTCACAATGTATCTAACCAAACATGAAATACTTGTAATTTATTCAAACTTCCGATTTTTTGTTAAAAATAATTTCCGTTTGAATGCATTTAGATGTAACGCACACCGTAACTTGCATGTGACATTGTGTTTGGCTGGGGAAAGGACTCACAGAGGCAAGGAATGAGCTAAATTAAAATGTGCATTTTCTCTTCTTTCTTCTTTTTTTTTTTAATTGCAAGCTCTGTGTTTTTAACTTTTTCTTCAATGAATTTGAAAGCTTAAAGCTACGTGCAGAAGTTCTTTCATTTCCTTTTCAAAATTTTGGCCATAATTAAAATAAATGGGAGACTTTTCTGTAACGCAGAATGTCTTCCCTCTTCCTCAAATCATGAAATGGTGCTCACATATTTCTAACAAATGCACTACGAGTCAATTTTTGCAAACTCGAAAAATTAAGAGTACAGATACGCTGATCCACAGCTAGTGAAATTTAAAATTCTTATGATTTTTTTTTTTTTTCAAAATTTCACGCACAGTCGAAATGAGCATACCGAAATAAAGAAATTAACCGAGAGGAGGTAGGGAAAGAAAGGCAAAATGAAAAAAATAGAAATTTTCCTTTCTTTCTCGACAGCGTCCATTTTAAAAGTAGTTATATAAGCCCAAGTTGCAGAACAGCTCTGATGAAAGAACTCGAACAACTAAATAACTTTGACTAATAACACCAATCTATAAAACTAAACAGATCATTAAATTGACTCGTACTAAACCAGTGGGATCGCGAACCAAGATTTGGGAAACGCTGTCTTGCACATTTATTTGCATACATATGTGCATGTGCAGGTCTTACAAAAAGCTAAAATCATCCTCAAAAAAGAAGCTAAACCGATGATATCATGAATACGAAAGTAGATACGCTCATTAAGCTAATGCACGCATCTTTTTAGTTAGTTATAGTCTTGCGGTTAAACTGACAAGTCGATATAAATCCAAAACATATTAGCAACAATGCTTTGCATAATAATGAGGGAAAGAACAATGAAAGAAACTGATTCAATGGAACTGAAAAACAATGTCGTTTGATCTAACAATGAATTAATTTTCATAAGATAAAAATCAACAAACCTCGATATTTCACTTTGTTTACGTAGGCTTATGCAGGGAAATTTTCGCAATCAAAATTCATTCCGTGTACAAAATTTTTATCCAAAAAGCATCTCAAGTTGATTAAGCTAGTAAACACGTAGTGTTGTTATTACAACGTATCAAAATCTATAACGAAAGAATCAAAATAAAAAAAAAATCTCAAAGCCTTGAAAATGTCTGAGGTATTGATTATTTAGTCAAGTACTTTTTGCATCTAAAACTTTCAAATCAAACTGGATATTTAAGGATATAATAATCCGGAAAATTCATAAAATTGTATTACATGATATTTTTATATGTTATCGGTTTTGCGTGCTGACAACTATATATTTCCTTTTAACTATTTTTAGTTTCGTTTCCCCGTAGCACGAAAATCCAATTCTGCGCAATGTTTGATGATCGCAAAGTTCAGTGAAAAGTCTGATTGCTGTTTAAAACAGAAACAAATATTGTTGACAAATATGTACAAGAAACTAAAATACATTTATTTTTTCATTACACAAAATTAAGTTTTCATGCTAAAAACCTTAAGAATGTGGAGTGGAGTCATGTATGTTATAACACCATTTTTATTGCAAAAAATATTACCTGTTCAGAAAACATATGTTTTGCACAATCTTGACGGAAACAGTTCTTCATTAACTAATAAAGTAAACTTCCTTTCCGGCACATTTTTAAAATATTTTTTGAAAAAAGGGTTTTTTTTAGACTCTTAAGTACGAATTACTTTATAGTAACGATTTGATTGTTTTTATCAAACTCGTTACAAGATGAAAACGTAAAGGCTGGGAGGTGCGGACTAATTGAAAAACCACCAAACAAAACAAAACAGAATATGTCTATGAAACTAATATGGTCCCATTCAATAGGTTCTAGATAAATCTCAGTTCCACTGGAGTAGCTGTTAATGTGTACAGAAACATAAAAATTTGCTTTTAGTTTTGGCTTCAAAAAAGTACTAAAAAAGTTAATTTTTGCATGAAAATGCCGTAAAAATAAGCAAAAATGGGTCAATGTAAATCGAAACGCAATAAAATAAACAGTTAAAGGCAACCAAAGATAATCAAAGAATGTAACAGTATAAAAAAATGTATGACGAACTTGTGAGGATAAGTTAAATGTATGTTACTTAAAAATATTTAAGCAAAATATAGTTTGCGAGAAAAATCTTATACACGACAGATAGATCCAGTATTTTATTTTTATTTGAATTTTTTTTCACTCAATTTTTAACAGTTAAAAAAGTTTTAATATTACAATCTGAAGAAAATTTGATTCCTATATTTCTCATTATCTAACCTGCGGATTTCTCTAAACAAAATTTGTCGGAAAGAACACCAGATGTACGAAAGGTATCAAATTTAATTTATTATTTTGATACTTTTTATCAATCAGATGAACTATTTTTGACCTGAATACCTCCGAAACAGATTCAAACTCTTTTATGCGAGAAATAGGTCATTATAGTAAGTTATATTTTCGCACTAAAAGTTCAACGCGCGCATTTGCACGCATTCACGCCCACATATACAGCTTGATTCGAAACTATGTGTCAAAAATGTAAAGGCAGGATAAGGGGACCTAAATAAAACGAATTTCATAATAAAATATGCCGGGTTGAATAAGCATAGAGCGATACTGAGTTCGGTGCATAAAAGCACGTCGCTATGGATTTCGTGCGACATGAATCATTACACCAGTACAAAGTTTGCAGACAAGCATTTCACCTGCACACAGGAATGAATTAGTTATTCGTAAAATATACAATTCTCAAATAGAACATCCAGATCCTGGATCATTCCAGCTTTTGATTGTCGCTCTTTTTAGCAGCTATTGCAAACTGCAATCGATTGTAGCTTGATAATAAACTGTTTGACTGTTAGCTACTGTAAACTACTAAATTATTGTTTTCAATTGAGGCAGTGAGAAACAAAGGGATGTAAGTGTCAAAATTTAAAAATGGACATAACCAGTACAAATGGTAGGTGAACCTCTTCTTTGTCTTGGGGCAAGACATAGTATCAGTCGCCCTGGTAGGTGATGTTATACAGCCTGATTTAGAAAAACTTTTCAATGAAAGCCTGCCTCGAACCGGAACTTGAAACGCGTTTGACTGCAAACTTGAAAATGTCTACTTACATCCCTTTACTTCTGCCCCTTTGCTGCATTGCCTCAACTGTCTACCCACTTATCTGTGAACAATACTGCTTTTCATGCTAGCATTTAACACCGCATTTCTGAATCACTTAGTCAGCTTATTGTGCACCCTTTTACCAGTTTTAAAATTTTCGAAACATAGCTCTGAACCTCGTGCATACACACTTTTCAAAAAATCGATGTTGGCACACCAGTTCATAGGCTCGTATGAACTCATTTTATAATTTTAACAAAATATCTGAGTAAATATAGTAAAATAATCTCATTATATAAAATTCATTATCATAGAAATTAGTCCAAAAAAGTACTTCTTATGTATATGAGAAAATTATTTCTCCCAGGAAAATGTCGACATGGAAACATCAGAAGTTAGTGGCACTTACATGGGTGATACCGAAAATGGCATCCGGCATGGTTTTGGCACCTACATCTTTCAGTCTGGAGCAAGATATGAAGGTTACTGGAGAAAGGGTTTGAAACACGGAGTCGGAACATTCATCTATCCAGATGGAAGCCGCTATGAAGGTCATTTTCTTAATGAAATTTTAATTATTGCTTCAGGAACTGCTTACTTTGGTATTGTCATTGCTTCGTTTACAAATTCTAGGAAGGTCAAATTATTTCAAGCACGAACCAGGAATTAAAACGGCCTGCGATGAATTTTTATTTTTTGCGGAAAAAAAAAGAACTACTCAAACAATATCCGAAATTAATAAGAACATTCGAATTCAGAAACGAGCAATGTATCTAAGTGTTATGGAGCATTAGTACTTTACTTAATTTACTACAATTCAGCATCTTTGTCGGTACAAAAACGTTCAAGGAACGATAGCCAAGGTGTTAATGAAAATGACGACAAACAAGATAACTCGGTATTTATT
Source organism: Uloborus diversus (assembly GCF_026930045.1). NCBI lineage: Eukaryota > Metazoa > Arthropoda > Arachnida > Araneae > Uloboridae > Uloborus > Uloborus diversus. Next base: position 56,823,587 of record NC_072731.1, on the reverse strand, counting down.
ATTAAAGCGTTCTCTTTTTCTTGTCACGTTCACTTTAACTTCACTGTTGTGCGATGAACTTTTTAGTACGAATGAAGAACCTCGTAGCAGCTATTGTTAGCAATTTCTTTATATTGTGTACTTTACTTAAATACATTTTTTATTTCATTCATGTTTTTGTGCACATAATATTTGATCATTTTTCATATAAATAACAGTTTGAAACTACATCTCACGCCAGTAAAAAAAGTATCGCGAGGATCAGCTTGCTTAACTTACTGTGAAGCAATGTCATCACAAAGAAATAAAATTCTACGAGTGAGCTATTTTAAAATATTAAAACACACACAAAAAAAACCCACACATTTCACCTTTTTTTTGTAACTTAAAACTTTACAAATGCATCAGTTATCTAATCAATCATAAGAGGTACAACAGAAGACTTGTCCTTTGGCAACAGTTAGTAAAATTCATATATATATATATATATATATATATATATATATATATATATATATATATATATATATATATATATATATATATATATATATATATATATATATATATATATATATATATATATATATATATATATGTGTGTGTGTGTGTGTGTGTGTGTGTGTGTGTGTGTGTGTGTGTGTGTGTGTGTGCAATATAATATTTCCATTACATTCAAGTGAGATAATAATTTTTTTTCCCACTACCCTTAGGTCAGTGGTGGGAGAACAGGAAGCATGGCTATGGTCGATATATATATCCTAACGGCGACTCGTACGACGGAACATGGTGTTTGGACAAGCGGCAAGGTTATGGCTTGTACTGCGACGCGGAGAGAGGATTTTACTATAAGGGTTACTTCAGCGATGGAGAACTCAATGGTTCCGCACAAGTTCTGATAAATAACGTTCAATACAATGGCAACTTTGTTGATGGAAAAGTAATTTAGATTTTTTTAATTTTTTTAATTTAATTGTATAGAATGAACTTGATGTAACGAAACGAAGCACAAATTTTCTTGGTTTAACTCGGTTGAAGATAATTTAAAAAAAATAAACAAAAATTAAAATAAATTAAATTAAAAACTTTACAGTTTGATTAATAACTATGCACAAATATTGTTGGAATTATACAAAACATTTAATGTGAGAGGAATGCTAAGTTTATAAACTAAATATGTAATTTTGCTTCGATAACTAAAGTTATTACTTTATTAAATGAATTTAAAAAAAGGCAAAACGTGCTGTCAAATGTGAAATGTATATGAAATGTTTAAAATCAAATGAGACTGAAAAGTAAGAACAATGCAGAAGTTTTTTAAATTGTCAGCATCTCTGAATTCTTAATTTAAAAAAAAAAATACTTCAGGAAATTTCAGCGAAAAAAAAAGTTTTAAACCAATAATTGTAGCAAAAAATGTATTTTTAGAAAATCATCGTAGAATGTTAAAACCTATGTTAATTTATAATGTATACTTTTAGGAACGATACTACATGAAAATTGGGGCTATATAAAATTAAAAATAATCTTAAAAACAGTTCAAAGCTGCAAACAGTTTAAAGTGCAGCATACTAATGTCGACTTAAATTCATCTTCAGTCCCTTATTAAAACCGCAAAAAGTGTCAAAATCCGACCAACAAATGAATAACACTTCTACTATTTTTACGTAAATTTGAATATCAATAGTTCATTTTCTTTTCTTGTTTCAGCCAACAGGACCGGGGACTTATTTCCTTCCAAACGGACTATTAGTACGAGGAGAGTTCGAGATGTTCGGTGACAAAACTCCAATATGGAAAACGAAAGGAGTTGGACGAGGATTTTCAGCTACGAAGTAGCCATGCGAGACATGCAAAGACTTTCCCTTTCACTTCACATATGGGAGAAATAAATTTTGAAAATGATTTTCGCCGGGACAATTTTGTTAAGAAAACTAAGGAGAAAATAATAAAACTTCTACCTCCCTAATTCAGAAATCTAAATACAAGACTTTGTTTGCACAATGATAATAATATTAATAATAGGAAAAATTCTTCGGTAGCTAATTATTTCCTATTTTTACAGTTGATACATGTCTCAGTTATTGAGATATTCGCGGCAGAAATTGATGACACTGGAGTTATTATGAAATGATAATATGAGACAATTTTCGAATAAGGAAATATAACAGCTTAACATGATTGCGTTAATATCTCTGTTAATATCAACACGGAAGAAAATTAAATTTATACATTTATTACTTCATTTTAAAAAAAAATTGAAAAAAATGTATTACTTAAAGATACATAAAGTAAAATTTTAGAAACATTATAATTATTAATATTTTTAAAGATGGACACATGGCTTGTTAATGAATAATAATAATAATAATAATAATAATAATAAAAATAATAATAATAATAATAATAATGATAAAACAAAAAACATTCAATTCTACTTTAGGTCAACAAAAGAAAATTAATATCTTATTTACTTTTTGTTAAATGTTAACAATTAATATAAATATATAAATATACATGACAGAATCCTAATATTAAGGGAGAAAATAGCAAGTAAATGTAATGAATTAATATTCGAAAAACTGTACTAATACCAAGTGTTATCCACTACAAGTTTTAAAAAATGAATTTGAGCTGATGAAGAAAAATAATTTTATTAACGATTGAAAATTTGAACAAGATATATAAATGCGTATAGGAAGAATGAGAACTAATAGTAGGAATCGAATAATTTTCCTGTATCTGCCATGTTTTCTCCTTTTTTGAGGATTTCATATTTTAATGGAGCTTTCAATGATTGCTCAACTCATTTATCTGCCCATCTTTTAAACGTTTTAATGGAGCTTTCAATGTTGTTTTATTTAGTTCGTGGATTATTTTAATCGAATCTTTCATATGTTATTTAATGGGTTAGTTTTTAATTTGGCGAATATTTTTTAAGTTCTGATAGCTTAACTTAATTATGTTTCTAAACAATTATTTTTTATTTTAGAGGAGCTTTTACTCCTGTTCATGTCAGAGAGAGAGAAAGAGAGGTCAATAGTTTCTATTGAACTTTTTCCGAATATAAAATGAAAAAAAAATCTTGCTAAGATTAAAAGTGAGCCGGATGGCGTACATTTAATGAAAAAATTCCGTTTTCTGTGTTCTAATTTATTTATCATGCGGAATTTTTATGTATTGATTATAGTTTGGGGCTGGAATCGAAATTTAAGTAAAGGTTGAAAAGGTGTGCACTGTAAATGAAACCAAATTAAGCGTTCAAAATTTTTTATTGGCAGTGAGTTTGCATTTAACATGTGCCATTCAACAATTCAGATTCTGAGACTACATACACTAGTATTTTATTAACCTACATTTTTCGATGTCATATCTTTAAATACCAATAAATATGTTTTAAAAGTAATACTGATAGACACATTAAAATGATAATGAGCGATAGTTTAGTTTTTGACTGTAAAGAAAAAGAGATTGAAAGAGATTGCTTAGTGACTTTATTCCTCGGAGAAAAAAGTAATTTAAGGTTGCGTCTTGAAACAAACAGCACTATTTTGTAAATGGCAGAACACTTTAGTTAAATTCAGTTTCTGAATCTTGGAGTTTAGCGTTTAAAAGAAAGGAAAATTTTGCATAAACTTAAGAATCGCCAAATATATTGAAACATTAAACTACTAATCATACTTTTTAAAACTCGAATCGCAGTTTGAATAGAATAATATATTTATATCTTTCAAGATAAGAGCATTTTTGGCACAATGCAATGAACTTTAATTTATTTATTTAGCTGTAGCTGCCAGTAAAATACAGTGAATTATATTTTAAAAGGTTCGTAATTTCTATTACCCTTAAACTTTCCGTATGGTTTTATCACCACGGGAAATAAATAACACAAAGCCAAAGCTAAAACACAAAACACTCAATCCATAGAAGCAGATGAACAGTTTATAAATATTTCCTATTCTGTAAAATTATACACAAGGTCCATCGAAAACCGAAATGAACAAAATAAGTACACAAACAAAATCGGAAGAAATAACTTCTTCGTGATGTAAAATGGAAAAAAGATGGAGAAATGAAAGCATTGTATAATTTTTAACTCAAGAGCTGTTTATGCCTAGACCGTAAGTAACATGGGATCATCACACACCCCATAATAGCGCCGCACCGAAGTACCAGGAATGGGAAACACCGAAGCCAAAAAACAAACGTCCAGTCAACTTTTCTCGAGGGTCTGAGAATAGGGAATAGATCTTGGACGAAGGGAGGTTGGGGAGGAAAAACAAAACAACCCGGATGGACAAATGTATACAGCACATCGTCGCTCGGGACAGCTGGGAAATATCATACATAAATACATACATCAATTCATGCCGAGTGATGGCCGCATTTACATCGCCCAAATGGAAATGGACTTCATCTATAATGGATGCCTGTTTACAGCGACGGGGGAGGGGGGGAGGAAACAAAAACAAGCCAAACACCCCCTTCTGTCCATTCCCTGCGTTTTTTTCCCTGGTGGAACACCCCTCCTGCAAGAAGGATTCAGATCGTCCGAGCGGATATATTCCCATGGTCGCACCTGTATGTGTCCTGATCTGCATCAGACTATTGTTGCCTGCCAATGGTCATCTATCAAGGAGGGAGAAAGCGTATATACATGCACATAAATGTGGGTGTAGACCCCAGGGGGAATACATAAAATACGAAAAGCATTCCTTTTACACAACCTGACGAAGCAGAATATTTTGGGGAATTACCATTCCAGCGAGAACATCAGTTTGGATTCCCATGTGAATTCTTTTTTTGCTTGCAAAGATAAGCAAAGATACCTGCATGGGGAATGCACCCGAGGAATATCTGTGGAGAAAGGAACTTTTATTTTTTTCTTTAACTTTGTTTTTGAAAGAGCGATAGTTCGGAAGAATTTTATGAAATATTCAAGCGATAGAAATCTGAATTCCCGATTTCTGATCAGCAAATGCCAAGTTTTCATATTTGAAATGATTCAAACGTTTAGTTTAAACGATTTTGGACAACGATGTTCACTGAATTTAACGATTGAATGCAAGGCAGGAAAAAGTTTATTTCTGCAGTTTAAGTATAGAAATATTTTGAGTTCCCAATGAGGAAAAAAGTAGCTTAAAACTTTAAGTAATGCGTTTATAAATGAAACTAATATCTTTGTATATGTGTTCAAACTTTTCTGAACGAATGATAAAAATGTTTGATTAGTTCACCATCAAACTATTAAATCAAACTATTACCTTCGTATATATATATTCAAACTTTTCTGAACGAATGCATAATATGATTCAAATGTTTGATTAGTTTATCATCAAACTGATGCCATCGTATATGTATTAAAATTTTCTGAATGAATGCATAATATAACAAAAACGTTTGATTAGTTCATTAAGTTTCCAAAAAGTTTCTAGAATCTCTTAACTTATGACAGTGATCCAGCAGAAAACTCTTTTAATGCTCATAACTAGGGATGAAAGAAAATGATCTGTTAGCTTTTTTGGACAAATTAGTGAATGAGAGTGATCGATACTGATACCGAGTTCGACATGGTTGGTTAATGTAATTTTAAGACTGTCAGATACTTTTGCGATTAAAATAATTTTTTTATGCTTGAAATTAAGGAGTGAACTTGGAGAAAATATTTTAAAATTTGTACTCAAGGTCTGGTAACCAAAATAGTTTTTAGCTCAAATTAAGAGAAGTTGTACCTTGGAGCATCTTACAATTCTTTCTCGATACCATTTTTATTCCTGTCAATACCTTAGCAAATCGCCAAGAAGCTGTTTTTGAGTATAATTTATAAAACTGTTTTCATGCATATGAGTGAATATACTACATAAAAATGAAGATCACATAAACGAAGTTTTCCTATCATAACGAACGTTTTTTCGACTGCTTAGAAATGTCTCCTACCTCCTACTGCTGATCACCAGTTAAAAATATTGCAGTTGTTTCAAGGTGCATAATGATCAAGGTGCAAAAGTTTGTACTACAATATAAAAACACAAACGTAAATTAAAAATCTTGTAACTGCCTTAGCAGGCTTTGTTACTCAGAAAAAAAAAAAAAAAAAACTCTAGGAGTAGCAAAAATAGATTTGCTTCTACCTTTTACTGTGTCTTGCTTTTTCAGAATACTGTGTGGAGGAGAGGGAGGAAGGATAACTAACTTGAAAACTTACTTATATTGCATTCAATGCAGGTGAACTATTAGCGCTGAAATGTTTAATATTCATACTATACACTGCACTTTAGAGAGGAGATGTCTGGGAAACACTTCATGTAAAAGTGCTAACAGTCCCTTGAAAACACAAAATGACGTATTTGAGTATGCACTTTAATCTAATGTCTTTTATTATCTATCTTAGTAAGTCAAAACTTTGCTCTTTTCAAATTCATCGTCGAGCATAAAATATTCACTTAAGTACTTGTGCGGCATCGAAGAAATTAAATCCAAGCAAATTTAAAATCAGCGAAATAATAAAAATGTGCGTTAACCTGATAAGATTTATGTTAGTAGAAGAAATCCTAGCCTTAACATCTCTTGATTTAAAACGGATTTGCATAATTATTCGAAAATTGTAACAGTTGCTTAAAATTTCGTTAAATCAAACTTACTTTTATAGTAATTTAACAAAACGTCATCGTCCGGAAAGATATCAGAAATATCTATCAGCACAAAAACAAAAAAAAAAAAAAAAAAAATGGGGAAATATTTTCTACTAACTAATTTCCAGAATTTATACACTTCGTAATGAGTGAAATGTAAGCGTAGAAAAATTGAAATGCAAGTTAATTTTTTTTATATGAAATAAAATCTTTAAAAATTCTTCAAATTATCACTGCCTTCAAATAAAAACTTTACAAACCACATTCTTCTTACTTCACATAACATTTTTTTTTGCTTGTTAGGGCAATGCTGGAACTCTAAGCCTTAAGAAACTGATTTTATCATGCTTACACAATAAGAATTTTTCGAAAAACTATATATCAGTAAAGACAATTTTAAAATACACTTCATACAAGTTTTATTGAAGAAATATTAGTCTAGAAATGTATTATTAGTACAAGAATCCAGCATGCGAATAATGTGTATTTATTATAATTTTCGTTTAGACTTGTAGAATTCTGGCAGAATAAAGTTCTTTCATTTTTTCAAGAACTAGGTGATTTTTATTGTTATGTAAATCATCAAAATTTCCGAACTGTTATTTATACGAAAAATGTATTCAAAAGAAAAATAAACCAGTAAAAGTACACAAAATAATAATGATTACCATAGTTCTGATAAATGAAAAAAAAAACATGTCACGTACCTCTTGATTTGTTAAAAACGTTCCATCATTTTGACAAAATAATCTTCCATAAATGCGGAAAAATGGCACACAAAAAATGCTTCGTCAAATCCATCTCCCAAATCAGATTCATGTTATCAATGCACAGATCAATGTACCAACGTTTCACTAGATTTGAATCTTAAAAGTGTTAGTTTAAAAGTGTAAATGCACACGAATCCCCAAATTTTGGCAGGAAACAAACACCAAGACATAAACAAATATAAAGTTCTACGCAGCAAAAGCTAACTAAAGTAATGAACGCCATTTACGATAGTGCTTTCCACGTGTTAGTTATCTTGAAAGTTTTAAATATTTTTCGAGAAAAAAAAAAGAAAAAAAGTTCCGTATTTGAGATAAGAGAGCTTGTCAAAATAAATGCATTTCTTATCATTGCACAAGGAGTGCTCGGACTTTGTCCTTTTTGGAGGAAAAAAATGAGTCGTTGGCACAGTTTTTGAAGTTTAGGTTTTTAGTACAATAACGTGATTTTCACATTTTTAAGAATAAAACGTAACGCGCAGTTTTTAACAGAAATCAGTTTTCTTATCACGGTAAGCAATTTCGTAGCTCGCATTCTTAGGCAATTTGCATACCTTGTTTTTGCGTTCAACTTCTTAGCTTTGACTGTTCTGTGTGCGTGTATGTGGCAGGGGAGGGGGGGGAGGTAACGATTCTAACAATTTTTCAAGTTTAAGCAATGCCGAAATGAAAAACACTGTGAGTTGACGTTAGAAGATGAAATCTACTTTTAAGTTTTGGGGTAGATATTTCTAAATTGTATTTCATTCACAAGTTGATATAAAGATAGAGTGAAGGAGCTAAACTACCTTATAAAACAAAAACTAATAATAGACATCGTGCCTGTTTTTCATCCTTTTTCATCAAAGTTTAGATAGAAGTTATTGCAATTCCAGCCGTAAGGCAACTTTAGTAGATTCCTTACACAAATGGAAACATGTCAATGTTAGAAGTAAACACTTCTTGCAATTTTTTTTCATAAATTTCTTAGAATTTTACGAATGTCGTACTAACAGATGCTGTAAATTTTCACAGAAATCACTTTTTATTGGCTTAGACCCTTGTTGTATTGGGGGAAAATTGGCAAGCAGAACATAATTTTGGAAATTTTCACTCTCTCTCTACACGCACACATTATATATATATATATATATAGTGGTGTTCCCATAGGGTATACTCCATATACGCCGTCTACTCTCAAACATTTTTTAGACATATAGCGTATGCGCTCAAGTTTCATAAATTTTCATATTATGACATACTATGTTTTTTGATCACATGCACAAATTGTGCGTAATGGATTACTAGGAATATACCCTCAGAAAAACTGATGGGAATATCACTGTATTTATATATATATATATATATATATATATATATATATATATATATATATATATATATATATATATATATACACACACATACATACAGACATACACTACATACACCTAACAAAACACATACAAACACCTAACAAGAACGTGTTAAATCTGGAATCTTTGTACGGAGTTAAGCACAACAACAATACGTCTGTCTATATATACAATATGTATATAACTTTTTAGATGACGTTAGCTAAATAATACAGTTGTACGAAAGATTAATTCAGAAAGAGGAGAGGAACATTTTTTAATACTTCTGCCAATCACTTAGTAGATTTCTTAAGTCCACTAAGTCCATTCTGCTGTGGGAAGATAAAGAGCAGTATCTGAAGAAATTGAAAACACGCGTTTTGGATTCCATACTAACCACAAAGAAATGTTGGAACTTGTTTTTTTTTTTTTTTTTTCGTGCTTTATTTTCAGCGTAAACCGTAAAAGCAAGCATGTATAATAAAGCAAAACTACAATAGATGACAAAAATGAAAAATTTGCTGATCCAGCGCTTTACCTTTCCACAGCAGCACTAGTAATTTCTAAATCATGTGAAATAATTTACAGGACAGGTCAACAATTCCTATTAAGGCACTTCTATTAATGTATGTATTTATTTATTTATTTATTGTGCGTCACAATTGTTTAAATTTATTTGTTTATTTGCTTCTATTTCCTTTTACTTAACTTATTTATTTATTTCGCACAAAAAAAAATGAATTATAAGTTATATTGTTCGATTTCAGCATTTCCTCTACAAAAGTTTTCGATAAAGTTTATCGAAGTTTAAGCCTCGAAACAAAACATCCCCAAAATTTCTCACATATGCTTACATTTTTGTGTCGTAATATTCTCTATTAGCGTTGCAAATTTAAACTTTCAAAATAAATAAATAAAAATGATGAATTTAAAAGTTATTAAGGTTTTTGCTGCTAAAATGCTCAAAACTTTTATTTCACACATAAAATAATGATAATAAATGCAAAAAAATAATTAAAAACCACATTAATTAGAAACTAGGGGTACCCTCACCCTCACGGCGTGCCCATAGTAGAAAATTAAAAGGTCATTTGGTTCGCCTGTATATTTACAAATAATGGATGAAGAATTTCTCGCCAATTTGCTATGTTAACTTGCTCGCCCATGTTATGGTAGTTTGCTCGTCCACGTTATGGTAATTTGCTCGTCGACGTTATGGTAATTTGCTGTTCGACGTTATGGTAATTTGCTCGGCGACGTTATGGTAATTTCTCGTTCACGGTATGATAATTTGGGCCTCCGTGTTATGATAATTTGCTCGGTAAAATGTTCTTAAAATTGAAATAGAAAAGGAACAAAATCGAATTTTCGAAAAATCGCTTCAAATTGCACATCTCCATGCTACAAACTAATTTTGTGCCAAGTTGCATGAAAATCAGCCGAACGGTCTGGGCGTCATGCGCGTCACAGACATCCAGACAGTGATCCACACTTTCAGCTTTATTAATAGTAAAGAGATAATGATTAAATTTCGATTCCATTAGCCACTATATTGGCAGCGGCGTAACAAGAAGAAACATTCTGAGAAGGATATAGTTCGCCTTAGTCCTCTTATACGGTTCAAAAAAAGGTGAGTTTCCGAGAGGAATATATCTCCAAATCCCTTCTCTCTATATATGCCACTATATAATGTACTTGTTTTTGTTATAACGTGGTTTATCAAGACTTCTCAATGCAAATTTTCCTATGTATCAAAGCACATATACATCTGCATGGCTTGACAATAGACTGGGCTGTGGAATTACATGATTTGCATGCCACTAGCGAGTGTTTTTTCGTGTGCTAGTGAGTTATTTTTAGTTAACCGGTAAATATTTTTACATACTTTTCGAATCGACACATAAATAGTAACCGGTACATTCAATCCGTGCTGATTAATGAAAGACAATAACATAAATAAATTACAAGCAACACAAGTAAACCTTTCATTCAGAGTTTTTTACAAGAAAAAACTAATAAGCTCGTTCGTCCAAAGATTGCTGTTCCAACCCTAGGGATAGGGATCAGCAATCCAGAATAGCCATAGCAGAGGTTGAAGACAGTAAGCTTCTCAGGTTTCTAATTCGAGGTCCTAAAAACTAGATTCATTTGATTCACAATTTTTTCAATTTAGGAAATTGTATAAACGGTTTTGTGAGGGTTTTCTTAAATTTAATCATAACTGTTATTCTTTTTTTTTTCTTTCCTTTTTTTTCTTAGTATCCCTTGTGTTTTAGAACATTTTATAGGTAATTTTTCTAATTGTATTTAGTGGTTTATAAGCTAACTCGAAAATTACATCTTCATGATATGCACATTTTAAAGGAATATGTGCATTTTAAAATAAATCTCTGTAAATTCGTGGGAGAAATATTGTTGGATTTAAAAAAGAAATAAAGTTTAAATTTATGAACAAAAATGCGTTGATAAAAAATTTTCTATAATTGTTTATAAGGAAATTTTTTTATATCAAATTCTTTGTTGTATGTTATTATTCTCTTTTATTATTTAAGAGGACTGGAAATAACTTTCAATTCACTTTACAAATCACGCCCCCCCCCCCCCCCAACAGCATCGGTAATCAATTGTATGTTGTTGAATGGTTGAAAATATCCTTGGCAATGGATGGTTTTAACATTTATAAAAATTCCACATATTGATAATGAGCAATGTTTTAAAACATTTACCTCGAATATTATAATTAAATTAATAAAGCACTATGGACAGCAGAGTAGAGGAGAATTTCATTCAAATATACGATTACAAAATTCTTTACAGAGGAGAAAAGTGGAAAAAACACAGCACAGGGAGAGAGACAGACTCGATTCCGAACGTACTGGCTTTTGTCGTTGATTTCGCGCACCTGTGCAACTGAAGATCGGCATGATTGCAGGTTGCTCGCGCTCAGTCATCCATCTTTGGAAAAGCGAGTTTATAAAAAAGAGCTAGAGCCTCCACCCCCTGACCCCTTAAAGTGCGCCCCTCGCTCGAATTTTGTGTCATCTACCGATACGGTGCTGCCACCTGTTAATCATAAAGCTAAGAAGAGCAGGGGAACGGAGAAAATGGCGGAGCTATAAAGTGAAGTGCACAAGTTAGGAAGAAAAAAAAGCGGTGGTAGGGTATGTAGGGTATGCTTCTCGAGTGACGGATCATCTAGACCCCCCCCCCCCCATTAGACGATGCATCATAATCTTCGACAGCTACATTGTATTTAAATAAGAGCCCGACTCGAGCACTACTTCGGCACTTGATTTTCTTACTTTTTCTTTCTGATTCTCCCCTCTTAAGTACAAGGTAGCTTTTTTTTTTCAATGATTTTTTTTTAAATTCTTGAAGCTTGGATGCGCCACAAAGGACAATGTTGGTAAATATTGTAATTTTATTGAGTACATATGAGGCAGTGACTGAGAAGCAAAGGGGTGTAAGTGGACCATTTAAGGTTTCGAGTAAATCACGTTTAAAGTTCAGATCCTAGGTAGGCTTTCATTGAAAAAAATTTGTAAGTCATGCTGTACAGCAATACCTACGAGGGCTACTAGTACTATTTCTTGCCTCAAAAATTCTGAAAAAAAAAAAAAAAATTGCGAGTTCAAGCAACATTTTTCAAAGAATTGTTTACAGTTTAGTTTTTATTATTTTTTACGATAATTAATTTTTCACGTATGGGTCATTCTCCAGAAAACGTAACTTTTGAATGCAAATATTTTTCAATTTCGAAACCTTTTGTTTTCCCTTTTTTTCGTTCTTACTTGAAAGTGTTACCTACTAGAAGTAACCGTAAACAATGGTCCAGCTAAGTTCCAATTATTTCACTCATAAATAAAAAAAAATTAAAAAATGCCTTGTTCATAGAAATAAAAAAAAAGAAAAAAACTTTTAATGTTTAAAAATCGAGGGCAATTTAATATTAAAGTAGTATTTTGTTAATTGTGCAAACAATCAGCACTTTTAATGATTAGTGAGAATATAATATTAAGCTCTCTTAATTAAAGTACTGCTTAAATAGTAGTTTCAAATGTATGTTAAAAATAGTATTTAGTAAATTTGAGGATATACTGGCAATTTTTAATTTTGGTAGAATGCCTGTTGATGTATTTCTCCTCCATCATTTATTTTCACCTCAGTAATAATGACATTTATAAGGTCTGTTACGGAGGTGAGATTCACGGAGGTGAGGAATTTTCCATTAATATAGGCCTAATACATACATTTTTCAGGGATTTTTTTTTCTTCGTTGCAACAATCTACACATGTTAAGCATATGAAAACACGTTCACTTCTTTTTTTACATTAATATACATCCCTGAAATTCAAATTCACGGAGGTGAGAAGTTTTAATAACTATACTAAGTTTTTGAAGCAAAATTTATAATTTTTTTCGACAAAAATCTCACAACTTCAACTATGGCTGAAAAGAAACAAGGGGGCTCCTTTGTATCATTGAAAATAAATTTGCTGTCATTACTGCCACGTGTTAATGAGGAATGGCATTTTGTGTTTAGATAACGGAGGTAAAGATTTATTGTGTGGCATTATTTCTTGTCCTACTAAAACGATGTAAAACACAATATGAAAAAAAATAAATATGCTTAAACAGCTAGCATTCGAGATACTTGTGAGAGGGATAATCAATAAACAAGTATAAACTTTTAATTAAACAAGTTATTAAGCAACATAAACAGTCACACAAAATGTGTGACATGCCACGGAGGTGAGAATTCACATGTTGCGAACCAAAAATATACTAAAATAATTATTATTATTAAAAAATTGTTGGCAAATTTAAATAGATGATGAAATTAAAAATCATTGTTAAATGAATTGTTCCTTAAAGTTTTTACCGTAAAAGGCGAGTGACAGAAAAGTTACTTTTTGAAGAACGACCCGTATAGTTTAACTTAAAGTTCAAACAGCAAGAAGAATTTTGTATAAAATATTATTAATAAGTGTTTAAGAGGAGGGGTACACTTTCCCCGTACATTTCTGTTATACGGGGTAAGTGGGTTCCCTCACTATGGGGTAAGTAGGTCCCCCTGTAATAATGGGGATTTCAAAATCAAAAGCAAGTCTGATTAAATATTTGTATTGGTGAAATATAAGATAACTGTCTTGACTTAGTAGGAATTGATAGTTCAGCTACAAAAACTGCTAAAGCTGGTGATTATGTATTTGTGAAACATACATGAAAGAAAATCATTAAGATTTATGTAGGTCTAATGTTGGAAGTTTATGATACAAATTAAAATATACTGTTGAATTTGCAAGAACGAGTAAAAATAGTGACACTTTTTATTGGCATAGTGCAGATGATGTTGGAATAATTATTACTGAGGATGAAGTGGTAATGGTTCTTCCTTAGCCAACTTTACATAGACGCAGTCATTTAATGTGTTCTTTTTCAACTTATAGTTTTCGCAAATTTGCTCAAATTGATCTGAATCAACTGTATTACGTTCATTAAACACACCTTTATATGTAAAAGTAATAAAATATACCTAAAGGCTTTCAATAAATTTCACAAATGAAACTATTTTATATTTTGTTTTAAAATTTTCCGTGATATAGATTTAAAAGACATAAATGGATGCATTTACGTAAAAAAATTCACACTAAACATTTAAATATTATATCACCCCCTTACTCCTTTTATTGTTATGTATCATTTGAATTTAAATAAAAAGGGAGGGGGTAACCCACTTACCCCTTACTATAGGGTAAGTGGGACACCAAACCGATTTTTTTAAAAATATAATCGTTAAGAATGATTAAAGCATTATTTTAGAAAATAAGGAAGAACTTTTGTTTATTAATAATGTCCAAGATAAAAAAAGATAATAAGTTTAATTTTTTTGTTTCAAAACTTTTGTATAAGATTTCAAAAACGAACTATTCTCAAAAGGGCTCCCACTTACCCAACCAACCCTACATAATGTTAAAGTTTTGTTGCTCCATTTCAAAGGTACTCCATTCTATGAGAAATTTTCTTCCTAAGCACTAGGTGGTAGTTATAATTATCTTCTTCAGATATCTATCTTTTGTTTTAAAAAAGAAAGAACTCAATCACAATATGTACATTACAGGCAACTTTTTTTTTTGAAATAAATACTTCTTATTCTTTATTCTTTTGAATTTATTTCAAATCATCTCATCACCTCGAATAACCATCCAAAATTTATTTCTTGATTTAAACGGAACAAGGTTATGTCAAGATCAACAATTACTTCCGAAAATCAGCGTATTTCATAGTTACAGTGAAAAAAACATCGAGTTTGAAACAAATAGCTAAAGAATATGACATTATCGATTCAGGCAACTTTCCAGGCATACATATCGTCGCCTCAGAGCAACAGTAAGACATCTAATCCCATAAATAACACTAAGATATCCCACTGTTGCTCTGAGGTGGCGATATATGAATTACATTACCGAGTAAGGCAACATCCTTAACACTATTAGAATATTAAATAAGTTATTATTATTATTGCATTCGCGTTTTCTGAACCAGTTGCGCTATTACTCACTAAAAAGTAGTTTAAAGACAATAATGTAAACTGAAACATTCGAAAATTAATTCAATTTAAGAATGTTTATTTTAAACAAAGTGATAAATTTTTAAACAAAACTTTTTACATTAGTACAGGGAACAAAATACACAATAATACCTCCTTTTAAGGGACACTTCTATTTAAAGAACATTTTTCCTGGTTCCAGTCCCTTAGAATGGGGACAGTCGTGTATTTGCCTATGATTAAGATACACTCCATTTAAGGGAATGTCTCAGTCTCAAAAAATAAACACAGAAATTCACATGTATAAATGAATAAGAAATTCTGAATTTATTGTACTTCAAGGATCACTTTTTGTCTAAAAATTGACCGGCAAAAGTTAGACATTGACGGGCACAATGAAGCAAACATGCATTTATAAATTTCTTGCTGAATTATTTCGTGCTGCATTGTAAATTTCTTAATTTTTCATGATTAAAAAAAATTGATTAGTTTTTTGGATAAAATTTTAATTATGCAAAAATAAATTTTGAAATTTAATAAATAAGGCTTTGTATTTCATCTTAAATGTTCAATGTTAATGTTTCTTTTTAAATTATACAAAGTCACTGCATGTATCAACATATACATCTTCGAAAAAGGGACATCTCTGTTTATGGAACAAAATGTTTAGTACCCTTAGTATCTCTTATTGAAAGGTTTCTTCTGCATTTGGAAAAAAAAAAGGACATTGAGAACAAGAAAATGCAAAAATCATATTAGTATCGAGAAAAAACAGTACCCATTTACCTTTTCATTTCCTTCATTTAAGCACAAAATAATGATCTACGAGAAAAAAAATTCTAGACAATTGGTTCCTTAAACGTTTCCAACACAAGATGCTTGTGAAAATTCCTGTGCGTTTCCCACAATGCATTTCAAAACTATTATTTATCTCAATTTCGGTGACTGTACCACAGCTGATGATATTTACATGGGTTTTGTATGAAATCCAATGCTTGTTTCGGTGAGCTGGGAGACGCAGCGTTGACGCATGGACGAATCAAGTAACAAGCCGCAGGGATTGTGACGATACGCTTCAGATATATTCATTCATAAATAAATAAAGTTATTACGCAATGCAACGGAGAACATTAGCATTTTCTGCTCACTTCATTCATGAAAGTTCAACGAGCAGAGAAGATATTAGGCTCCAAAACGTAAACATCCTCAAGATGGAGAACATCCATCAAGGCAAGAGAATCTTCGCAGCAAGGTTGGCAACATTGCTAAGGGGAGCTTATAAAAATACAATTACATTGATGGATGAAATTGTTAATGGGGTAACTACCACTGAATTGAAATGGTATTATTGAATGGGAACAAATTTCCAATTTGTTCTGAAAATTATGACAAATAAAGAAAGAACTATAGATTTCATAATAAAACTTGCATTGAAAAATTATTTTATATGTTTAAAAATAAAAATGCATCTCCAAAAAAAGTGTGGAAATTTTTCACTTCTTTTTTTCATGGGGCAAAGTGAAAAACCCGATCTTTTTCTAATAAAATATTTTTTATTCGATTATTAAAGATATTTTGGATCAAATCAATGAGCAAATAAGAGAATGAATGAATAAATAAAAAGGAAATGAAGCAATAAAAGAATAAATAAACAAAGAATGAATAAGTGAATATATGCAAAAAAAGTGAATTAAATCGTGAATGAATAAGAAAATAAGAGAAAGAATGAATAAATAAGGGAATTATTAAATGAATAATGCAAATGAAATAATTTAAAAGTGAATACGTAAGTCACTTGATAAAGGATTGAATAAATAAATGAAACGAACTTTTTCACTTTATCCCGCATGCGCTCAACTAACTACACAAAGTATTTGAAACACAAATTATCTTAACATTAAATTAAAAAATACTGCAGCGAATATTAGTAGATCTCAATTAATATTTAAATGTTAATAACAAGAACTTGTCCTTTAATAATGGCAAAAAAAAAAAGTCTTACAACAAAATATTACACTATGAGATTCAATTTTTGAAAATTGCTTGTTTATCATATTTTTCGATTTTCAGAGGTAATTTTTTTCTTGACTGAAATAGATTACATGTGTTACTAAATTGTTAAAATATTTCTAGATAGGTAGCGTTAAAAGCAGAGTAAATATTTCAACATTTCCCTTTGCCCAACATTCCCCTACATAAATTATACTAATTACATTCAATCTCGTATTTTATTTCCAAAGATAATTCGTTGCATTTTCGCGGCCTATTTTTGTAAGTTAAGCAAACAGATCAGAATTCATAATCAACAAGTCCATTGCGGCAGAAAATATTCACGTTTGGGCCGATAAAAAAGTTTAAGCACTTGATAAACTTAATAATACCAAAATCGTTCTCGATAAACGCCTTTCCCTCTGTTCTGCACCAAAAAATTCTACACAGGAAATACAATTATAGTAAAACCTCATTAATCTGGATAAAGAGGGGATCCAAGTCGGACGAATTAATGAAAGTACGGATTGAACGAAATAACCTATAAAGTGAGTCAAGGCACAGAAACAAACTGCTGTAAAAAGAAAATACTGTGTTTCCAATATAAGAGAACGAAAAACTGCATAGGAGAGATTAAGTACAGTTTGTTCATACATTATTTACTTTACGGGCTGTACATTAAATGATATCACTTTTTTCAACATTTTTAACACCCTTTCCCCTATGTCACAAAGTGTAACATTTCACCTTACTCTTCCCCTTTTTATCACGTGTCGCGCTATTTTTATAAACATATTCTTATTTAAAAAATGCGTGACTTTTTTCTTACCTCTCCCTGCGTCTTGTCACAAACTGTCACAACTTCACGAACCCTCCCCTACACCCATTCTGTGTGTGACCCCTCCCCTACACCCATTCTGTGTGTGACATCATTTGTGAATAGCGCCTCACTACAAACATCAGTTGAAAAACCTTCTATGAACAGGTTCATCTTTATAACTAGACTTGACACGTTCATTGGTTAGAAGAAACTGCTGACCTTTTGTTGTCTCAGTTCAGTGGTCAATTCTTCCAATGATTAATTGACGGAGATGTCTCAAATGTTCGCAATTCCGATAAATCGACTTTTATTTATACAGTATGTACAATGTACATCTAAATGGAAGCCGGGATTAAACTGAGTCCGGTTTACTAGAGTCCGGATTATATATATATATATATATATATGAATGATGAGGGTTTACTGTCTACTTTACTGATAATAAAGCTGAATGTCTGGATCTCTGTGACGAGCATCGCGCCTAGACCATTCGGCGGATTTTCATGAAATTGGACACAAAATTAGTTTGTAGCATTTGGGTATGCACCTCAAAGCGATTTTTCGAAGATCTATTCCAATTTTAAGAACATTTTACCGAGCAAATTATCATAACATGGAGGAGCAATGTTAAAAAATCTGTGACCGGCAGTTACAATATCAACTTAAGTAAATACGGAAGGTTTTACACTTTTACTTGAAAAAACATTTCAATTGCATCTAGAAGAGTTTGTTTGAACGCGCTAATCTCAGGAACTACTGGTTAAAATTATTTTTTTTGTTGAATAGTTCATTTACCGAGGAAGACTATATAACATCACGCTATGACTAATAGGAGTGGAGCAGCAATAAATTGAAATTAAATCAATAATAATCATGATGCATTTTTTGTTGCATCAATTGCTCGAATTTTTGTTGCCCGAATAGCTCAGTCGGTAAAGCGTTCGGCCAGCAACCGTAGGGTTTCGAGTTCGAACCCGGCTGCGAGCGGAAAGATTTTTACTGTTTATTATAAAAAGATTTTCACTGTGTTTTCAATTACTTTCTATTGATTTTTATTCCTATTTTCTAATTTAACGGAAAACATCTATGTGGATAAGGGTGTGTAATTTTTTACTATATATATATATATATATATATATATAATATCGTGATGTACTTAAAATAATTTTTCAATACATTGTTGTCTTATTAACGCGGGTGGGTGAAACCGTGGCTAAAAATAAATAAAGGAAAGTATAAATTGTTTTTCAGTATCATTACTGACCCAGTCAACGCTGGGTACGTTTGCTAGTAAATTATACGAGGGTTAACCCAACAGTACGGTTCTCATCAATTTTACAAATATGCAGCACTGTCTATTCTCATTGAAATTTACATCAATGCAAAGAAAAACATTCCTCTATTTTTATAGATAACCGCCTTCTTTTTCTGTGCATTATTGTCGAAGGTGCCCTAACTTCTGTATCGAGTGTCACAGAATTGCACCGCCAACCCGTTGAGCAAGTGTTTCACTCCCTTTTTTTGACTTCATCGTCGCTCCAGAAACGTTGGCCATCAAAGAGTTCCTTAAAGTTAGGAAACAAGTGGCAATCACTAAACTCAAGCTCCGAACTGCAATCGAGAACGGAGTGGCTTGTTGACTGTCATGTCCCACTCTGGCGGTGGCACCGTCGACAATAATACACAGATAAATATGGCGATTATGTATAAAAAAAGAGAAACATTTTTTCTTTCCACCGATGTAAACTTCAATGAGAACAGACAGTGCTATATATTTATAAAATTGATGGGACCCTTACTTTTATATCTGCCCTCTTAAAATAATAACTCAGTAAATCTTAATCTTTTTTTTTTTTTTTGACTCGTTATTAATGTCATCCTGCACCAAAATAACAAAAGAGAATTTGCAGATGCAGATATAAAAGAAAGAAAGAAAACAAAAAAAAAAAAAAAGACTGTAAAATAAAAATATTGTTTAGCAAAGTACTTTTTTATTTTAATTGCACCAATCGTATCAAGCTTACATATGAGCAGCATACGCACAAATTTTTTTTCAATAATTTTAAAAATGAAGGATGTACGCAGTGCTTAGAGCATTCAACAATGATTAAATAAATTTTAGGAAAAGATTAGGGATTAATAGTCAACTTAATAGCCACTTAATGGTCGTTAGAAAAAGCACCTAAAAGCGAGATCCCCGAGAAAATTCCTTCTTCATTTGTTTGTACCCTATTCATTGAATAATAATATTTATGTACACCAGGAGCTCAAGCAACACTTAAGTTAACAAATATTTTGTAATAAAAATGTATTCAAAGAAGTGGTTATTATATATATATATATATATATATATATATATATATATATATATATATATATATATATATATAACTAAAAATTCTTATTTGTACCATGCACAAAAAATATTGCTCCAATACTCCACAAGCACCACAAAAATAATTATTCAAATTAAAAAACAATTAGGTATCCCACACTAGGTCTGAAATTTATAATTTTCTTCAAAAATTAGATTATAATTTTTTTTTTTTTCAATGTAAGGTAAGTTTTAAGAAATTGTCGGGTTGAAAAATATAAACAGTAAAGTAGGTAATTAGCGTTAAATAGAAATTTTAACTCTTCTGCAAAGCAAGTCTTCTACGTAGTACTCAAAAACATGGATTTCATCAAGTTTTAGTTAAATTTGTAATTTTCGTTGCATAAATTTTTAAATAATTCATTTGCAAATGTTGATTTGAAAATATGTTCGCAAACAATTTTTAAAGTTAGTAATTTATTTTAATATTTATGTAGCTTTTAAAAAATAAATAAAATAAAATCAATTTTTGTAAGAAAATTTAAAATTTTAGGCCTTCTGTAGGACACATAAATATTTTTTAATTTGCATAAATGTTTTTGTGGTACATATGGGGCTATAGAGACAACGTTTTATCATCATAAATTTTTGGATTTGGCGTTGTACACAACGTTCTCCCCCCCCCCCCCCCAACCACCAGTTTTTGAAAAATTTACTTCTTACAGTTTAGGCTACTGACACACACTGTGATTATTGTTACATTTTTTCAAAGTTTATAAATCATCTTGATCCTTTATTTACAAGCGGTGTTTCCAAGTAAGGGTTAAAGTTTCCCTTAAATAAACAATAAAGAGCTTCCTCAGTTTTATCATTTTTATGCACTTTTCAAGTCAAACTAGGAACTACATGCAATGTTCCGACAACTTGATAATGACATCGAGAGACTGCAGTTTCGTCCCTGTAATGGACTCATTAGTCTGGAATAGTCAATAACCGAGCTCGACATTGTCTCTCATTAAAGCTGAGAGAGTCAACTAGTATCTAAAATACATTTAGCACACCAGCGAAGGACGAAACTGCAATCTCTGCACGTCGCAATCATGTTGTCGGTATCTTGCATGTAGTTCTACCTTTGTCCTGACTTAAGGGCAGTAACTTACTGCTGTAGACTAGGAGGTTCCATTCTATACACTTTATTTAATAATTGGAAGAAAGTACGTGGAGAATTCCGGTTCTAAATTTGCAGGACGCAAAAGTTAAACGGTAAGCGGCGAGATGAATAGATTTTTTTTTAATGCTAAATAAAAGGTTCATAATGCACAACGTGTAAAAGTCAAAAATGGCATAAATGTGATTTTAATGAATGAAGCAGTAACTTATGAAAGTCAGTTGCATATTTCTATTGATTAGAATCGGAAGGTGAGATATAGAGGGACAGGATATTACAAAGATGAAAATTTTAGTGAAACAAACTGATGATTTAAAAAATCATTAACTAATGACTTACCTGTAAAAAAAGAAAAAAAATAATAACATTAAGCGGAGTAGACAAACTGTAGATAAATAAGATATATCAAATTAACATTACAATGAATGCATATTAGGGTAAGTTAAAAGTGGATGAATCTTTCAAATCTGCAGTTTTGTGAAAAAGCCCAATATTCAACGCTTAGCAATTCCTGCCTGAGCAAACAAACAAACAAACGAAAAAAGATTGCATTTTCACGCTGCCACCTTTTAAGAAAAAAAAATTAACTAAAAACAAAAAACCCGACAGCGTAAAAACCAAAAAAACTAAAAAGAAAAATGTATAAGCTCAGTAGTTTAGATTGTTATTAAGTACTACTGAATTAAGTACACTGATTTAAGTACACAGTTGAAATAGTTTTATAACCGTACACAGATAAGACAAATCATAAATTCAAAAGCAGAGTAGAAGGATCAACAGTCGGGGCCCATTCCTTTCTGATTCAAGGAACCCCGTAAAATTTGAATGAGCCCCGACTGTTGATCCTTCTATTCTGTTTTTGAATTTATGATAATAATTCTTTTGATAATAATTCGTAATGTCATATAATTAAATTATGTAGCATTAATTGTTATTCTTGTCAGGCAACAATTATTATTTAGTTTTATCAAGAATTGATAAACATCGAATTCAACATTGTGGAAAATGCTGCTTAGAGCTACGAACTTTGTAATTTGCATTAATTTCTGACGTTTAGTAATGATTCTTGAATTCTCATTTCTTTCTACGTGAGCCAGAATATCCACAAGACTTTAAAAATTAATTTAAAAAGAATAAAGCGAAAAAACCATGCATACGAACAAAATTCACTAGGCTTATGAGCATTTTCTATGCCACGACATGCGTTTGTTTTACCTTTTTCATCCGCCATTAGACAGTAGCTGCAGTGCCCCCTATAGTTTGTTGGAGTTGCGAATTCACAAATTTTAAGGGTTTCGATTTTAACGGAAAATCTTAGGCTCAAGCCCTGAGCTAAAGAGCAAAATACAATACTAGAGACCACGAATTTAAAAGCGACTTTTCAAGACTTTTCAAACGTACTGCAGTTTTGTAATGCTCAGGCACCCCTTAGCCCTTACGGCTTTGCAAGTTGGTACAAGTTATTTTGAAACCCGGGGAAGGGGTGCTTTTTGATCCAAAAAGAACTCATAATGCGTTTTTAATCTGTTTCTTTCTAATTGACGATTTAAATCTTTGCGAATCAAATAAGATTGCGAAGCAATCTTCGGGGGTTGGTGAGCGTTAGCTAGCAGGAGGCAGAACCCCCTAGTTTCTTTAAATATTAGTTTGGGGACCTAGGGCCCGTATAAAAAGTTAAATTTTGTACTTTTTGAGTCATTTTTATTTTTGCTTCAAACTTTCAATATCTTAACTCTGATTCTATCAGATTTTGAACATTTTTGCATCTGAAAGGTTTCATCTAGGACTAACTATTGCGAAGATAAAGGTCTTGCATGTTAAAACGGAACACCCTGTTTTTTTTTTTTTTTTTTGAAATTAATGTTGGATGTACATTTTTTGTAAATATATATGTAAAAGACACATCACTCAGGAAGCATATTATTATTGAGAAAGACTGCTTGCTCCATTTTGTTCCAACTTGTCCCACACAATGTTCCAACATGCCTCAACATTGTGCATGTTGGAACAGATGTCAACTGTAACATTAACGTTTATTATTTTCTAGCATGTGAGCTTTTGAAACAATATTTCATTTCACAATTTATCGAACATTTGTAGCTACAATATAAGCCTAATTGAGTGAACGAAAATTGTAATTAACTATACCAAAAAGTAAATGCTGTTCCAACTTGCCTCACTCCCCCCAACACATGAGGACAATAGCATTAAATAAAATTCAGAAACACAAATATCTACACAGATGTTTCCATTTCTAAGCGAACAACCCACTGAGGAAAGGAAAAGTAGAGAAAACAAAGCTGAAAGAAATATTCAGTATTAACGCCGCCAATTTTTCGACGGAATTATCAGAGAACATTTCCCACCACAACATCTGCAAAGTTTAATCCACTTCCCCCCACCAATCGTGCATTTGCATGAGAGCCGGGGAAATGAACCCTCGAAAACTAAACAAGCAATTCTAGAAAACCGCCGAAAGTGAGATGTTGTTTACTTCGCGGTTATTTTCTTCCTTTATTTGCATCGACGCACCTGGACGCACAAACGAAAACTTCGCCAAAGAAAGGGAAGCAGCATCCAGAGAAGGGAAGGGCCCGGAGATGCCGTGACCTTGAAGAAGTCCTCCCCGAGTTCGGTACATAACAAACAGGAAACGGAAGCATCCTGACCCACGCAACAATATATGCCCGAAAAAGCCTGGTCCGCGGTCGCTTTCCATCTGCAACTAGCATAAGGGAGAGGAAGCATGGAAGGAAGCAGGATTGTTTCCTTCAATCGCGGAAAGAATCTAAATCTTCGCATATTTTGTGCAACAGAATTCAAGGTCGCAATCGAAGAGGAAGTACAAGACATCCTGCACAATCGTAAACTGCACAAATGTGTAGTGTTTCCGGACGCTTTCAGAAATCTTAGATGTGTGTCATAACCAAAGACCAGAAAAGATTGTAAAAGCCTAGAAAAGATTTTAGGCGCCAGACAAATAATTTTTCAGAGTTTATAAGAAAATTCAGTGGAACATGTCTTCCGAAACATTCTTGTTCTGTAAGAACTAATCGCCAGCGTATATGTTTTAGCAGCTTAGACCACATGGGTTTCGGGACTTATCGTTAGCTGGCTAGTACTGTATCGAAAATATCTGCCTCAAACCGAAGTTGGTGAAAATATCTCAGAACTAGCGACCACTTTAAGAGTGACCCATATTAGTATTATTATTATTTCGTCGCTACCTATAGTTTGGCCCAAACGAAAGTGGTCATAACAAGCTTCCTCAATCATTAAACCTCAATAATACGCTAAAATTCGACTAAAGCACATACTACGACTACGCTATCGCTTTTTTTTTTGTGACAAAATAACAGGGAGAAACAAACATGTCAACATATAGACAGATTATAAATGTACCACTAGCAATTGTTAAGCCTCAAAAGGAAAGGGTTAAGAAGTGAATTTAATAGTTTCAGAAACAAAACAACAGAAAGTCACGGCTGCATTTACAATAGGATAACCAAGTGAATTGGGCATCGGGTTCGGAATCCGAAGCTCCCGGGTAATGTCCACCAAGTGGATGTGAAGTACATGATCGTTAATCCCGTAGGTACGAAAGTCTTGTAGTCGGAAGCTAGCAGTTACCAAGGTTCTAATTTCAAAGAATTTCTCTTCCTTAAATTGGAAAAGTGACGATTGATGGTGCTGCCATTCAATGATCGAGGTTAATATTGGACTGCTGTCTTAAAAGAGCCTCGCTTTCTTCGCAGCCGCTTCCTTCCATGTTAATCCGTACTTTCTTTTCCAATAGGGCTTTGATCAACCTTTAGTGATATTAACAACAACGCTAATAGCGACTGCAAAATTCAACAAAATATTCTTATTATATACTTTAGCGTGATACTTTGTATAATTTACAACGCGGAAGAAGTGTTAGGTTCAACCCTAGACATGAAAATTCAAATTTTTAATAAGTCAACAGTGGTAGGTAGACACTTTTCGCTTAGAAGCAACTTTATTCAAAACTTTTCAAAATGAAAAGACTGGCATATGAACTGCAACGTTAAACAGATAAATAATTATAAAAAATAGAAAAAATGCACTTCAACCACCAATTTTCGTAAAATAATTATAAGTGCACATATGTGCTAAGCCCCCCAAAAAAATAGAAAAAATCTTTGAAGCCAGAAGAGATTTTAATGTGCCAATCAATTGTTTTCCTACATGATATAGTTTAATAACCAGTCTGCAAGGAATTTTTTAGTCACCCGGGCTACCTGGCGCCCAGGCTTTGTCGAACCCTGTACATATGAGGCAGGGAGAAGCAAAGGGATATAAATGGCAAAATTAAAAATTTCGAGATAACCAGTAGGCATGGTAGGTGAACATCTTCTCTGTCTTGGAGAAATAGATGGCACTAATGCCATCTCTAGCCCTGGTAGTTGCTGCTATACAGCAAGATTTAGAAAAAAAATTGAATGAAAGAAAACCTGGGATGTTATCTTTAAAAGCGTTTTACTCAAAACTTGAAAATCTCCACTTACATCCATTTGCTTCTCACTGCTTCATATGATGTTCAGTTCTGAGTTCGACAAAGGGGCTCAATGTCTGTTAGCAACATGGAATATCATATGAGAGCTTGAAATCGTTTTTACATCACAAACTAAAAGCGACAAGATAGAAATTTGTTTTCTAAAAGATTAAACAATCAATGAATTTAATTGCCAGAAGACGAGTGACGAGTGATTAATTTTCAGGTCTAATTCTACCTGTGACCGAGGTCTGCCAATAAACCTAAAATAACAGTTTTTCTATCACTAAACCTAAAATAATAGTTTTCTATCTCGTAGAGAAAAGAAACCTCCTCAACTAATCATTAAACTTTGAAAATAGGTTGTAACCATTATCTAAATTCCACCACATGCTTACGGAAGATTGCTACAATGGTTTAAAACAATGAGAATGATGTTTTCGCCCATATTTAAAAATTTTGAACTTTTTCAGAACTTGTGCTGAAGCAAGTTCCGGAAACGAAAGTATTACATTTCAATTTATATTAAAAACACATCATTTTTAAAAATAGATAATTAAAACTGATTTCGAGTTGACGTTGTTTTACAAAACTGAAAAACAGATTATGTATATGCTGTCATCGATAACACGTTTCCTTAAAAGGAAAGGATAATTAAATATTTGAGCAAAATAATGGTTTACAACTCTCTATGTTGAATGACGTAATGATTATATATGTTTACACCATTTACAGTTGATCCAATCACACATAAAAATTTAATAGAAGCCAAAAAAAAGTAAATAAATAAAAAACTAGGTTTATGACTACTTCCGCTTACACTGCACAACGGCGATAAGATCTGACCATACAACATCAATTACAAAGTTTGTAATGACACCAATTATTAAAAAAACGCGTCATAGTTTCAGAATCTATGTTGAGGATTGAGTTAAAGATTTGAAGACAAAAAATACTCTTGAACGTTTATAACGATTCGATTTCTTAACATGGTTTCTTTATAGCATGGATAAGAAAGGTCAACTGCCAAGCACCTTCACTTCACCCCTTACTATTGAAATTTTGATTACTATTCTTTTTATTAATATTACTTTTGGACATTTGATGCAATTCTAAATCTTACTGCTACAAAACCTTATATTTGAAATGATCACTTCTGTCTGAAACTGAACTAGTCACGAGAGGCAATTTGACTTATAAAGTTGACTTAATGTTAGACTTAGAGCATTCACAAAAATTGCTCTCTCAATATAATCTTATTTTAAGTATCTTGACTAACCAATATGAAAATCAGTAAAATTGAAAAATGGATAACTGACAAATCGCTTTTGAAAGGCAACAACAACAACAAAAATAAATAAATTGAACTGTTCCAACAGTTACGTTTTTATTTATCGTTTGCCAAGTTCAGCTTGTTTTTTATCACCAATTCTAAACAATATTTTTCAGTAAGAATGGCCAAAAAAAAAAAAAAATAATAATAATAATAATGGTTCATATGTGCCTATAACTAAAATAGTTACTTTTAATTGATCGGTCATGGGCACATTAGCTTGAAAGAATCTTAAATATCTTATCCATGGCAAAAACTTACATATATGATAGAAAATAACCTAAAAAACGAGTACGTAGCAATTAAGCTGTGACATGATCAAAAACAGCAATCTTAAGTCCTTAGGAAAGAAACCAGTCAAAAACAAATGAAAATTCTCTGTTGATGAATGAGAAGCATTAACTTAAATCAAACTGTAGATGAAAATAATATGTTTGGAAAAAATGCGGCCAGGGTGTTCTTGAAAGATGCTGTTTTTAGAGTTCACTGATAGTGTTCCTGGAAACCCGATTACGAACTTCACAATGACAATACAAGACAAACCTGCGTATAGCAAGCCATTTATCCTACGTTTGAAAATTTTAAATAGGCAAACTTTTTTCATGAAGATTTAAAATGACTTACAAACAATTTTGATAAAATTTCTGTTCTGGTTAGGCATTCGCTTAGAAATTAATGCTTAAGAGTTATAAACAATTATTTACAAAAAAATATAACTTTATTTGCAATACAATCTCACGTGCTATCAACTAAAATCAAACAGAATCGAACAAATCGTACGCTTAGAATTAACTTGACGTCCTAGACACTTATTTAATGATGTTTTGAAATTAATCAAAAATCATAACACTAGAAAAATATAGGGGATGGTGATCCAAAGTGGGTAGGTCGCCCAAAGCGGGAAGGCCTTCGTAAGCCCCCCCCCCCCTTCCGCCCATGGTGTGTAAGTGGCGATGCATACGTATGTCGTGTTTACATGAACACTCCCGAGCTTTTATCAGTCCCAGCGAAGCAGCAATGAAGCGGCATGGCGCAACCAGGCTTAAAAGTAAAAAAAAAAAAAAATGATACATTTCTAAAAAAAAGAAGTTTTGTAACTTGTGATTAGTCGAAGACCAGCTTATTTTTTGATTGTCAATAATATTACGTTATTCTGACACCATCCACCTACAAACTACGATAGTCATTTCATTTGTTTCTTTTTTAAAGTTAAGGTTATAATTATTGAAATAAAAAACGCGCCTTTGGGCAAAGCGCGTCGGGAAAAGCGGATACAGGATTTAATCATATATTCATTTATAATCTCTTGAATCGTATGCTGACTTAGATTTTCTATTGCAATAGGATAAATATAACTTTAAAAAGTTATTTTTTAGTGTGGCGATTAATTAGTCTATTAATTAAACAAGTTAGTTCTTTATGTTTCATAAACAAATGTGCTGACTTTAAATTGGGTAAGTACAACTATTTTATTTTTTTTATATATAATTGTAGGTAGCTAGTCAACTATTGTAATCATTTATAACTTTATATTTGATTGGCAAATGTACTAAATCACAATTAGTTAAGCTTACCCGCTTTTGGCTCCCTGGTAGGGCAGAGCGGGTTTTTTGAATGCTTGGAAAGTTTGATAATAAATAAATATTTGGTTTGAAATAATACAAAAATCACTTTTTATTTTGAAATTCAAGAAAACCCTGCTAGGAAATAAAACCGAAATTTTTGCGATAAAAGTTCAAAAACTACAACTTTCGAGCGTTCTTCGAAAACCTACCCGCTTTGGGACACCCACCCCTATGCCAAAGCTCAAGTAGTGAAGATTCTAAATGGGGTTTTATGATTATCAATTACAAAAATAAATAACTGAAATTTTGAAGTAGCAGAAAGATGAAGATGAAAAGGAAGGATCTAAGAAAAAACGATTGCTAACTTACAAACGACTAACGAACTTCTTAATGAAAGAAATTTCAGCAATAGAGAGGCGAAAAAAAAAAGTAAATTGATTATCTCGTTTAGCAGATGTATTTGGTGGAAAAAGAAGACGTGTTCCTCTTTACGGTACCGTCTAATATATATGTTTTTTTGCGAACACATAAAAAAGAGCTCTAATAACCATGTACGCAACACTAAATTAAATCCCCGAAAACAACAAAAGCGGGACAATAAAAAGTGCATGAAAGAGCGTAAAAAAGCACCAATAGATGCGATTTCTGTCATAAAAAACGCTTACTCCCAGAGAAATTAATATCGTAAAAAACAGCAGAAGAGAAAATGCCAGCGATTATCCAGTTACCTTCGCGTTGCGTGTTTTGTTCCTTAATGGAAGCAAATGTCAAACGAAAAAGCACTTAGGAGCTAATAATCATCGTATATTGCCCGCATTTGAAGAGATCACGCATTGTTGAATGCATTGAGAATCTGCTCCAGTGTTGGTAATAATTGTCAAGAAATGTGTGCGAATACGAAGTTTGTCATGTCTCCTCAACCAAATAGGTTATCCTTGACATCCTCTTTTAAGAACGTTAAAGTTAAATAATAAAATATGTTGTAAATAATTGCTGTTGCTCCAGCTGTACACATAACCAAACTCAACACTACTTGGTGCATATATGTTCCGAAAATAGCTTTAAGGGGCTTCCGAATTACAAGGGATAAAAGATAATGAAGCTTTCCGAGAAAAACCGTTTTCTAAGAGCCTATATTAATTGGCGATCAAAATTAAGAGATAAAACAATAGGCGTAGCAAAAAGCTGATGATGTATATAATTTTCGTATGTTTCGCAAGTTTTGATGTGCTAGTTTTTTTTTCGAATCAATTCTGACAGACGTTTTATCTACTTCTACAGATATTTTATGTAATGTTTCGGAAAGATATTTTTTCCATTTTTCACGCAATATTGAATAGCAAATACCAACTAATAGAACTAACATGCGTGCACAGTTTTCATTGTAAATTTGCGTACACAATTAATGTTGGATTTTGAATACGTAGAAACCTGCAAAACTAATTTATAAAATATTTTATGGAGTTTGCATTTAGGGCCCATTAAAGCATATCATGAAGTTCGATAATAGCAACGTGAATAAATGATTAACCAAGCGCTGAAATATATAAAAAATTTCGTTGAAGTAGTAATAACATTGCAAATAAAATAGAGTTTAGGTTCCAGCTCTGGTTCTTTATGGATTTTACTTTTGATCTTTTTCATTAAGAAACGGCCACTTTAAGCAGAAAAAAAAATCCAGGTCTGCAATGGGCTAGTTTGGTGCTTTATGTAATGCAGTAAATTTAAAAATCATAGCATGGAAGAAGCTCTTAAATCTTCGGAATTTTGAAAATTTTGTGCGTTGATCTTTAAGAGATGATCTATATTTTATAAACTTTAATAAATTATTTTTAACGCCATTGCAGTTCTTAAAATAGATAAAAGTTAATTAGGTCCGTAAGTGATTGAATGTTTTAAAAGTAAAATCGACCTTCAGACTATTTTGAATAAATTAGGAACGAATAATTAGTCATCTTATTATTTGTTTAAAGAATGCCGGCAACGCAAAAAAGGAAGAAAAACACGTAAGAACATACAGTAGAAAAAAGAACATCTCGACAAAGGAAACTTTAAATTAATTCAAAATTAATAAATCAATTTTTTTTCCTGCATCCAAATATAAAGATGTAATGAATTCAGGAGGAATACGATTATTACTATCCACTTTTTTAAAAAAATAGAAATGTTTCTGTTTTATTTTATTTATTTTTTAACGTGGCAGGGTTGTATGCTGGTGTGTGAAGCTATCTAATCAGTGTTTCTTTAATGTTCACTATGCTTTTCAAAAATACAATCTGATAGTACAAATAATAAATCGAGAAAAAAAAGTTGAAGGGCAAAACAATTGATTTTGCCCTTCAACTCTCCTTGTTTTCCCTTTAGATTTTTGTTTTAAATTTTCTTTTTCAATGCCATATGAAAATGATTTTTTTAATATTTTGTATAACTATAATTCTATAAGAGCTATAACAGCTGATATTAAAGCTTAGAAAGTTACATTTAGTTACTGTAAGATACCAGATAACTTAAACCAGATAATAAACACAGTACAAAACATTAACAAAAACACCTGCTGTCAACCTGTAATTATAGGTCATAAAATATATTTTGAGGAAAATAAAAAGAAAATGCAAAATATTTTAATTTTCAAAAAGCAGTGTAAATATCAGTAATCAAATTTGACAGCACGCATTAAAGCTAGCACGAATTTTTTAAAACCAAAAATTAAAACCCGAAAAAGCATCCAATTTTTGAATTTTAAGATGACAAACTTTCATTGAACTTTGGTCTTTGCATTGAAATGAAGCTATCTTATGATGTATTTGATTTTTAAAAAATAATACAATGTGGAGTCTCTTTTTATTAAAAAGAAAAAAAAAGGGGGGGGGGTGGAGGGTCCGATGCATTATTTGATAAATTCATGGGAGAGGGCTTTTAATAAGGAGCGATTTTATTGTAAAAGTTTATGGCGCCTCAGTTACATCAAACCGATACTTACGTTGCATTACCTTCTTGAGACGCTAAAATTTATCTTTCAATCGCCCTAAAAAATATTACTTCAAAAAAATAAATAAATAAATAAATGAAGAGAAAAGCCATCCAGCCCTGGCATTAATTTTAATTTTGACACATTGAACTTAAATTATATTTCTCGATATCATGAATTGCGATAGGACCCTACTCGTTGGTTACTTGTTTCTACAAATGACTCCTATCGCAATCATAATGCAATCATAAGAACACACATAATTTGAATTTTGACGTCTTAAATTTCAATTAACGTCTTGAATAATTTGAATTCAAGACATAAAAGTTCAATTCAGTGCCAGGGGCTGGTTAGTATTTGTTGTGAGCAGGATGCTGTTTTTGTCTAAAGCAACGTTTCCCAAACTTCGTAGACAGCGGGCCGCTTTCATGGACCAATATTCAAAGCGGACCCCTATCACTGGAGTTTATAGATACTTGTATTTTCTAAATTATTGAACTTAATTGCATTAATCAATACCAATTAGAGAAGTACATCACTATTTCAAAACGGAATCAGGTTTACTTTGCTTAAATTTACTTACAAGTTCTGGAGTACAAAAATTAAGTTGAACAGGCAGATCGATGGATAACACAGAAATTAAATTTCAAAATTAAACTTTGAGTTAATGGGAAGAGTTAGGTTGTTATAATTGGCTCAATTTTTAGTTTAATGGGTTTAATTTTTTGTAGAGAGCGTCAAGTATTAGATTCAGCCTCTACACAACTTTGACATTTAGTTTCAGTGACTACAAAGGATGAAAATTCGGATTTGAATAGATAGGTTTGGACAAATGAAAGAACATGCTTTGCTTTTACAAGGAGCGGTTTGTATTTTTGTTTTTTAAACAAAACCAAAAATGAGGGTGTGTATATTGGAAGGTTGATTTCAAAGTGAAGTTTTATGTTATGTCTATTAAACATTTGACGAACCAGAAAAAGATCGTTCTTTCGCCGTGTTTGCTTCAGTTTCAAAATTATGCATTTATATTTAGTTTTTTTAGTGTTTTTTAATGACTAATTTTATTTCGTTAACGAATTACTTTACTTTTAAATGGTTTAGTTTAATAATTCGGCTGATTATTTTTTATCTAAATGAAGCTTTTTTATATTGTTAAATGGCTTATTCTATTTAAAATAACATAAAATGGCAAAATAATCCATAGTGTGCTTTGGACCAAACGTGGTGGCAAATACTAGAATTGCAGAACTTGCTTACTTTGCAGAAAGTTACCAACTAGGTAATCCTTAGTGCCCAAAAGCGATAAATTCATTATACTACCATTCTATATCCTAGTAGCTTCTTTCCTTTAAAAAAAAAAAAAAAAGGCCACCTTTCTCGACTTCTTAACTCAAACTGCCTAGACAGGAAATTACAGGATCAAAGAGATAAAAAAAACAATACACAAATAAATAAACCTTTAGTTGGTAATCATTACTCAACTAGTCTGAGTGCTTTATAGACTTCTTTTGAATTTTCATTTTGGTTTGTGGAAATGATAGGTTCCGCAGATTTTTGTAGACCACCCATACTGTCCAAAAACGGTTAACACCTGAGAACATAAAAACAAAATCAGTCACAGATTGAAAACAATTCCTCATTTACTTCCACTATCATTAAATTTGAGCGAACCGTGGTCGTGTGCGCTTTCTGATACAATTGCTCATGCTCATCTATACAGCCAATAATCTTGGCAACTCGGTAAATGATCCAATCTAGCCTTGACTTCATAAACTGGAGTAGAAAACAACTGTTGTTAAATTGAAAAAAAAAATTACCTTTCTTCAACGGCAGAAAGCTTTTTTTATTAAGTTTCCCACAGTTCATCTGGAGAGGAAAATGCTTAGCAATGTGGTGTGAAACGTCTCAGCCACTGCCCTTTATGCAAAATTGGCCTCATTTTCTCTGAATTTTTCAATGAGACCCTTCTATTTCGACTATTTCTTGTGTCGAACATATGAAGAAATCCCATTCTCTTAAATTAGTATTTGGATTCCGTGGGTGGTCTGCTCGATCGACAATACTGGCAAAGGAGCAGTCGAGCGTTCTGTTTTGTAAAATTTGGAATAAATTTCTCAGCTTGTTTCACATGGCTTTTGAAAAGTTTAATCAAACCGGTGTTGTTTTATCCTTTGGTTCTCATAATGATTTTTCAGAATGCGTCAGCTTTGAAACGCAGTACATCAAGATAAAAAAGGTACAATTGGGGTATTCTCTTTTGAAAATATTCCGAAATTAAAAACCAAAATCAGTTGTTTTTATGCATCTTTTAATAGCTTAATCAGCGGCTGGTTGAGCAGTTCCAATTAGAGATGTAAAATTTCTGAAACTTTTGAGAGTGGGAAATGAACCAATTTCTAGTTTTCCAGAAATAAGGGCTTCCTCAAAAAAAATTCAAAAACTGATTTTTTAATGATAAAAACATAGTTTTTAATAAAAGCATAGTTATATGTTCTTAGAAAACGTTAATGAAGTGTTAAATATTTTAAAATAGTCTACCCATATTTTGTTTTCCTTCTTAACAGCAATATACATTACACTTTTATTTAAAAAAAAGCCTTTCTGTTGCATAACACCCAGAACTTTCCTTGTTAAATACGCCAACAAGCATTAATACATATTCGGGTACATATTTACACACACTCAAACATATATATTCACATGATGACAGACTGCATGGTTTTGTGGAAGCATAAAACGGCTTGATCGCCTACGCATGATCTTGAAGCAATGCATCTCGATGTCTCGGGAAGTAATACTCAAAACAGGACCGTCATTTAGAGGGATCAGGAAGAATCGATTGCCCCTTGACTTTGAAAAACTAATGTTTCCACATATAAGTGAGCGTGGTTTTTGTTGTTTCGCGAATAAATTTGCATTGCATTAGTTCAAAATACACTAGGGTGGTTCAAAAATACATGTAAAAAAAAGTTCTCCCAGATAACAGGAGACCCCTCCATATTTTTAGACTTGTGGATAGTAATATACTGGACGAATTTTATCTTCCTATTTCAACACAAAGAGGGTGCTCAACCCCCTCCCCCAAATTTCATACGTATGGGGAGGGAGATTAAAAAAATACATTGAACTGAAAAAAAAAACAATGCAACGAATTATAATATACGCGAGTAATATGCATATACATTGCAATAAAATAATTATTTAGAAAAAACAGCTGGAGAAATTAAATGTTTCTAAATTTGTGACATTTTCTATGTTACGGCAGAGTCAAACTTACGATCAGTCTATCTATTTTTAAAACTATTTTTAACAATACGAATGCGTTGTTTAACATTGAAATTATGAAGGAGCCCATGCTGAAACACAGCAGGGGCTCATTAAAAAAAAAAAAAAAGAAAAGAAAGAAAATTTTAGCTAACGGCCCTGTGTTGGGGTCCTTCCGTTTAAATTCGGGGATTAATTGCGCTGAAGACCTAATATCGTCACCAGGGTCACCATACCCTTGAAAAATGGAAAATTTCAGTAAGAAATTTCAATCGAAGACAATGGATGAACGAAATACCGTGAGCAGTTCAGTTAATTCTCAAACAAAATAATCACGCTGATTCAAAAACTGAGTACTTATGAAACACTCTCAAGAAATCACTTTCCCCCGAAGTAATGACCAAGACAGATCCATATTAAAATGAAGAAGAAACAAATGAGTCCCACATGCGTAACAATCACTCAGGATCGGGGCTAAATATAGCAAGCGAGAAAACAAACAAAAGCTGGATAGAAAGAGAGAGAGACAGAAAATAGGGCCAGGGGGTTGATGTCCGACGGCGGCATTGACCGACTGACCGTTGGACAGAAAAACAACATCTCCCAATGTTGTGTCTGGCCGAAGGAAAA
The DNA here is from genome assembly GCF_026930045.1 of Uloborus diversus. NCBI lineage: Eukaryota > Metazoa > Arthropoda > Arachnida > Araneae > Uloboridae > Uloborus > Uloborus diversus. The sequence goes on along the minus strand of NC_072731.1, from coordinate 56,787,757 downwards.
GAATACACTCGGCGGGGGTGAGGGATGGGGGGCCAGTCAATTAACGGCTAGCCTCGTAATCAGCAACAAAAGAGCAGAGAGAGCGAACGGGGGAGAAACACGTGCTTGCTCACGTGACCAAATCAACCCTTCCGCTACTACCGAGCATGCTGTTTGATGGCATTGTTTCTTTTTTCGGTCGTTCACTAACTACGAGCAAGGAGAGAGAGAGAGAGAGAAGAAGCTACCTTTTTTTTTCTTTCTCTCTTTTATCTATTTCCGCGGCCGATTAATTTCTGTCTTTTCTACCCCTTTTACGACGCGGTAAAAATGAGAATTCTCTCTTCTAACTCATTTAGTCGCATTTAGTCCGAATTTTACTAAGTAGATCTGAGACATAAATATTGCAACAAGCGCTGCTTTTATAAATGCAGACATACGTATTTTTTTCATAGATAGTCACATAAATCTTACGCAATGAATAGCAATAGAACCTCAGACATGCAGGCTTTCGGATTGTATTATTCTGAAGTTTATAGATTTAAAACACATTGAAGTAATGTCTTTTTTCACTTTTTGAAATACATAGAAATTTATAACTTAAAAAATAGAAATTATTATTCATTGCTTATCTAAATGCTGTTGTTTATAAGTACTCTATGAAACACAGTTTGAGTTGAAAATCTTGTTTCAAAAAACAAACAACAATGTTCGTAGTCAAACCAAAGTATTGCTTGTTTTGGCTTCTTCTGAAAATTAAAACTACAGTCGAATCCCGACTTACGCAAGGGATGCGTTCCAAGACTTCTCGCGTAAGTCGGAATTTCGCGTTGCGGAAAAGGGTGTGTGTAAATGTTTTTATAAACATGTCTAATTATTTTAGAAACTTGTTAACACCACCTCAAACTGTTTTAAACCATTCCTTAACTATACATTACTGTTTCTTACATAAAGAACTGCTCTTTTGTATTTTTAAAAATGCTGTTTTAATTAGTGATGTGCTGGATCGTTAAAAAAGTAGATCCGTGGATACGGATACGGATCATTAGTGTCAAGATCCGCGGATACGGATACGGATCTCAATTTTTTTTTTTACTTAATTCAACTATTCAAGCGTAAAATTTGTTACGGAAGGTATTCCCGTCAGAATAATGGCAGTTTCTTCAAAAAATGTCAACTACGGCAAAAATATAATCAAGACTATCATTTACTCTTTAAAGAAATCTCCGTTAAAATTGAGGGAGAGTTAGAAGGAATGGGTCAGCGCTGCATTAATGCTTAGATGGAATGTGAAAAATTACTTCTAGCTTACTCGGTAGATGTAGGATACAGGAGCAAGAGTGTAAAGCTGCTACTGGACAGGCTAGAAATAATTTTTCGCATTTTATTTCAGCATAAATGCAGCGCTGATCCATTCCACCGAACTTCTCCGACCGACGAAATACAGAGCCGGGAACACCTTTACAAACAGTAAATAGAGAATTTAGTCTCACTTTTTTTAAAGGATGCAGAGAAAAACAAAAATGAAAAATAACAGAAACCCCAAATCAATAACAAAAACTAATATTAAATTAAAAACATGTCCCAGAGAGCCGACCTCATATTAGGATCAATTTCGCGGGTCAGAACACACATTTGTTAACAAATATGAATTGACAGCAGGTAAAAATTTTAAATCTTTGAGCTTTTTCTCCTCATCTTCCGACTATGAAATCGCGTATAAAGGCTTAGAATTGCATTTAAAATTTACTTAACAAGATTATAGCTCCTACTGTATATAAGTTGGAAGTCTCAAATAAATATCAAACGCAGAAAACTTCGTTCTTTCAATTTGGGCCAACATTTTTACCGTACGGGTAAATTTTTACTACCATAATTGTGAAAAACGTTAAATCGATTTTTAATTAATATTTCCGGTAATTAAAGCTCTACAAAAACGAGGCCAAGCAAAGAACACTTTCGATCAAGTCACGTTTTGAACGAAAAATGAACTATCAAAATCGGTTTATCTGCTTAGGAGCTACGATGCCACAAAAAGACACACTGATACACACTTTTAAAACTTATTTCCCCTTCCTTTTTGTAACGGGGAGGGGATACAAATTGGCTTCTGAAATGATACCTCATAATTTAAATAGGGAATAAAACCTAATTTAAACGGAATTTAAGAGTCTTTTATTCAAACAATAAAAAAAATTTAGAATAGAAATGATCCGTTTAAGATCCGTCAAAAAAGTAACGGATACGGATACGGATCTTTAGTTTCCCTCGGATATCCGCGGATACGGATACGAATATCCGGAACATCACTAGTTTTAATCAACATAAAATACTGTTACGATGCACAAAACCAGTGATCAACAGGAAAGAGAGACATAAAATAAGCCAGTACGGTATGTAGTAATAATAAAATGATGTTCTATAATAATACTGTGCAGTAGATCCAGTAATGATATTCGTAACTTGAAAAAAATGAAGATGTTGATGGATTTTCGGTTATATTTCATCGAATTTCAAACTTACAATTTAAAAAAATAGTTAATGCGGAGTAGTTATTTGTACATACACAAACAAAGCTATGTTCAGACTAGTACGGTGTGGGATTTTCCGCTGCCAGTGATGCTAAAGGGATGAAGGTCCATTCACGAAAAAAATATTTTTGGTAGCCAATAACAAAGCCGATACACTCACACCGCGAATCCCTTCTGAAAATTTTCGTGTTGCGGATGAGGAATTCGCATTAAGTTTAAAATTATTTACCGGTGAAAAAAATCGCGTTATAGCCATTTCGCGTAAGTCGAATCGCGTTGTAGAGGGAGTCGACTGTAATTTAAAAGAGTAAATATATGTTTCAAGAATTCTCACAAGCTCTTTTTGGCAGTTAATATAGTTTTTAAATATTTATTGCTAGTTACAAAGCCGGTAACCCCTAACAGAAGGACTATAACTGCCTTAGCCATCGAGAGATAGTGTCCTCATTCATCCACTTCGATGAATGACTAGCTGTAAAAATAAAGGTATATGATAAACCAAGTACAATTTGCCAGATAGAAGCGGGGCAAAGTGGATCGGACTAGGTGAAATAATTCATTTTGTTTAATTTACCACTTAATTATCAAATGATTTATGTACTCATTCATTAATTTGCATTCCTTTATTTATTAGTATACTTATTTTGTTCATTCACCTATTCACATATTTATTCCCTCGTTTACTCACACATTTTTTCACAATATTAATTTTTAAAAAACATTTATTCGTTTATAGTTTCATTATTTATTCATTTATTAATTCATTTTATGCTCAATTATTGGAGCAGAGTTCTTTTTAATGATCAAATTGAAAATATTTCATTTGTAAAACATCTCATTTTTCAATTTGCTTCATGAAAAAAAAAAAAAGAAAATTTTCATCTTTTTCAAAGGTACGAATTTGCTGCCAAAAAAACATATTTCAACGTAAGTTTCATTTTAAATAAATAGCTTTTTCTTTAGGTACTATAACTTTCTTCTTTTTTTTTTTTTTTTTCAATTTGTTCGAATTGAAAAAAAAAAGTAAGTCATCTAAAACTATTTAACTTTGTCCCACATTCCCCAACAGCAGCTCACAACACTACAGTTTCATAGATGTGTAGAATAGTTTTTTTTTTTTCGTTTATGTTAATTTGGTTATTAACATAAGTAATACATATTTATTCATTTTCACTTGAGATGAAATAACTTTCACCAACATCGTGAAATATTTATTTTTCGTCATGATGAATACGTCAGAAAATTAGACAATAAACTAAAGGTCACACAAAATCAAAGTTTTGAACTCCTTTTACCAAACATATTGCTTGGATTAAGCATAATGCTCCCTCTACATTAGTTATTTTTCTCAATTTTGAGCTATTTCGCCTTTTTTAAACGACCCTGAATTTGTTAAAAAAGTTACTGATCACAGTCATTTTTTAACTGAATGTGCAATTAGTAATTATAATTTATTTTGGAAAACTATTTAATATGAATCAAGAAACATTTTTCTGGAAAAAAACTCACACTGTAATAATTCGTCAATAAAAATAACTGCTCCTCTTCTGCTAATGGTTTTAATCTTTTTATCTTCAACCCGCAATGAATGAAGGACAATCAAATAATAATTCATTCAGAGACTAGCTAAAAACTCCCCTATAACCTATTTTCGTATTACCAAAACGGTCTTTCTGTATTTTTTTATATTGAAAAGTTCGTTTAGAACTAAAGAAACCAAGTTTTTCATGTATCAACATCAATTTTAAAAAACTAGCCAAAAAATGTTTTCATCATTAAAAAAAAAAATCGAAACAGATCATGTGTCTTTTATGTAAAAAACAGAAACGACAAGTTGTGTTAAAACTACGTACATCACTTTCTTTAAATCGAATTGCTAGGTGCATTATTTTAGCCGATTCCAGCTGTTAAAGTACATTAATTGAAAAATTTTCAAACATTCAAGCAGTGTTTCATATCTAGAAGCAGTAAAGTTAATAAAATGTTTTTAACTAAAACTTTAACAGTTATAAAATTAATGAATCAGAAGAAAGCATTTTTGCGTGATACTTATTTACATCACGTGATTTAATAATAAAATTGTGTACGTAAAAACTGTTTAACACTTCTAATACTTAGTTTCCTAATAAAGAAATAATAGTAATATAATAACAACAGCATTAAAAATTGAACATGAAATAAAGGATTGCCTTTTCAGTAATCACTAAAAAAGAAAAGAAAATCGTTTGTAATATCTTTTTACACATTTCAAATTACAAAAATTCTTAATTTTTACCAATAAAAAAAAAATCTTGGCAGTCACATCTTTATCAGTAAAATTTTCTTTTTATGATTTTTTTTTAAATACTTCATTGAGTTAATAATATTGTCAGATTTTTTTGCTATTAATTGGAATTTAATTCCTGTCGCTATTGGTTTCTGTACAAATTATTTTTTAAGTCTCACCGGTGACACAAAGTTCGAGTTCAAATAGAGCGATCAGTTAACTGGGTTCGCCGGACACTAACCAACAGGGTTTTAATCGGGTTACCGGTTAGCCGATCTTATATGAAAACATTCTGCCGGCACTCACCGCATTAACCACTGATGTCGTAAAATATCATACGATAAACCATTCGGTTGAACTCGATTTGAACACGATCTAAAGTTCAGATCAACAAGAAAATAATTCGAATAAATAAATAAATAGTATTTAATACATAAATCTATATATTTTTAAAAATCAAACATCAGTTATTTTGAGAAATTTTCCCAAAAGAAAATTTTCCAGTTACATTAGAATATATTATAAAGAAGAAAAAATTCCATGTACAGCTTAATGTTTAGACTTTCGAACTACTACAAATTGAACGAAAAAGTGTACAAATAAGAAATGAAATGTGAAACTTAGGTGTCCAGCTGAAACTTTTAAGAAAAAAAGGAAGAAAATAATTTTATATGTGAGAGAGGTACCTTGCCATATTACATCATTGTTCTTACACAGTCAATTTCCGCACAAAAGTATATTTTTATTTAAAAAAAAAAATATCCGCAACAAGAAAACTAATTTAAAAATAATTAAAAGACCAAGACACCAATAAACATTCATTCCCTGATCTCACAAGAAATATTTCAAAATGTGTTCTAAATTATTTGTTTAATTTAAACATTTTAAAAGTTATCAAAAAGCACGTGTTTGTACACATCATTTGCGAGGTCGCTTAGTAATACAATAATATGTCTCTCAGAAAATACTAATATTCCTATTTAAACAGAGAAACCATATTTTGCTTTCAATAAAACTGAGAAAGATCGAGGTAAAAGAGCGTCGAATTCAAAGCGTGGAAAAGTTATAATTTCCAAAACTAAATAGATAAATAATTAAAAAGAAAAATATAAACATTTTAGGCTTCTTCCAGTAACATTTATTCGATAGCAATTCTAAGAAGCGAAACTGTAAAGAGGCTTTTCTTCATCGCCTGATCACTTCGCGGGAAAACAGGATTAGCTCTTTACTCGCCTGCACTTCCACATACAAATGGGAAGATTTTTACGAAGCCTTTCAAAATTCATTCGGTACCTTAAACAACACTAAAACTTCAAAATACGGAGAAAAAACTTTAAATGTAGATATAGTAGATGCGTATTTTCTTTCCAGATACGTATTTTTTTTCAATTCTTCTTATTATTTCAAAGTAATTTGAAATGGTTATTTTTGTGCCAACTGTATGAACAAATCCAACATTAGTTAATAAACAGTTTTAAAGGAAATTGTATACGTTGTTAGTATTAATGTATCCGAGAGCATTCCAAAGTCACATGATTGCAAATACAGAGCAAATTATTTATTATTAATGATGTAAGTTTCTGTACTATTCCCTCTTTTTTCCGCAAAAAAAAAAAAAAAATAAATAAATAAATAAAAAAAATAAAAAAAAAAAGTCGTAAATTTGTCAATTCCATTTCACATATTTTTTGATTGAATGTAAAGGAACAGATGACCCAAATTTTGCACAGAGGTTCTTTGATACTCAAGAATTCACATAGAGAGGTTTTGAAATTTTAAGGAGGAAAACCCGTTTAGAAGGGTCAAAAACTCCACTTTTTTATATCATAAAATGTTAGTAAAACTATTCAAGAATATGTTGCGATTAGTTGCAATGCTATGAGCACTAAAAGTGACTGTGGAGATTCGAAAACATTCACAGCATGTTCTTTCAAACACGTTTTTCTCCAAACAACTTTTTTTCAACTGGTGGGCATTTTAGCTCAAAGAGTTATTGTCCAATTGTTCTGAAAATTTGTGTGAATATTATCTTTTCAATTATCCTCTATATGAACCAAACTCTTTGATGATATTAATAAAAATATTTTTAATGCAAGAAATGTGAAAAAAAATTTGTACAAAAACATAATATTGTAATCAAACATCTCAAAAATGTGCAATTTTCAACTTTTTTGATCAGAATTAGGTGCATATTCTTAGGAAATATGTTGTTTACGAGAAAGAAACATTGTAATGATTATAGACAAAAATTGTGGCTTCGGTAATACCCACCAGAAACAAGCTCTGATGACGACCGCCAACAGACAGCAGCTTCTAACTCCACTAACTCTGGTGTAAATGACTTGAACAAAAAATTACAAGGTGTATTTCAAAAGATAAATAAAATAACCTCCAAGTTTAAAGAAATTCTGATTGTTTCTTTCCTGTTGAAAAAATTCCCGAAAGACACTAAAATTTTGTTCTTCTAAACAGGTTTTCCCCTTTAAAAGAATCTAAAAATGTCTAAACTTAAATTTTGAGCCAAATAGTTATCATTTTCTACATACTGACGGGAAATTTCAGTTTTTTTTTTCCTAAATTTTATTTAAGCTTGATTGTTGAACACACGTGCATAAACTGTTATTTTCAAAGTTCACGGTGACGACGGGCGACGCAGCTAGTTAGACATAAAATACAGCAAGGTGAGGAGGAGAAAAATCTCCTGAAATGTGAATAAATTAAATCATTGTTTTGTAAGACGCGGATATTACATTTAGACTAATGCAATTACGGCAAGAGCTCATGGCATGAGCTCAACGTGTTTTATACGTCACGAATGAAAAGTGAAAATTTTTTGAAATTATTCGTTTAAAAAAAGGCGAGATTACAAATGAGATCAGGATTTTTATAGAATTTCAATTTCCTCATTTAGTTTAACTTCTACTGTTCAGAATAGAACAAAAAATTGTTCAAATAAGAAATAAAACATGGGAATAAAATATCCTGATCAAGATCTTTCGAACAAAAAACATTTATTTCGAATATCATTATTCCTTCAGTTATTCATTGGGGAGGGGGGGGGGTAACCACACAACAGACACATATTCACTCACCCAATTCCATGAAATGTTTGTTATTATTATTATTAATTTTTTTTTTTTTTAGGGGATGTTTTTACGATAAGTTTAGCCTTCTTTCAAGTTTTTTGAAAGTCAAGAGAGAAAATATATACACAATTTTAACAAAAAAGGAGCCTAGACACTAATTCCGAGAACACGCATCTCTTGACTTTGAAGCAATATAATGACTAATAAACCGGGGCTGAACATTTATTTCGTTAAGACTAAAAAATAAAAATAATAAAAATTTTGCTGTGTAGCTATGTACACTTAGCAAAGTCTTAAAATCATTTTTGATTAACCTGGAAGGAAAACACACTGATTTTTCCTATCAACAGAAACAAAACTGCTTAACAGATTTAAAGTGGGTTCTTTCAAAAACTTTCAAAACGATCAAAAAATAGTTCTGATATCATGATCCTTTCTGATGCACTGACCCATTAAAAGTAACTCGTAAATTGTAATTCAGGGAGAAAAAACATTAGTACACAGAAACGGAATAAAGATATACTAAATGTTGGATGCATTAATGATAATTTCAGCAACAAAAGGAGACATCAGAAAACGTCACAAAAGCTAAATGTAGTCTTTCTTATAATACATTTTTAAACCTCGAACGTCATGCAATTAGCTTTAGATACGCTTTTGAATCAGTTGATGGCTCTAAATGCCCCCCCCCCCTTTTTGAAAAACCAAAAACAAACAGTGTTTTCACATGTTGGATGAATGAAACGCAGGAATATTTGACTTTGAAAATAATTTTCGATGAATTTAATACAGCTCTGCGTTTTAAATTTTCATTGTGAGTTGTCGAACTAGTGAAATCATATGAGCGAAGAAAAATAACTTCAACTATTGGGAACTTAGCACCATACGGCGCATTATTATTGCACTTAGAACATTCATAAAAAAGTCAAAACACACTTTGCCTTTCTGTATACCTCATTTCTAAACAACGAGAGGAGAGAAAAAAAGTTCCAAAACTTCGACAAAACGACACATAAATACGGAAAACACATTTTCTGGGGGAAAAAAGCCATCCCTAATGGTAGAAATTCTCACTAAGGTGGGAGAACACATAGATGAAAAAATAAACAAAAAATATGAAAAAAAAAAAAACTAATAAAATACCCCATATTATTTTTTCGCTCCAATTTGGCCCCCCAGCGAGCTATTCTAAGAGCGGCCGCTAAATCGGCCATTAATATTTCGCCGAGGCAACTCCTAATAGCGACGGTAATCACAGCGAGCATTCATTTATAGCATTGGCGACGACATTTCGATGGGCCATTAACGGCTTGGCGCGTTAATCGCTCACTGGACCCGTGTATGTACGCCACGCCGTTACGCGACAAACGTGAGAAGCCCCAAAACTCTCTCAAACTAAATAAACCGAATAGTTTGGAGAGACATTAGCGGTGAGCTTCTTTTTTTCGGTCTTTTTATTTTGAATGATATATGACCAACCTATTATTGCGAGAAGATATGAATTCGGAGAGTATTCACGAGCTGTTAGGCCGAGGGAGGTGGGTAAAATGGAAGCTACGGTCCTGAAGATACTTTTTTCCTTTCGTATATTAGTATGCAGGTAGAAAAAATAAGATAGTGGGCAATGGACTCAGACGAATATGACCGGAAATTCCCGCCGTTTAGAAATTGTTTTATTATAGTTTCGCGAAAGATGCAATGGAAGCGAGAGAGAGACAGAGAGAGAGAGAGAGCTGCATGGATTAAACTGTACAGTTAAGAAGGATACGTTACAGTTTTTGTTAATAGCCGATTGCAGGCGATAACGATGGTAAATAAATATAAGTTATGCTCTTATCTCAAAGCCATTACACAATATCTATCTAGTAATGACATTTTTCAGAAAAGACGATTTTTATAATAAAAACTATTTTTCTCCAAAAAATTTTAAGTCAAAATTGCATTTATATAACAGACGAAATAATATATAAACTTTGGTGATGGATATTTCCGTGACTTTTTCAGTTATTTTTACATAAAAAAACGAAAAAAAAGGGAAAAAATCGTCTAATTCCAACATTTCTCTACTGTTAGTATGGAATCCAAAACACGTTACTTCAAATACCTCAAAAAAGCATTTATGCAGAGTCTGCGCTACATCTTCCCACGGCAATACAGGAATGGCTAGTTGCACTTTTGTAATAAGAAGCTTTTCTTTACCTATGATATGTTGCAAAGTGCGTGAATGCCATGTCATTGTTTTTAACACATTACATAACGATAAGTATGAGAACATGTCCTCTTTTGAAAATGAGTAATTGTTTCTAAAAATTCACAAACATTACTTCACTATGCATAATTTTTTTTTTTTTCATAGAAGTTTCATTCTTATAAACTAGTGCGTTTTTATCCCACTCTTAACCATCGTGAAAATTTTTACGACAATAACAACTAGAAAAGCAAGAAATGTTCTTGTTTCACATGCATTCCACTGCTTAAATTATTTCATATTTTTTAGTTGGTGAACCTTAAAAATTTTAAAGTTCACAGTTGAGAAAAAGTTTTGAAGAACGAAATGTTTCTTTACTACAATCTGACTACCAATTTATTTAAGAGAATTCCGTATCAATTACACACTCCCAGTACAGTTTACTTGTATGATGGACTTAATATTTGACAAAGATTAGTTATAATATTAAAGTATGATGTACAACTACATTTAAAGCGCGTTTTAAGAAAAAAGGGAAAAAAATTTATAACAAATATGAACTAAAATATTCGTCATATGTATTGATTAATATTTTTGTGCGCATCCATCGTATACATCGTACAGAATTTACAACACACTAGAAATTCGTTAAGTTTACATATTGAAAACAATGGTTTCAAAGCAAAGAAGTATTTTACAATAAACGTATATAACAATTCATCAGCATGAGTTCTTAAAATCGTATACTTAAAGTTGATACTACATTTACGACTAATTTAAATATTTGCGATAGCTTACAACAGCTTTAAAATGTGTTGCAAATACTAATAAAAAAATAAAAACTACGAAGTAAAAAATATTTCCTAACTGCAAACATTAGTTTTCTATAAAAGCATAACAATTACGATAATAACAACTTTGATATGAAAGCATAACAATTACGATAATAACAACTTTGCTATAAAAGCGTAACAACAATGCTAGAAAAGTAAATGTTCCCGCCAAATCTCATTAAGAGTCATTTTTTTTAAAAGCTGGATACTTTTGATAGTTGATATCTTCAATTTTCGTAAAAATTTCAGGATGTGTTAGTGGTGCTATGATAAGAAAAAAATAAGTTTCTTTTTCTAAAAAAAACTGATTTGTTTGTCCTTGAGTAGGGGTCAAAGTTTAAGGCCGAGGGAAAAAAAAGCTAAATATATGATTGCTTTGCTTCAAAAGCAATGAGTGAACCAAGCCAATTCTTTTAAATGTGGACACAACTTGATACTAGGTATATGCTAGCATAAATATTTTAGTGGCTCACTAATGGCTTTGAGGGCAAAGGTCACTTGAAACTGTTGCTTTTTTAAACCCTTTTGCCTTGTTTAGGCTCGAATATCTGCTGAAGCTGTGAGTAACCCTCGGAAATAAGTATATGATTAACTATTCACCACAGTATAGTACTAAGAAAAATATAAAATAGCTTTCGTATCACGTGACTTTAGTAGTTAAACGGTCTCAAAGTTGATGACTTTTTAAAAATACCCAAGTTTAAAGGTCAATAACTTTAATCGCGACGAGTCAACAACTTTGGGACACAGCTGTCGTTATAGTCCGAGTGATGTAGTTTAAGGTCCAGGATAGAAACCCATGTAAACTAATCATTTTTTTAAATTACGCGGATTTAAAGTTGATAACTTGAAACAAAAAGAATCACAGTTTTAGGCCAATTACTCTAAAACGCCTGAGTCAATAACTTTGAGCAAAAGCTTTAATTATGCTCCACGTGGTGTAGTTTTAGACTCATGTGAGAAAACCATGAGATCTAATCATCTTACTTAATTAAACGGTCTCAAAAATGATGATTTCAGTATAAAAGAGCGTTTTTTCACGAGTTTATTTGGGCATTACTCGAAGTCTTGTGAGCTGAAGTTTACATAAATGCTAGAACGAATCAACAGCCAAATGTACTTCAAGCTTCCGAAATTTCATACTTCCAGTGTAATAACATTTTCTGTAACCTTGACAACAACATGGCAATTCTTCTCACAAATCTGATCCGCCATTTTGGAGCATTATATTCTGAATATCCTAGATCTTCAGGATTCAGCTCTCGGAAGCTGAAAATTAGCATCAGGTTAGCTTCTAAGACATCTCTACGCCTCTATAAAATTTCATCCCATTCAGCGATGATTGAACGGGAATAGTTTGAAAAATCATGTTAGTTGATGTGGAATCACTCTGGTATAATCATTATGCACATTTCACCTGCATCTTTTGTCTTTTGTTATTGTCTAACAAACCTGTTTTTTTTTTTTTTTTTTTTTTTGACGTTATGTTTATATTTTTACTTTTGAGCCTTATTTAATAAATTTGTTTATCTATAAAAGTTTAATACTAAGTATTGTATATGCAAATTTTACTGTAATTATGAACTCAATCTCTTACCCATTTGCAATCCTCTTCATAAAATATAGCATTCATTTATGATCATTATAAAGTCAAAAATAACAAAAGATGCATGTGAATTGTCACAATGCCATATCAGGGTGATTCCACGACAACTGACCTAAACTTCTCAAACTGTCCCTGCTCGATCATCCCCCAATGGGACGAAATTTTTCAGAGGCGAAGAGATGTCTTTGAAACTAACCTATCCAAATTTTCAGCTTCCGAGATCCGAATCCTGAGTATCTAGGATCTTCAAAATATAGTGCTCCAAAATGGCGGATCAACTTTTTGAGAAGAAATGCTATGTTGTGGTCAAGGTAGCGGAAAATTTCATAACACAAGAAGCATGAAATTTTGGGAGCTTAAAGTATACTTGGCTGTTGATTCGTTCTAATATTTATGTGAGTTTGAGCTCATAAGGTTTTGAGTAGCACGCATATAAACTGGTAAAAAAAAGCTCTTTTATACTGAAATCATCATTTTTGAGACTGTTTAATTAAGTAAGATGATTGAATCTCATGGTTTTCTGACATGAGTCTAAAACTACATCACATAGTGCATAATTACAGCTCTTGCTCAAAGTTATTGACTCAGGCGTTTTAGAGTAATTGACCTAAAACTGTGATTCTTTTTGTTTCAAATTATCAACTTTGAAACCGCGCATTAAAAAAAATAATTAGTTGCCATGGGTTTCTAACGTGGACCTTAAACTACACCACTCGGATTATAACGACAGCTGTGTCCCGTCGCGAACCAAGTTATTGACCTCTAAACTTCAGCATTTTTAAAAATCCATTACTTTGAGACCGTTTAACTACTAAAGTCAAGAGAAATGAAAGATATTTTATATTTTTCTTAGTACTATACTGTGGTGAGTAGTTAATCATATACTTATTTCCAGGGGTTACTCACGGCTTTAGCAGATATCTAGGCCTAAAAAAGGCAAAAAATGTAAAAAAAAATTAGCAGTTTCAATTGACCTTTGCCTCAAAGCCATAAAACCATGAGTGATCCACCAAAATATTTATGCTAGCATATACCTAGTATCAAGTAGTATCCGTATTTAAACGAATTGGCTTGGTTCACCCATTGCTTTTGAAGCAAAGCAATAATATATTTAGCTCTTTTTTCTGACCATAATTTTTGACCTCCACTAGAGGGCCAGCAAGTCAAATTAGAGAGGAAAGAAGCTTCACTTTTTCTTATCACCATACTAGTAAAATATCCTGAAAGTTTCAGGAAAATTGAAGGTGTCAACTATCAGGCCCCCATTCACTTTGTCCAGCTTTTTAAAAAAAATGACTTAAGTACTCATAACAAACTAAAATCTGTAAAGTTATGATTTTTCAGGATACATATGGAATGAAAGAATGATTAATGTTAATATTATTACATGTATAGCCGCACCACTCTTTTTATATAGACAAGTATAAAAGACTAGGCTATTAACTGACGTCATAAAGAACTTTACAATGCATTTATGAGGCGAAAAACGCTTCTCCTGCGCTTTAAATGATCTCACTGTTCATTAAACAAAATTTTTTTACAACTCATGTACATAAAGCAGATTTGATATTAAATTTAAAAAAAAAAAATGAGTTTGAGGATTGCTTAGAATGAAACGCAATTGAAAAGTCAAAAAGTTACCAGTATTTTTCATCAATGTCAAAAATGTTTCAAAAATGTCACGTAGCACATAAAGTTTTCCTTTGAGAGGAGAAAATTTTACATGCATTTAAAGAAATTTTGTACGTTTTTATTAAGTTACATAGAAGAAATAGTGAGAGCGATATGTGTGCTATGTTCACAATATCAAGTTCTCTGTTATTTGGGACACACTTGAAAATTCTGACTTTTAAGAAGGGTATTGAAAAATTAGAGAGGTTAAAATAAGGTTCTCTCTTCTGCATGAATATTTCAAAGCTATAGGAATATCCCGGCAATAGTACTTAAACGCGTTTCGCATAAATATTAGAATTTAGTTTGCTGCATAAAACATATTGTTTCTAGTGAATAAAATATGACAACGTATATAAAGTACAAATTCAAAATGAAAAAAGGTTAAAAAACCAGCAAACAGCTGTTTCGGCACTTTAAAATACAAGTGCCATCATCAGTGCAATTAAAAACGAAGACAGTGACCACGTCTGTCAGTGACCTTGATAACCTTTTATCCATCCTAAATACTATTGACCCACATATTCAATTTACTGTTGAATTGGAATCTGGAAATCATCTTTCTTTTCTTGATGTGTCCATCACTCGTCATAACAATATGTTTACAACTACTGTTTTCCGTAAACCCTTTGCTGTTTCTCTTCCCCCACCCCCGCAAGTTATCCGTTCACCCTCCTAAACAAAAATTAGCTGCTTTTAGATCTTTTATTTACCGTGCTTTAGCCATTTGTTCAAATTACAATTTACTTTCATCAGAACTGAATTACCTACGAGGTATTGCAGTTGATCGGGGATTCACATCAGATATTATTGATACCATTTATAAGAAGCTATGTAGCTCAGCTAACAAAAATCAGACACTTGCTCCTGTGAACTATTCGAGTTCCGTTGTCTTACCCTTTTTTCCTAAAATCAGTCTACAAATTGCCAAAATCTTAAAAAAGTTTCATTTTCCGTCACTTTTTCTCCTGTTAATAAATTAAAATTTTCACAGCTTAAACACCCTGTTCAGAACCTTGACAAATGGGGCATTTATAGTGTTTCCTGCCAGTGCAAATTGGCCTACATTGGGAAGACTCGACGATCCCTCAAATTCCGGATAAAAGAACACGAAAATTACGTCAAAAAACAGGATCTCAAACGCGCCTCTATTGCTCAACATTGCTGGTCTTGTGGCCATAATTTTATTTTTTCTTCCGCCAAAGTTATTCACGAGTGTTCGTCCATTCATGATTTAGATTTTTGGGAGTCATATTACATATGGAAAAATGCTAATTTAATCGTCAATGATTTGTCTAGCACTCCCCCTTTTCCTAATGTTTGGAAGTCTGTTATTTGATTTATTTTTTGTCCGTGACGTTTTCTCCTGAGTTCAACTGTCTTCTGTAGTTCTGATGTAACCTTGACGTCATCGTTTCCGGTACTGCTCTCATATCTTTTACAACTCGTCTCTCATTCCAATGTTCGCCTCGACTGTGTGTTAGTCGGGTTGAACCAGTCTTCGTTTTTAATTGCACTGATGATGGCACTTGTATTTTAGAGTGCCGAAACAGCTGTTTGCTGGTTTTTTAACCTTTTTTCATTTTGAATTTGTACTTTATATACGTTGTCATATTTTATTCACTATGCAGTACAAAGTTTTCGACTACTTTTTATGTATATTGTTTCTAGCCTGGATTCTGCTATTGAAATCGAAGGAAAATTAATATGTTCCTACTTGGCTAGCTTAAAAATCCCTCTAACGATCCTCAATTATAGGGAGATTCCACTATTTCGGCAGACCTTAAAATCTAACACCCAACTTAGGTTGACTTACTCTCATCGTGTTTCTTCAGAAGTTATAAAAAACGTAGATAAAACATTACAAACAACGATGCTATAGGGTCGCCTCAGCAAAAGTGTGCAAATCATAAAAGTTATCGCGGTTTGAAATTTCAATAATTGAGTAATTCTGTAGATTTTCAAATTTTGCAGGAAACCGAATATGTTTTGCAGATTTTTAAAGTTAGAAATAAATCGAAATTTCCCGCAAACGACGCTTATTCTGCTTAAAACTCGATATCACGTGTCATGCCGTTACAATATTGTGCAAGAAATCTGCAGAGATTTTTCAGATTTTTTCGAAATTTCATCTTTAATTTGAAGATAATACCTGTAGAATTTTTCAATTATTTGAACCTTTAAAGTGCGACAACTCTGTGATCACTTTTGCTTAGAGACAAATTCATACCATTTCTCATGTAATATTTATAACATAATTTTACTCATAAGTTGTGAGGAAACTTGATAAGGTCAACATCCAAGTCGGACCTTTCGCTATTATTGCAAACCCTTCCCACTCAATATCCCAACAATGCTAAGGAGGGGACATATTTCTTAACCATCCATAACGGCAGCTCATCAGACGTGGAAACGAAAACAAACTTAGTTCGGGGCGGGGCGGGGCAGCCAGTCCTTCTCGTGCCACACGCGAAAAGGGAGGCCCGAGAGCAAAGGCATCTGTCGCCAATCCCATCGGCCGGTCGCACGTGGGCATTACGAGCAGGGAAGGATGTTCTATCGCTTTGACCCTTCCCCCTCCCCCCTCCACCTATGACACGCATTAATGCGAGATGTTGCGTCCACACCCCTTTGACGCGGGAAAGAAATGACCTAACATAAGGAGAAGGGCCTTTATGGTCAGCCTCTAATAATGGGGTGCTTTGGGTTATTTTTATTTTCCGTCTTCGTGCCATCGGGGCTGACAGTCACTTCCAGTATGAACGGACAGAATAGAACTTAGTTATTAAATGGTGGTCATATATAAAACTAGATGGGGGAAACAACAGCAGGTACGTATGACCGATGTATTTCTCGTTATGCGTCCAGGCCGGACGATTGTTTTACCCCCCCCCCCAAAAAAAAAAAAAAAAAAAATCCCTCAATTTTCAGGCAAAAACATGATCCGCAGCACAACATAAAATATAAAGCTGGATACATTTCGTAATAAGGACCATAATGTACAGAGTGTTTATAAAGTTTTGCACTGATAAAGAAAAATTAATTATGTAGAAACTTTTCAGATATAATCATAATTATTATTTTGTTTTGATCCTTATCTGATTTTTTTTTCAGTGAGCTGATACACTTCTTCGAGTCCACCTTTCGTAGTTCTGTGACACCTACGGTGATTTTCAACTTTCCGCCAGATATTAGCGCAGCTAGAATTTACCCTGTGGCGTGTGGGCATTAAGGCATAACAGTCCTTATATAGAAAAACCGTCACATTGAAATTGTCAATATGTGCTAAAATCAAAGGTTCTTGTAGGTTGAAAGAATTTAATAAAAATATATATATATATATATATATATGCAGATGCAAAACTGAACATGCATAAATAAATTGCGTTTAAGTTCCACAAATCTTTAAAACAGAATTCAAACCCACTAAATTACCTTTTTTTCGCCGAATTATAATAAATTATGCAAACTTAATAGAACTTAAATTTGTACAAGATTCAAAACTAGATTCATCGAGATTTTCAAAAAAAAAAAAAAAAAAACTTTCGTACTTAATTCTTAGCTGCTTACCTATATTATTGACGAAACTTTTACACAGTGGGCACGATTTTAAACTTTTGAATGAAATTTTTTAAGTTTGAAAGTGCTCACAAAAACTACGTTTCGAATTTTATATTATAAAAACAGAAACATGGCTACGATGACATTCTATTTGACTTTTGTTATCTTCAGAACCAAAAAAAAAAAAAGTTTTAAGAAAATAAATAAATAAAAAGTCACTCTTTGAGGCGTTTATCCTTGGCTTCGAAGATGTTCATTTTCAAAAACTGATACTTTATTTTTTCCATTTTTTAAAGAGAAATACTTCAAATGAAATCAGACTGGAAAATGAATCTACAGTTTTCATACCGAAATTAGAATTCTTTTGTAAGGGGGGAAAAAAAAGAAAGCCAAGCCACCATAAATGACATCCTTCCAATAAGTCGAAAACGAAATGAGAAAACACACAAAGGCGCGGGAGTCTAAAAGTACGGCGTAGAACAAAGCCCGCAATAACAAGCGTACGACAATAAATAATAAAAGCAAGAAAATTCGAAATCCTCTTCTTGCTTAAGTACACAGGACATTTCGAAGTGGAGGGTTCCAAATCTCCCCCAACGTTGCAAGGAAAGCCCCCTAAATTCGAAGACACTTCTGCCGGCGCGCAAGATAGAGATGTGCTTTCCATTATGCTCCTTATGATGATAAAGACCCAGCCACTCGGCTCCACCAATCAGAAATCAGAAAGCAGGGAAGTAGGGTCCTAATGCCGAGTGCATGCTTCTGTTCCTTCCATCAGAAGAAAGAATTCCGGTTGGTTATTATTTTCTGGCCGAAAAAGAAAGAACGATAAAAGAGAGCGGGACTCAATTTAGTTAAAATGGACGGACTTAGGTGTCCCAGAGTACTGCATAGTCATGGAAGAGATTTCAGAAAAAGATCCAGGTGGTACGAATGAAAGAGTCATTCATCCAAACCAGAGTAAAATGTCTTCTGGATGAAGAGGGGGCTCAGAGGAGTGAAGTCCGAATCTATTTTTAAGTAAATAAACTCAGGTAAAAGGGGAAAAAAAAAACAAGTTGCGGAAACATTCAAAAGTTTGAAAATTCATCCAGAGCAGTTTAGAATTTGAAATGGGTCTTATGTTGAAAAATTCTTCTTTCTATCAATACAGCAAGTAAAACGAACAAGTATAACACAAATTAAATCAACTTTTTGGATATGAAGATACACGTGTCGACGCATCATAAATTTTATATGTTTAAAAACAAAGGCAGAAACTTTTAAAGCATATTACATTAAGTAATTTGCGAATCAAAAAGCTGAAATTTAACCAAGAAACTCAAAAAGTAAAATAAATTGTATTATATTACTTAAAATTTATTAATAGAACATGAAATTCCATATAGTGTACGCAAAAATCAAAAAGAAAAACAAAAAGATGAAAAACAAAATTCAATGCAATGTTTACTAAAGTCAATAAAATAAATGTGCGTCGAAACAATTTAATACTATATAGCTAATGAAATTAAAAAAAAAAAAAATACTAGCATCAGATAAAAGTAAACTGTTTTTAAAAGCGCGATTATTTAAAAGAAATATTTTTCCCAGTAAAGATGTTAAATTTAAAGTTAAAAAAAAAAAAACACTGAAAAGTAACAACAAACTCTAGCACATTTCAGTTACTTTTTTTCATCTATTGCAATGAAAGTTAAGAAATTTCTCAACCTATAAGCTACATGTTTTGTGTGAACGATTAAAAGTTCTCTTCACATACAAAAATATTAAGAATAAATTGAATAAAAGTTTTAAAAACTTGTATATTATATTAGATTATCAAGATTCATGAACGCACTCTAATTTTAACCTTGCATGATAAAAATTAAAAAGACTCATAGATTCTAAAGGCAAACCTATTGACAAATCAAATTTTGAATCTTTTCAAAACACATTTAAATGTTGACTTTACAGCAGCATACTTAAAATTCATAGCATTAAAATCGATTTTTAATTAAATGTTAAAAAAAAAGAAATAAAAAAAGAAAAGTAGAATTATGAAGTGTATATAAATGAAGAAAATTTAATTTAAGAGTGTATGAAAATTTTGAAAATTAATGCATTTTATTTCTGATGGATAGAAAAGTACTCAATAAATGTCAAATTAAATATTCAATGCTTTAACTTATATTGATATTGCACCAGTGAAAGAAAAAGTTTGAAATTTTAGAAATTTTCTTTTTTGAACATAGTAGAAATAGTTACATGTTAACTTTTATGAGGAAATCCCAGTCAAATCACACAAAGCGGTATGAAGGTATTGAAGGACAACAGTTTAGAAAAAAACTACTCAACGAAAAAACTATTTAACTATTTAAAAAATATATAAAAAAAATCTTGAAACTCGAAAACGTATCAATCTGTCTACAAATTTGACTTTCTAGCTAATAATATCACAGTTAAAAAATTCATGCTTAAATATTCTTTGTTGCTCATTTCTTTTTCTAAGTAAGGGGAAAATATATTCGTAAACAGAAGTATTAACAGCTGATTTATTTGCATAAATCATGAAATAATATTGAATTGTATTGCTTAAACTAACATCTTCAAAACAGTATAAGTCCACCTTAAGTAGCAATACGTAAGTCATTTCAGAATTCACACTCAATTTCAAACAAAAATAAACTTTTTAACAACTTATATTAATAAAGGAAAGGGTAATTATGTGTCACTTAAAAATTCGGCACTACGTTTTACCAAAAAGAAGAAAAAATAATAACGAATAATGGAAAAAGAACCACTTTATTCAAAAAACTCATGACATTATTCAAAGCAGATAAAATATTCCGACTAATAGCGGCGATGAGATCTCTAAGACCTAACAACATCGTTCAAAAGTTCGTAGTTATCTATCTGTTCATAAAATGCTAACGAGGAGTACATCGTAAATACCATTCAAAAATTTATGCACGTACCTAGTATTTAAGTAAAAGTTTACTCTCCAACAAAAACACAATGAACATAGAAGTAAAAACAGTCTATACTTAAAATTCAAAACACTTTCAAATGAGTCGTAACCGGCAAGCGAATGATTAAAATTGTGCCATTCTAAAATTCAAGGCAGTATTTCAAACTGGTAAACGGTTTCCTACAGAATAATAAGCATGGCAAAACGATAAAGACAAGTTATTTGAAAAGCAAGGAATATGTTTAGATTAGGGGTGCTTCGATTAATCGGCAGTAATCAATAATCGGTCATTTTTCCGAATATTTATAATCAATTTATTTTTTACCGATTAATTTGCCGACATTTTTTTAATTGAAATTACTTTGATTATGCCCAGAACTAGAAACTATACTGAATGAGTTCCTGAACAATAACTAATTTTCCCTAACAAAAGGAAACATGATTATTATTATTATTATTTATAAAATAATAATAATAACTAATGTAGACTTAAAAAAAGTAAAATCATTTGAATATTAAACAGTATTTTTTAATCAATGCATATATATTTTTTTAAGAAGTAGTTTCATGCACGTTTCAACTCGGTTGTCACAACGATGCCAACCATTTAAAAACGTTTATAAAACGAAGTATGCTACCAGGGCAAAAATTCAAGACGAAGAAGTAAAAACCAATCTGATGGTTACTTTTAAACCTTTATGTCTGTTTTATCTCTCCCCCAGAACTTATGAGGGAAAACTCTAATTTAAACGTTTATTTCAATTTAGTTACTGTATTCACTGTTTATGCTTACAATTACCCACTAAATTTATCACTAAAATAAACGGGCATAGGTCGATACATTTTTCCGATTAATCAGTAATCGGCCAATAGTCTAATCGTACATCCCTAGCTTAGATAAAACTAGTTTCAAAAACGTTAACAGTTAATATATCGGTAAAAATTACTTCGTTAAAAATGCGCGATCTTGTCAATCCAGAAAATCGAAATTAGAATGAAATAGAAGAAAATTTCCATTGCTTGGTCTAAAATTTCAATAAAAATATTCTCCTCCCAAGCAGCAGACGTAACTTTTAAACGTTTCACAAACGTACTCAGTTGTCACAACATACCAAACCATTTAAAAATGTTTATAAACCGACAAATATTCAGGACCAAGAAATAAAAACCGATTACTTTTGCACAAAGAACATAAAAGATAAAATCAACATTATTAAAGCTCGCAAACTATTACATACTGTTTTGATATTACCATGAGTCCCTGTTTCCAATGTAGAAAAAGCAGTTCTTTGAGTCTCCAAAATACCTGTAAGCAGTAGTTCTGAAATTCTTGTGTTAAACTAAGTCAATTTTTTCACACATACAGGACTACGTTAGAACTCGTGACTTACGAAACATTCTAAACAAGTAGCTATATCGTTAAGGAATCAAGATAAAGGCTGTCTTCAGGAAAATCACTCTTCAGTTATAAAAATTAAACTTTCTTGTAATTACTGATTAAAAATGTTTAACCTTAAATGCATGCCAATGCTGGAAATGAACGGAAACATTTTTACTTACTTTAGCTACGAATATAATGGTAATAATCTATATTTACAAAATTTCTGACGATGCCAAATATAGCTGTAGACAACAAAATGAAGTCTTTCTAAAGAGTAGTGTTTTTTAAACGTGGTTTTAAAAATTATTCATTCAATAACTTCTGCTAAACGTATAAAAGTATAACAAAAAATGATGATGAACATTATTTAATAGAAAAACATTTTATTGAATTATAGAGATAAGAAATGAAAGTAACTAATATTTAATCAAATAATCGTGCCCATGTGTCATTTAACAAAAATTTTGCAACGCACTGTACAGGTAAATTTAAACAGTGAAAGTAAATGCTGATATCTTTGCAACAAACTCCAAAACAAGCATACAAAAAACTCATACAAACATTTGTACTAGTAAGAGACAAATAACGCTGCAACAAACCGAAATCATAAATTTCCCTTTTAAACTTTTGTCAACTTCTGTTACGTGTCTTAGTTTTAAAGAAATTTTAAATTATAAAAAGTAATTCATCCCTTTCTTAAAAAATATAGTTGAAAAAATAATAATAACTAGTGTTGTTGGTATTACGAGTTAATGTATCTTACTAACCGTTTCATTACACTCAAAATAGATCAAATTTCGTAAAATTATTTGTTTAAAATAGTCCTTGAGAAAATCCTTATTCTTTAATTAGTTTTTTTCAAATAGTTTTATTGTTTTCTAAAATGTGTATTAGTTTTAAAAAACTTTAAATTGTAAAAGTAATTTATCCCTTTCTTAAAAAATATCAGTTGAAAATAAATAATAACAAATGTTGTTTGTATTACGAATTAAAGTTTCGTACTTAATCTTTTATTACACGCAAAATAAATCAAATTTCATAAAATAATTTGTTTCAACTGGTCTGTGAGAAAATGTTTATTTTTTAAGTAATTTTGTTGTTTTCTTTTATATAAATTAGTTTTTTTTAAAAAGCTTTAAATTTTACAATACCCTTTTTTTCAAAAAAAATAAAAGTAAGAAAAAGTAATAACAGGTGGTTTTTGTGTCACGATTAAATGTTTCGTACTAACTATTTTATAACTCGCAAGTAGGGATTGCAATACCGGACAAAATATGCAATACCGGTATTCGGTATTTTTAAAACGTGATACAGGAATACCGGTATTAATACCGGTATTAGGATTTTCGCAATAAATGATTTAAAAAAAAAAAAAAACAATATTTCTTTGCCCCATTTCGTAATTTTGTACAAAAAGTGCATTGTTTATGAAAATTTGTTTTCAACAAATAAAAAATGAAGGAACAAATGTTATAATAAGAAATCAATAATAAAAAGCATAATTCATGTCTTGAATTGCCTGGAACTCGTTTTAGTGTACCAATTTTTTGCAGCTGAAAATACTCTTCACGCTGGTCTGTGGTACAGTAAATAATGCAAGACACACCTCCTCTAACGTCCTCGAAGTCAATTATATTCAAATAATTCGGTCTTTTGCATGTTGGTTTTGGAGAAATCACATTTGTGAGTGTGTGTGTTTCTTTTCTATATTGTATGCGAAGTATATATATTTTTTTTGTCTATAGCCCGTTGTAACTTTCTAAGGGAGACAATTCTTTTTCAATATTAACATCATCTTCAACAATTTCCTCTTGATCAAAATAGGCTTGCGTTTAGGGTTTATTAACCTTTTTACTTCCTTTCACAAAAAAGGAAGTATTGTTTCCGCAAAAAAATGTTCACTCAAAAATCGACCTTAATTTCTATTTTACTCACCCCCGAATGAATATTGAGTTTTTTATTTTTTTTCAACTCGACCACACGTGGATAAGTGCCTAAGAAGGTATAGACACGCGAAATATCCATAATGGCGATTCCCGAGCTAATTACAACGAATTTACTCGTCACATTTGTAAGTACGTATGTATGTCGCATAACTCAAGAACAGTAAGTCCTAGAAAGTTGAAATTTGGTACGTAGTCTCCTAGTGGGGTCTAGTAGTGCACTTATCTTTTTGGTTGCATTCGGATGTTCGAAAGGGGGTCTCTTACACCTTTTCTGGGGGAAATCAATGTTGATTTCGATGCAAACTCAAGTGATGTTATAATTTGGCGGACACTTGGCGATACATCGCCAGTCTTTTGGGCGCCAAGTTTTGTCGCCGACTTGGCGACAAATTTGGCGATTTTTTGATTTTTGAGAATAACAGAAATTGTATTATTTTCCACACTTTATTTTTATAACTGCTATACATATTTATTTAGAATATTTAATTTAAAAGAATTATTGAGAGATAGTTACACATTGAATGTTAATCATTCATTAACAATCTTTTGTTAACTAATAATAAAGCTCAGAATTAGTCTGGATCTCTGTCCGGATGTCTGTTTGGATCTCTGTGACACGTATAGCGCCTAAACGTTTGGCCGATGTTCATGAAATTTGACGCAGAACTAGTATGTAGCACAGGAGGGTGCTCCTCAAAGCGTTTTTTCGAAAATTTGATTTTGTTCTTTTTCGATTCTAATTTTAAGTCTATTTTTCACAGAAATTTGATAATAAGGGAGAAATATTTCATTCACATTTTTAAGTTTTATGCTATTCGAAAGCTTGTAATTTTCTGCATAAGATGAAGTTTGTTCAATGTTTCCACGAGCATTAGGAGAGCTGCAGGAATCGTTTATAGAGCACCAAAGTCCATGGCTTACCTTTAGCAAGTCAAACGATTAAAAATAAATGAAATTATTTTCGAAGCGGAAATTGAATTTGTATGTTACCACGGCTACGTCTTTTACTACCTTTAATTGCTTCATTACTTAAAAAAATATATTTTAAACATTTTTAAAAACGGACTTATATTTGCGGTACAGATTCTTTTCTTTTATTAAAAACGGATTTAAATTGAAATATTTTAACTGCTAAGAAAAAATCGTCTGCTTTTATTTTCTTTGTTTTCATGGAATTATGTTAAGTAAATTGTTAAAGTATTGCTATTACAACGTTCTTTCTATAACTTTTAATTTTGGGAAAAGTGTCTTATTTTTCGTTTTAAGCCAAGAAAGGGAAATTTCCTCCATCTTTTAAAATATTTTTAAGGCTTCTGCTGTTTTCTTTTAAGCTTCATGTTAAGTTTTCAAATCTGCCGAGAATATGAGGAGATTAAAAAAAAAAATACTTAACGCATAGCAGAAGTTACTACCAATATATAGGCGTACCAAATGATCTTTTAATTTTCTCCAACGGGCAAAGCTGTGCGGATGCTGCTAGTGTTAAATAAATGAAATTGCTGTTGCCCAAAATTCTTAGAAAAACCTACAACCCCCCCCCCCCCCAAAAAAACTGCAGAAAAAATCGTATATAGATTAAAGCTCCCCAACCCCCGCCCAAATATTCATAAAAACCCGGGTGAACTGGGCTTGGGACAAGCACCCAGGTTTTACCAATCCAGTTTCAAAGGGGGAAGAGTGCAAAGAAATAATAATTAACAATAAAAATTCGTTAAAAACTTCGCGCATTTGCCATCAGGTACAAGGACAATAATTATGCCACAAATAGCATGATGAACACAAATAAGTCCTCCAAAAATTTCATGCTTGTGTTTCAAGTAAATAAAGACTTTGGTACGAATCGTATGAGTGATAATTTATAACGACTAATATGTTCGCAACCATAACTTCATTCTTACAAAGTCAAATACAGTATATCAGGAATAATTTAAAATCCTACACTAACAAAAGTTTTCAAGAAGATTTTCCTCTCTAAAAATGTTGGAACTACAGTATGAGCTTCATACGCAGGTACTAAAAATTAAGAGCTCTCCAAAGACAGTAGCTCTTTCATGATCAACTCCAACACCGGGAGCACATTTCTCACCTCATATATAAAATACAAAGAAACGGGGAAGTGAAATTGCTATGAAGTTATCCTTTAACCTTGGACCCCCTTCTGTTAAGTATAGCACAATCAGTAAAATACTCCAATAGAAAGAAGTCTTTCTTTAACAAGGAAGAAAAAAACTTCAAGAGGAGGGGGGGGGAGGTTCAACACGAGAGGTTGGTAGGCGAGTGTACAATCAAAAGGTGGGGCAGAAGAGGAAAATAATAGTTAAAAAAAAAGTCTCAAAAGTGACGACTTGCGAACCGCACGCGGCTTGCTCTTAGGAAGGACCTCCACCTGTGCCCCCCTCGCGAGCCTTAATCTCACTTTCTCTGTCTTCCGGTTGCGACCCCCTCGTAATTTTTCCCCCCTTCTCTCTCTCTCTCTTAGGTCGCTTTTGCGGCATCACGCGATATGTTCGAAATAAAAATGACGATCACACCGCATGTCATCGTCAGGGTTGCCAAGTTAGCTTTTTCGAAAACGTTTTAAAACTCCATTCGGTCCTCTGGACCTGTCAGAAATGAGAGTTCCCTCAACGACGTTCGGATGTAGTTAGTCATCACTTGCTTATCTGATTTCGCGAGCGAAATGGACCGTTTAGCACAATTTCATGGTAAAAGACACAAAGTGCAGTAATTTTTGTTTAAACTCTTGTATTACTTTCTGAGATCCTCTTGTAGCGATTGGAGTCAAGAAGTAGTATGAATTAATATGAGTTTACATAAGTGTGCTAAATTTAGTTTGTTGGAAGTCGTTCACATAAATACAGACGGATATGTTCTAAAAATTGTCAAAAGTTTTAATACCACTGGGCAATTGCATCGTAGCAGACTAACAATCAAAGAAAAGAAAATGGCCATGCAGTTTTTAAAAAGATCTAAATATTGATTCAAATTGTGTCTATACACTTCATTAATGGCAGGAATGAAGTAAAGGTAAAACTATTTAATATCTTTAATCAGAGAAAACAAAAGGTCGTAATAACAGACTAACATAAATTACCATTGCTCCTGCAGACCTTTACATTTCAGTCTTTTACGAACAAAATATATAATTCGTTGTGAAAACAATATGTTTAATGTAAAAGGAGTGTTGCAGTACTTTTCTTTCGAAATTTGTTTAGTGTTATATAGTAAATACGAGCTGATGTGTGTATCACATGACTTCCTTTTACACCAATTTAAAGTTATTTCCCCATTATTGGCAATTTTAATATGATTCAATAGTTAACTCTCTAAATATCACCAAAAATGGTCAAATTGAAACCAGATTTAAAAAAAAAAGCCAAATTTGTCTCCAAGTTGGCGACAAAACTTGGCGACCAAAAGCTTGGCGATAAATTGCCAAGTGTTTGTATAAATTATAACATCACTCGAGTTTGCATCGAAATTAACTTGATTTCCACCCCCCCCCCCCCCGAAGAGGTGTAAAAGGCCCCCATCGAACATCCGAATGCAACCAAAAAGAGAGGTGCACTACTAGACCCCTCTACGTACCAAATTTCAACTTTCTAGGACATACTGTTCTTGAGTTATGCGACGCACATCTGCACATGCGTACATACGGACGTCACGAGAAAAGTCGTTGTAATTAACTTGGGGAATGTCAAAATTGATATTTGGGGTGTCTATACGTTCTTAGGCACTTATCCGCGTGTGGTCGGGTTGAAAAAAAACTCAACATTCAATTCGGGAGTGAGCAAAATAGAAATTAAGGCCTAATTTTGAGTGAAACTTTTTTGCGAATACAATACTTCCTTTTTTTTTGTAAAAGGAAGTAATAACGTAAACCAGTACAAAACGTAGGTGAACCTCTCCTCTGTCTCCCCTGCAAAAGAAAGTACTAGCAGCTGTGGTAGGTGCTGCTATACAGTATGATTTAGAAAAAAAAATCAATAAAAGTCTACCTTAGACCGCAATTTTAAACGCGTTTTACACAAAACTTGAAATATTCCACTTTCATCACTTTACTTCATAATACCTCATTTGTACAAGTAAAAAATTTCGAATATGCTCCAATTTAAACAAAAATATCCCTCATTTGAACAAGAAAAAAATATTACATTATCCGGCAGTTTAAATTTGGATATTTCAATGCTGTACCATCAACTCCTACTCGAAATCGAGAATTAGGAGTATTTTTTATATTAAAAGGATAAAGTTTTTAAAGAAGATTCAAATCATAAAAATGAAAACTTAAACATTGCCATCATGTCAATCTTTGTCTTCAGAAAAGGGAACCGAAAATAACTTCGCCTACAAAGTTATTACCAGCTATTCAAAACCGTCAACAACAACAAAAATTAAAAAAAGGTTTATTTCATCTTGTACATTTGGATTTTCTCAAGAGTTTAACGAAAAAATATGGCAACCCTAAGCGCAGCATGCCGCCGAGAGCCTCTTTTTTTCACTTAACCTCGTGCAAGAAGCTTTCGACAGGTCCTTATTAAGATGCAGCTGCAAAAGTTTGTCACTCTCACTTAGAACATGAGTGCATAAGTAATGTTATTTCTCTTTGCACAAAAAAAACTTCCCTTCACTTTAACACCAAATCGTAGCAGATGGTGCACGACGAAACATTAGAATATCTTATCTCACGGAAGATATCAATTTGATATGTACGAACAATATAATTTAGCCTGCGTACAGCTACTAAAATATCACTATGCAGATGCCTGTGTGTCAATTACAATTTATTAGTCACATGCATGAAAATAAATAATTTGAATATGTAAAAAATTGTTACAAGTATAATAACATACTAACATTTATCATGTTATCTCGAAGCATCTGCCTCATCGTCTTGACAGAACACTAGATAAAAATGATTTCATGCTGCTATCTGCCAAAAATATGATATATTTCGTAATATTAAGAGATATTTTGTCGATATAAAGATGTCAAACTGATCTTAATACATAAAGATATCCAATAAAATTGATATCTTATTCATTATATCTCTAACAATAATTGTATATCTATATGAATATCTATATCCATGCAACAACTTGTTTCATGCGTCAGTGACATAATCAAACCATGAATTTTCTTTGACATACAACTGAGTATATAGTATGATAGGAAGTGCATGGGTAATCATACTAGTTATTTTAATTAATGCCGTAACTCTGTAACAAGGATATTGTAAATAGATACGTATCATTTATAAGTAATCGGTCGCTATAACGAGAGGTCGTAATAACGTATTGCAAGTTGTTAAGTCGTTTTTGGAAATGCAGGAATAATTTCTCATAGTTAGGCTTCATTTTAGAAGATAATCAAGAAACTAACAAAATGATTTTTTAAAAATTGCGTGAGTTTTTTTTTTTTTTTTTCTTTTTTAAAGTTTTATGCTGCAATTGTAGAAGCTTTCCGCTTTTTTAGACTTTTTCCATTTGTGATGTCTATCATTTGTGCGCTATTTTCATTATTTCTTTTACCTTATACTGAAAATGAACATATTTTACCTTTAGAAACGTATAGTGTTAAAACATTAGTTTTCGGATAGTTAGTCTCGAGATTAGAACAAAAATTTAAACTTAGTTTTGGACGTTATATTGGAATGAACGGTTCAGTTCGGACGCTCTAATGGACAGTAAAATAACATTGCATCTATGGAATTGGAAATGGGACTTCATGCATCGGTCGCTATAATGGAAAGGTCGCAGTAATAGAAGGTCGTTATATAGAGCGTTGACTGTAGTATAGAATAAGGAAGTAAAATCAAGTTTATTTAGTAAAATCATGCTGTGTAAGAGTTCACTGCTATTTTAGTTATGCGTTATTCATTTGTGGCAAATAATGAACAAACAAACATGCATACTCTGCAATGTAATAACTAATAGTTATTAACACATTTGTATAGTTCGTACAGTAGCTTAAAACCACGTGCATACAAATGAAAGTAACCTCAGTTTTTCTTGTGGACCAGTTTCCTTCTGGTTGTGGACCAGTACCTTCTACAGTACCATAGTTCCATAACGTGAGCAAATAGTACAATCTTCAACAAGTAATTTTGAATGCAATTAAAATAAAATGATACCAAAAGACCAGCACGACCAGTTACACCTCTTACATTTAACTAACAAGGCTGTAAAACAGAATATACGCATATTGACATTTATTTGATACAATTTGTAAAAAAAATTCTTTTGACGTAAATACTCCACAAAGATAACAAAAAAATGGATTAGATGTCAATGAATCAATAATTGTACGTACTTAATATTCAAATAACAAAATATCAATGCGATTTACAATACCAAAAATGTAGTTCTATCAACACAAAATGTCTGCAAAACTACATTTACTATGTAGTGTAATGAAGTAATGTAGCTGCAAATTCATTTAAATAATTCAATAATTTCATCAATAAAATAGCAAGACTTTAACATTCAACACGATCTTGCATAACGACCTTTGAAAAGATGAGGAACATTAAAAATTAAGGATATGGATAATTTTTTAAGTTAATTGAATAATATTTTTTTAAATGGAAAGTCTTTTTAAAATATCTAGACACACGCATAGCACTGGATATATCAATGTTAAATAATAACCTCTATTAAATAAAACTAAAATTAACGTAAATGGAATTTGTCAGATAGATTCAGACATTTTGTTAATTGTGAAAATTGCTTTTTAAAAAACGGCAGTAAAATCTATTTCATTTCCTAATGCATTTGCTCCGACAAGTGAATATTTAAATATCAGATGATCAAAAGAAATAACAATAATAAAAATCCTTAATCATATCTAAGACAAATATTTTTTAAATGCATAATGTAGTGAAATTTATGACTAACAAAAAAAAATAAAATAAAATAGTCTAACACTGCATCAGTTTAAGAAAACTTTTCTTTTCGTGTTTTTATTCTAATAGTTTAAATAAACTACATTAAACTTTTAAAGACATAAAAACTATGAAAAAAAAATTTCAGGTTAGAAATTAATTACTTTCAAATATGGTGATTTAGACTAATAAAAATAATTAGCGTTGTATGTATGTATGAGTTCAACTGTTAGTGTTAGCTCTGTGTTATTAGAAGAAAAAAAACTTTATTTCCTACAAACTACGTCACACGAAAGGCTCTATCTGCAACGATGCGCCTATGTAAAATAATTATTAAAAAAAAAAAATACTGTGTATTTTCCCATGAATTTAAATAAATGCATTTAATTTACATAATTGTGTTTTTATACGATTAACCTCCTCGGTCCCCTTGTATCACATGTGATACATAAGTTTCATAATTTTTTGTGAAGCCTGAACCGCAAAAACAAATTTGGGACAGGTTGTATCACATGGAATACAACTAGAAATACCGCATATAATTTTCTCGTTTAGTCAACAGATGACATTTCCTGTCCATGATAGGGATTTCAAGTAGAGTCTCAGAATCAAAACAAGATGTCTACACGTCCTCGAAGTAAGTATTTTTTTCTTATTTATATACAAATATTAAACTCTTTTTAAGCTATGATTTTTCTTTCCGTGTGTACTATTTACTAGTTAACACCAAAAAAATAAAATTTTAATGAAATATTGAAGCATAATGACTTGTTAAATTTGTTTGTATCACATGTGATACATGGGGTCTCAATCACTAATGAACATACTTTTTTAGTCAATTGTGTTTTAATTTTTTGTATTATTTTGGAAGGATTTGCAGAGTGATATAATTATTTCTCAAGTCAAAATCTTTAGTTGAGGTGTTTGGTTTTTATTTTCATCTATTTTTTCATGATATTTTTTTTTTAAATAAGTTTTTTTTTTTTTTTTCAGTGACATATTTGACACCAGATGAAATTTTAGAGCTGATGAATCGTGATGATTCTGGTTTGAGTTCACTGTCAGACGAAGATCATTATCAAAGTGATCATGGAAGTGAGATGGAAGAAGAAGAAAATGATGATCGGGATGTATCTTCTGACTTTTTTGCTCAAGGCATTTCACGAAAATAAAAAATAATGTTACTGTACTACTATGATACTACAAATATGTACCTAAAAACGCCAATAAAGCTTGATTTTCATGTTGGATTTATGAAATGTATGTATTGTGTGATTAAAGACTAATATTTAATTAATTACATTAATCTTGCTTGATACTTGAAAAAATTCTGATTGTAGTGTCTTGGTCCTGATGTATCACATGTGATACCTCCTCCCTAGCTCTTATAAATTAAAAATAATTTTTTTTATTGCACTTTTCTACATCATAGTGATCATAACAACTATTTAAGTACCTCTTACAATATATCAAGCTTTTATTTTTCTCTTGGGTCTGAGGAGGTTATGAACAAATTTTGCATTCAAATCTGCGGAATACATTACATCAATTTATTTGCATCCCAAAATAAAAAATAGATTTTAAAAAAATGAAATCGAATAAAAAGAGAGAAGAGAAGATATTGCAATCTTAATCCCTCAAAAAGGATGTTTCATCGATTTCAAAATGGTCTTTTGTCTCTTTAAGATAATAAGAAATTCTTGAGCGATCGTGGTTGTAATTGGAGAAGCTTGAATTTGAGCAAGTTTACTCGTACCACACATTAAGCGTAATAAAAGCAAGTTCAAGCTATAGCTATGCACAGATGTTCCGAGTTCGCATTTCTCAATCACGAACCGGTTGCCAGATTTCATCAACACAGCCCCAAGTTAGAATAATGAAATTACCGGTTTGAGGCCTAAAAAAGGAGCCACTCCAATTCCTGATGAGATTTAAAATCGACATTGCGGAAAAATGAGCGATTTAGGTTGTCAAAGAGATAAAAATATACAACACACATTATCTTGCCTTTGAATTAAAATAGAATTTTGATAGCAATGTCGAAGTTGAAGAATATTGTTCAACTATCTACTACATTTGAAATACCTAGAGGTAAAGGGGTGTAAGTGCCAAAATTAAAAATTTGAAGATAATTAGCGGTCTAAGATCCAATTTAGATTGACCTACCTTCATCGAGTTTCCCAAAAAGTTATGTATAAAAATGTCGATAAAAATATTACAACACGATATTATAGGGTTATTTCAGCAAAAACGTGCAAATTATACGGTAGTTGCAATTTGTAGTTTTAATATTTAGTAATTCTGCAGATCTTTTGCTGCTATCTTCAAATCAAAAAGGATATTTTGCGAAAACTCAGCATATTTCTTACAAAATTTTGTAAAATCATCACAAAATCTTTCTACTACGAAAAAGTCGATTTTTGAGCTGAATAAGTGTCATTTGGGGGAAATTTAGATCTACTTCTAAGTTAAATCTCTGTAGACAATTAGCAGATTTCTGTAAAATTTGAAGAAATCGGCAAAAAATCCGCAAAATTACTCAATTATTAACATTTCAAAACGCGATAGACTTAAGATTTGCGCAATTTTGCTTCAACAATCCTATACTATTGTGTTTGTACTATTTTTACTTATATTTTTATCTATAACTTAAAAGGAAACTCGAGGGGGGTAAGCCAAAGGTGCTGATATACAGGATGATTTAGAAAAGTTTTCAATGATAACCTACCAGTAGTGCCACTTCCAAGGAGGGGGGGGAGGGACGTTTCGCCCTGGATGATATCCGCCTGAGCGGTTAATCCCTAAATAGATTTATTAGAAAAATTAATTGTTCAATTTTGAAATGTTTCCCTAAATAATGTCATAATATCAAATCACAACAAAGATGGAGCACAATATTGCTGAAAGCGGGCGATTAAATATATGCATCTCAGGCAATTTTTACAAAAAATGTATTCATAATTTATATTTGAATGTAATTTTTTGTATCCCCACATAAATAAAAATTTGCCTCTGAAAACTACAAACTGCATGTCCGAGTGGCACGTGTGCAAGGAACGCCACTGAGAATACTTAATGGTATAACTTAGAGCGCATTTTCTCAAAACTTTTAAAAAATCCACTTAAACCCCTTTACTTCTGACTGCCTCACAGGTTTTAGCGTACTTTGAAATCTCTATAAAGACAATATGAATGTTTATCAAAAGTCAAATAAATACATATTCCTTATCATATTCAAAAAAATAGCTTCCGCGCCCCTTTTCTCCATGTTCAGTGGAAATTTATGCTAGGAAAATAATCAATTAGCTTCGATCAAAGAGAACACAAAATAAAAATCCACATCAATATGTTTCATTAATACTGTGTACAAAAGTAAAAAAGGTTCTCAAGCGAGAAAGTGAGAGTCTGCGAGAGTTTTTTTTTTATAATCTAAGGTTTTTTTTTTTTTTTTTTGATATTCAAGAAAATAATTTCAAACAGTTAGGATCCCTAAATAGTTGAATGCATCATGATTTACTTTTAGTTCTGAACGAAAATGCGAATGCATAGGATAGTTCGATGTTTAATGAAGAAAAAAGTTTATTAGCGCAACCTGACTACTAATCACACCGAATTTATTTCAAACATTAAATCTACGAAGAAAAAATTTATTTTGTTCAAAATTTATAACTACATATATTTTTACGTATACAAGTAAATCGCAAATTTATATGTTTAAGATTTCGATCCTGTTTTGCACTGTATATTTAAATTTCTGTCGATTATAAGAGCAGGGTAGTTGATTTGACTCAGTATA
Source organism: Uloborus diversus (assembly GCF_026930045.1). Taxonomy (NCBI): domain Eukaryota; kingdom Metazoa; phylum Arthropoda; class Arachnida; order Araneae; family Uloboridae; genus Uloborus; species Uloborus diversus. The sequence continues at coordinate 56,753,086 of NC_072731.1, read as the reverse complement.
ACCACATATCAAACATTAACATAGATCGCACCATCCATTGTTCAAATGGTAGATACCGGCTCTCAGGATAACAGAGCAGAATGCGACCAAGAAATGAGGAGAATTCTGCCATTTGAAATTCAATCTTCATCTCACGGTGAAATGGAATTTTCTCTTATAACTAAAATTGTGAAAAACATCACTGATGGAAATGTATTTGAATCAAAATTGGACAACTCAGATAGCCAAATTGTTACGCGATTGTGATTAGAACGATTTCCAAATGGCAGTCCCAAAAATAACCTGAATGTTAAGTTTAATTAATCTTTGGCCTGTGAGTATAACCCAATGTGGCTCTCTCGTTAATACGCCTAATCTAACCAACCATAAATTATAGTTTAACAGGCAGATTCGTCAATAAAAATTCCCAAAGGAAAGCCAGTAGATAGTCACAGCCGATAAATTTTGTTGACGAATCAGTAACCATAACTCTTTAGTGACCCCTCAGGTGTGGACCACAATATGAAATGCAATCAGAAGACGCGTATAAATGAGGAAGAAGGCAGCTTGCGTAACCCTCGAAATGGCCTGGGCCATCTTAAATTATGCGACCGGATGGGCCCATTTTGTAGATAGACGAGATAGTGAAAGAGGCCCTCGCACGGGGCTTTGTTACGGAATATTCCAAAAAGGGCGTTTATGCAACGGTTGCACATACTCGAAGGGGGTAACGAACTGATTACGCAGACCTCATCGAAGGTCATTAAATACGAGGGCAATGGAAAAAATGAATAGGCAGGCGCCCGAGGATGCAAGAAAGCCCCCACTGGGGCCCCAAGTGCAATGACTCGCGCGACCTGCTAATGATGGAATGGACTGAAGAAAAAGCAGGTACCCAAGCAGGTGATGGTGAAATCGCGCCCTGTCCTCGAAGGAGATTCGCCTTCTTGGAAGGCGAAGATCGCGGTCAAAAGGGGGTGAAGAAAGGATAGCTGACGTCAGGTCACTTTTTGGGTCAGAATGGAAATTTTATGGAATCCTCCACGCGACGTCACAACCGAGGGGCCCCCAAGAAAAGAAAGGGTGAGAAACCCCTTGGCAAGAATTTCTCACAAGGATGTTGCACGAAGTCATCACTGTCACTCTGGTCAACCAACTTCGCATGCCAGTCAGGTTAACAAAATAATGTTTAGGAAATTTCTAGATGGTAAATTACGTTGCACATTTTGCAGTGAAGTGAAGAGGATATTGACCTATGAGGAGTGCCCTTACCAGTTTGGCTGCTATGAGCTCTTCGTTACCACCTATCAAACAAGCGGAATTTCAAGAATGAAAGATATCACCATAACAAACCCTTTCATTAGATGTTAAAAAAAAAGAAAATAAAACGCAATAAATACGACAAATTAAAAGGAGGAGGGAGAAGGGTGCATGTGACGTAAATATCATGCTTTTATTTTAACTTTTAGCATGCAATGAGGGGCGTGCACAGGGGAGGGGAGAAGGGACACCTGTTGGCCCGAGTCCGAGTTTGAAGGGGGAGAAAATTAGAGAATTTTAAAATGGGTGAAATATATGTAGGCACGTAGGGGTAAGCAACATGGAGAAGGGAGGCCAGTGAAAGTGATTTGTGACGGGCCCCAAAGTTTCTGTACACGCCCCTGATGCAATGGCAATGATATCATGCGAAGAAATATGTGAGTACCGCTTAAAAAGTTACTTGCCTTCGAATAAAAAGGACCCAAGTTTCAGTCCTCATTTTACTGAGAAACACAAATTGTTTTAAGGTTCTGGCTCATTTTTTTTAAATGAGTACAACTACAGGAATCATTTGTAAAAGTGTAAAAACAGGCAAAAAAAAAAAAAAAAATGCTGTACTTAAACTAAAAATTTATTGAAAAAAATGCATCTACAATTGAGACTTCACAAAAAGTAGCTTACAAGAAATATGTTTGATTCAACCAAATTTTTAAACAAAATAATTAAAACCATGTAAGCATCCCACCTTTAAAACTTTGTCATACATTGCATATTTTTTACTTCAAATCTTTTGTTTTTGTCTTACGGGTTTTGGTCTTACTCTAAGTAGATTTGTGGGGAGAAAAGTTACACATTGCGATTTCATAATAATGAGAAGCATAATTAATAGAATTTCCAAATGATTTGATTAAAAAGTATGCATTGTAGGAACAGCTATCTTAATGAAAAGCAAAATTTCTTAGTGCTCGAAAAACATATCTTTTCGAAAAAAAAGAAAGAAAGAAAGAAACTAGCAAATAAGATATAAAAAGACTTAAATGATTCATGAATGAATTTTATGCCTATAAATAAGAATAATGATGAAAACAAACGCTCTGATTGCACCTTACTTTTATCGGAAATCATTATATCTGCAGTTGATGTCCAACAAAAAGCTTATACCGTGAACTATTTCAATTCGGACAAAATTAAAAGAGAGGGGAAAAAAACCGTAAATAAAGACCAGCCGTGTTTCCAGTAGGCTCAACTATTCATTAAAAACTTTCTTTTTTTGCCGGAGAATTGCTTAGGTGCAGGAAGGCATGCGTGTGGAAGAAATCCTAGTGTGTTACCTTTAACTAATTTACAGGAGCTGGAGAAAAGTTTTCGGGAACAAAAGTTCTAAACGAGACGAAATTACAGCCTTATTAGACGGAGAGCCAAAAGATTTAAAAGAAGCCGGTACATCTTTTAAAGGCGAGACACAAAATGAAAGGCGCAGTGGGACACACAAAGCGCGAGTAATGAGAACCCAGGGTCCTTAATAAAGACCAAGAAAATCGAAAAATCAGAATCTTTTATGCCGTTCAAGACGGACAGCCGGGTTCGAGTAATTACAATCCTTTCTTTCTCTCTGTTTTTTTTCCTTTCGGAGGGGGTGATAGAAATTAAGCGAGTCTTTTCCTACCGATAGCCAATAAAGTGGGATGCTGCCGGGCCAGAGGGCCATTGTTGCGGATGGCAAATTGTCTTTGGATGGGCGCAAGAAAAGAAGAAGAACTCGGAAAATGGTTTTCGGTCCATCTTTTTTCGACGGCAACCAATTGATTATGGTAACAAACCTAATATCCTAATAACGCAGTTTGGGCCTGCTTATAGATATAAGATATTTCTTTCTCCGTCGGCGCATTATTGTGGGAGGCGAAACAAATGGTGGGAGCCTTTCACGGACACCTGCCATTTGGAAGACGGAAAAAGCAACAATCTCGCTGGTAAATATCCACCGGTTAACTGGCGATGTTGTTACTTCATTATCCGGCAGACAGCAGTTTTGTTTGCAGAGAATAATGACTCCAAGAATCTCTTCTGCGGAAAAGACCGTCACTCACGCTTTGCAAGTCATTGTCTCCGGAATGGATGGATGTCAGGTACTTCACACTCTTTAGTGATCCTAGAAGATTAAATTAGACAGGGCATTCTGATTATGAGGGTTCCCCCCCCCCCCTCCAAGTAAAGTATCACAGATTAAAGAACACTTCATCACTTACGAATGGACGAACATCAGAATGAGTATTTTAAAATTTGAAACGCTGAAACAAAGTCACACAGGGATTCGGCTTTCTATATGATTGGATGCCCTTTGATGTTTCCGTAGAGCCAAAGATAAGAGTTCTGCCAATGAAATCCAGATTTTTCAAAATACAGTGAAACCTCAAATTTACATTTATCAAAGAACGTAAAATACGGAAAAACGTAAAATACGGAAAATACATAGAATGTGAAAATCAAATGGAAAAAAACTAAAGGTATTAATGACTCTGTTAAAAGGTATAATATCTATATTTTACGACAAGAACATTATTACACATACCATTTTATATCATTTTAACACATTTAGGAGCGAGTCCGGGCGTTTAGGTTGAAAATAGTTCGTAAGAGTGGATAGCATTTTAGACAATGAGATTAAAGTAAATGCACATCTTCCAAGTTTGAAATGCATCGCAAGTTTTTTTTCCTGGTCTTTATGAGAAATAAAATAGTTACTCACTATTTGCCAGCTCTTTAATACAATTTGAAAGAAGGGACGGGATGCGCTTTTGCTTCTTTTTGTTCATCTTCATTGGCGAGCGAAAAGTCCATAAGGTCGGCTACGGATGGAGTAGAAGCATTTCTGTTTTCATAGATTCACTTTCAACAGCGTAGATTTACTTTGAAAAAGAACAAAAGGAAACATATTGCTTATTTTAGAACATTTATTATTATTTTTTACTTCCCAGGGAAAACTCAAAATGAGGGAAATTCATAAATAACAAACCTCACATCCAGATTAAATTCACATTATTCCTATACAGAAAAACTGAGACCTGGTGAAAGAAAACGTAAAATGCGGAAATACGTCGTTTCGGGGGGGGGGGGGGAGGCGTAAGATCGGGATTTCACTGTAACTGCAATGGGATGGAAGTAACCATCAAGAGTAAATCAACATAAGACTATTCCTGTCAATTATCATCGTCGAATTAAAAAAAAATTTAAATCGAAAAACTTTGAAATCTTATACAATTAAAAACTGAGCGTATGCAGCTATGTATGAACCTATGTATGTATCTATGTATGTGTTTATGTATTCATTCATTTCCAAGTTACTTTTCCCGAACGCCAGTGAACTGACCATCAAACCAGGTATCGATAGATTCGTATTTTTCCCGTCTTTATGTTTGGCTATTTAACAAAATCCTCCGATAATAATTAGCAGATATATCAATTAAGAACTATTAATTATAACACTTTGATTTCGACATAAAATCCCTATTTTTTGAAGGCTTTCCTCCATTCAAATTATTATTCAGTTCTTCAACTCAACTTTCCGTAACACTGCATTTATTAAAATTTGTAGTGTGAAGGAAATCATTGAGAAGAAAGATCTGTTGAAATTTCTTTTCTCTAATAAAAAGAAATAAAATTCTGGCCCTTTTTTTTAAATCTTTTTCTGTAATCGGATGATTTAAAATGTTTCCTTTTTGGTTATTTTTCCGCAATCTGCCGCAAAATTTTACTGATTTTTTTTTTTTTTTTGTTTAAGCCTGATTGTTGAACACGCATCACTTGACATAACTTTTGTTTTCGAGGTGGACCTTGCAAAGTCGGGTGACGCAGCTAGTAATGTTATAAATGGCGAGGATCCTCATCCAAAACAATATAAATATCAAAATGAAAATTTGGAAATTAAGCCATTATAAAAGCATAAACGGAATTCCTCCTACTGTAGGGTTGCTACAAGATTATAGAGTGTTGTATGATATGCTCTCATCAAATTGATAAATTACATTAACATTCCGCTTACGAAATTTCAAGTTTTTAAAACTAAAACATGACTAAAAAAAAGCACGGACATTTATTTCTTTTCAATGAAGTATCTTATCAGATCTCACTTCACAATTTAGAATGATCCCAGACAAATAAGTTATAATATTACACCTGTTTTGTCCACGAAATTAATATATTTTAAATTAAACTAAACAGCACAATTACGTTACAAAAAGTTTTCTCCCACATAAATAAGCTAAACTTCATGTTTAATAATATCATGAAATAAAAAAATTTTCGCCCAATTTCGAACACACCAAAAGAACTTAACAATAGACTCTAGAGGTAAATTAGGGCCTTATACAATTCATAATCAATCAGACATCTTTGCTTTGAGAAAACCTTGCGGAAGAGCGTATGACGTAAAACATGTGCACAAAGGATTTTTTCCATTTTATTGTTTTAAGTGTATTTTTAACATTTAAGAGTTATATATTTTTATCTACAGATCTGGCGATATTTTAGTTTCTTGCTGCTTCCAGAAGTTAAAAACATATTAAGGTATCCGACTAAGTTCGGAGTAATTTTTTTCTTTTAACCTCATGATGAAATAATGTTTCTTAGAAACAGAAGGGTCTTAAAACATATATTTTACTTAAAAAATATACCATAATATCATTCATTTTTTTTAAATAGGTGATTTTTCGGTGAAAAAGACTGAAAATTACCATTTAGGAGAAACACCGTATTAAAAAAAAGTATTTACACAAAATTTGCATGAAATATTTAACATGAATAAATGTTAAAAATGTAACAGACGACAGGTTAAGAAATATTTCAAGTATTTTGAGATTTACGATAATTTTCGTGAATTTATCCAGAAATTTCTCTAAAGTTAGTCACCTTTTTTTGGTAAAAAGGCTTTAAATCAAAAAATATTTCATCACTTACATAATCTGCGGTTTATTACACTCACAAGTACTTACAAGACAGGTATGCTAAATTTCATGCTTCAATATTGGATAGAATTAGTAAAATCATGTTTTCCGTAGCCTCTATTGAAAGAAAATTGCATTCTTCAAAAAACGTAAATACTTAACACGAATTATACACTGCAGATACTTAGACACTTAGACACACTGAAAACACTTAGACATACTGCAGACACTTAGAAACATTGCAGACACAGACACTTAGACACACTGCAGACACTTAGACATACTGCAGACACTTAGAAACATTGCAAACACAGACACTTAGACACCACTGCAGACACTTAGAAACACTGCAGACACTTAGTATACAAATGCTTAAAACTTGAGTTCTAATTCCCGTAGATTAAAAACCTAAGAAAAATTATAATCTTAAAAAATGGAATTGTTTAGAGAAATCATTTTGAGAAAAAGTGAATTTTGGTCAAAAATCGCCTTTCCAACCTAGTTAGTTAATAAACACAGAAATGCCCTAATCCGCACATTTAATATTGATGTATGTTAGAGATAAAATTATTGAGTTTAAGTCATGAGAAAGCTTCATTTTTCATGGTATAGAAAGAGATGAAAAATATTTTGCTGGTGATATAAATGGCAACGGGAATCAACGTTTTTACTTTTATTGAAAATTTTAATTTGAGAAAAGGGGGGAGCGTAGCAACCAAAAATAAAAATCGAAAGAAACACTTAAAAAGTTACCATCGACTCTATTATTCATACAGAGCTGTAAAAATGTACTTTTCCGTTAAAAATTTTACAAATTACATTTAGGTAATGAATCAGCTTCATTGCACGATATAGCTGACTATGCGTCAACTTGAGAAACAAACAAAAAATAAATAAACGACATAATTTTGGAAGTATTTTTTGAAGAAACCAGGGATCATGCAAGACGGGAGTAGATTTTACGGTCAATCCCCCTTCTTTACAAGCCTCGCTTCGAGACATTTTAAAAATCTCAGTGTGTTTGTTACCTTATGCGCACAAAAGAATTTTTAAAACCCGATACCATCCCCCCCCTTTCCAAAAAAATAAAATTGATTGCTCCACTGCCTTTTTGAATTCTTATGAAATCAAATCTGGAAAATAACATTAACTAAAGCACACAAATACATTTCTCCTGCAGTATGATATGTTTTACAAAAGACAAAATTTCTTCGCCAATCAAGATTACGCCGGTTTCAGAAAATCAGTGATTAACTTTAATAAAAAATACTCAACTTTACACATACATAAACAGACACGTAACTGCAAAGAACATATTACATATTTTCCTATTAATGAAGAAACCCTTTGCTAACTAATGACAATTTTTTCTAGTATACTATCGAGCTATGAGACTCTTAATAACTCATTTATAGAATGACTTAAACATATGTTTTCAAAATCATAATAGCCCTTGTGTGCTAGCACTCGCTAAACATGAGGAAAGCAGAACAATAGATAAATATAAAATCGCTTGTAAACACCTGCGCATGGGAAATAAAGGATGCAAAGAAAAAAACAATCCGTCTAACCTACAATTATCCGATTAACAATGAAAAGCAAGCATAGAATATTCGAATCCGATTATCAATGTTTTAGCCGAACAATTCTTTAGTTTCTAGTTTTCGGCTGATGTTACACACATAAACAATGGCAATTACAATAAACGATTGCAGCCGTCACGCCTTGATGTCTTAGTTATTGCAACAATGTAAATGTGCTTCTTCATAATGGAACTAGGGGTAAGAAGTTGAGAATTGGTACCTCGATGAGGAATCCTCAAAAGCTTGTAGTGTTAATATAAATCTTAAATAAAATACGTACATAATTATGTTATTAATTGCAGGAATTCGCAAAGTCTCGTAATGAAAATTAAAAAAATTATGTTGAATGCGTACATAATTATATTATTTATTATATTAATTAAGTAGTTAGTATGCTTATGTTATTACTTTCAAGAGCCTAAAAAGAAAATGGATTAGGTACGTAACGAATGAGTTTGCTTGTTCCAAGGAATGTGGAATTTGTATGCTTCGAGTATTGACTGTGAGAACGCATTCGAATACCTGCACAATCAAGTAATTATTTGCAACATTTCAGCAAGTAATATGCGTCATTTATTGATTTCAAGAACATGTGACTGAATTGAAGTCATATGAGGCAGTGAGAAGCAAAGGAATGTAATCGGACATTTCCAAGTTTGGAGTAAAACGAGTTTAAAAAGAACGACATAGGTAGGCTTTCATTGATTTTTTTTTTAAATCATGCTGTATAGTAGCACCTACCAGGACTACTAGTACTATCTCTTGCCCCAAGACAGAGGAATAGGTTTCCCTGCAATTTGTACTGAGTATCTGGAAAAAAAAATTATTTTGCCACTTACATCCCTTTGCTTTTCCCTGCCTCAAGTAAAGTTGACTTATATGATTTCTATATTCACTAGTTCTACGATTACGTGGTGGGCAATGCGGGGAAGCTACTCTGAGATAATTTATAGGAAAACATTCTCAAGGATTTACTGGAAAACAAATCAACGCGAATGAAGAATTTATTATTTTCAAACTAAATATACAATGCTTTGAATATTATTTTCAAGAACATTAAATCGATTGGAAGACATACAGAACGCGGCAGTTTATCAGTAAGTAAGAAACCAATGTACTTTCACCATTAATGCCAAAAACAATAAACGATTCCAATATGTTCAGCAATTTTAGTTTAATTCTAAATATAACATTACATTAATATTATTCATATTTCAAACTATAAATCAGTTCAAACATGTACAAATAATTGTTACTTTCGTTTCTGGTTAAAAAACAACTAATGCAATTTGAACATTAGCGTCAAAGACATGAAATCTATTTGAATGTGTACCAAAATGGCCTGTGTTATTTCTAAAAATAGTACGAAGCTAAACAACGTCATAACTGACTATGCCGAAAACATGAAAGAGGTTTGAAAACATACAAATTCTTCATCGCGTAGATTTGTTTTCTAGAGAACCCTTGAGAAAGCTTTCTTACAAATCTTCTCAGAGTAGCTTCCCCGTAATTGCGAAATTAATAACAGAAAGTCAGAGAAACTCCTGTCAGAATACTCGATGACCTTTAGACAATATATTACAACGAAAAAAATTATCTAATTTCTTAACCGCTGTAAAAGCGGGATTCAAACCCAAAACATTTTGATTCCTTTCTAATCGCGTTATCGCAGGGTTTATGAATCAGGCAAAACTAATTACAAGATTATAACCACCAAAAACATAAAAACAGTTCGAATACGTACAGAATTTTCTTGTTAATTTCAGTAAGTGATTCATTAACAGTTAGTGAATCTTAATATGAGAAACGAATCTGTCGGATTTTAAGGATTAATTTAGTAGTCAAGTAACACGTTTCGACTCTGAATGTCAAACTCATCTAATTAAATTCTAACACGTACAAATGATCCCTACTAATTGATTTAATGAGAAACTATTAAGCACAAATACATAACTCCATCAAATGCAAATTATGTGAATCGATTCTAAGAATGATCAGCACATAATGCAAGATTCTATAGTTAAACCAGCTATCTATTGTCTCTCTTATCACATTATTTGTATAGACTTCATAGCAATCTTCTTGACAATAAGCAAGGCTTTTCTTCGGCTAAATAAGACAAAAATTAATAACAGCAACAAATCATGTGTTCGCAGAAGAGTAGAGTTCCTCGAAATTATAATGCATCCTGAAATAAGTCTCTATGAACACAGATTTTTTTTTCGGCGGTACTTGCTTTGCATTAAATTTAAGTAAAACATTTTATCACGTAAAAGCAAGAGTTTTTACTATGCTTCTAAATGGACTGCGCATTTCACGTTTCATTGAACCGGAATTTTCTGCGACGTGAACGAATGCATACATATGCCGAGTAGTGATAAATGGGAAAAGAAATGTTTTCGAGCGCACCTTAATCATGATTTTAAAAAATATACATTTTTTTCTTCGCTTAAAATTTCAAGTGTGTAAGAAAAAAATAAGCAAAAAAGAGGGGTATATTTGTTTCGTTTTAAAGTAATGTTGACTTTTAAATATAGTTTTAAAGAGAAAAAAAAATAGAAGAGAAATAGCATCAAGATAACAATTTTTTTATTGAATTTTGACTAAATTTCAAAATATTTCTAACGTTTCAAAATTTTACTCTTTTTTGGGTGTGTGAAGTAAGCTGAAGTTTTCGGTCTGAAGAAGACTTGAATATTATATGCAAAGTTGTGCATTCATTTAGAAATTTGTTAATAAGTGACTGAAAAACGTCTCCCTCCCCCCTTTCTTTAATCTTTCGTTTAAACAAAATTTTTCTATAAATTATGCATTTTCAAAGTAACCGTCATTAATACCGACCCTACTAAACCGGAGTTTTTTAAATCCGGACAGACATTTAGTTGTACATACTGTATAAATAAAAGGCGAGTTGACGCCATTATGTATTGTTGGAGACCTAATAGGTACATACTAGGTAATGTACATACTACACTTAATCTTCTCTTACGCAGTTTTGTATTTCATTCTCCTGAATTCAAAATACAATTTTTGCTGTGCACAGAAGTTTCTTTATGTACATTGACTCAATTTATGGGCTCATTTTTTTAATCCTTACTTTCATTTTCGAACGACTAGGATCCTCTAAAAGTAAGGATTAATGAGGTTCCGTATCCACACTGTAGTAAATTACATACTTAACATATTCCAATCCAATAATGGATGCACAAATAATTTTCTTTAAACTCGGTAAAAACTAGCAAACGATCAATTTTCAAACAAATGGAGCCAACATTCTCTCAGTAGGAATAAATATTTTAAATCACACTAATCGAAAAAAAAAACTGTCTCAAGGGAAGTCTCATAAAAATATTTAAGCCAGTAAGCGTTTTAACATTATTTTAATAAAGAATTAACCCCACTTTAGCACAAGAAAAATAACTATTTTTCTTTCACTTTTTCAAGATGCAACATACACACCTTCGCATTAAGAGTGTTTATCCCCCCCCCCACCCACCAACCAAATATATACATATCATTGCGAAGAACAGCAGGAATACTCTATATAGGTCAAGCACATCAATGATAATCAGAATGCATATTTCAACAACTATTCCTTCAACTCGTTTTCTACACAGCGTTCACACAGTGATTTGAACTGAAATCCCTCCGCGATGAAGAACATGCCAGGTTTGAAGAACATGTCATAGTAACTAATTAACCACCTAATTTTTAAAAGCACTGAGGGAAGGGGGACTTTTATAATAACGCCTGGCAACTTATTGCTTGTAAGGTAGACAAAAATAACGGCGAAATAATAGACATAGAAGTGACATGTGACCAACAAACTACTGGAATATTATTAACTCTAAGTAAAAACTAATCATAATATTTTTACAATAATTTATTCTTACAATTTGGTTCCAGTTATCTCAATCTAGAAATTTTAACATAAATCAATACGCCAAAACTCAAACTTATTTATTTATATATTTTGACGTAGTTGTTTTACAGAACTATTCTAAACACAACATATCAAAATTTGAAGAATAAAAGAAGAAAAACCCCTCAAGCTTGAAAATACAGTAAATGATTAAGTTATTATTAATAATAAATAAAACCACAAATCTTTTATTTAACTTTACTGAAATAAGTTTACAGGTTAACTACACAGTTAACAAATGACAACAATTTAAGTTCATAAAAAATTGGTTTCGCTTTGTTTAATCTCAAAATCAAATACAATTTTTATCCTTGTTTGATCTTTAGATTACACGGCATTTTATCAACTAGGAAAGTTAAAACTAAATGTTGAAAACAGAGCTGAAAAACATTTCTAGTTCCGTTTCACCAAGTACAAAAGTGACCAGTTTTAATCCTTTAAAAAGAAACATAAGATTAGACTGAAAAATTTGATGAACGTAACCTAAGGTTGAGAAACTACAAGTCTAAAAGCTTAAGTCGTAAACAGAAAAGGTGTTTAAAGCTGAAATTTTGTTTTAAAATTGTCACACAAGGAAAATTACTGGATTAAACGTTAGCAAACTTCGTTAGTATATGAAATGTAATTTTCTCGCAAACCCATTTCTTGTTTTAGTCATTTTCATATGTTTTAAATAATTATAAACATAGATATACTAATGTTCATACTTATGCGTTGAACGACATGAAGTAGCTTCAATTTGCTAATCAATAAATTTGCTAAATGTGATTTCAATCTTATTTTCAAAATGAGACAGAAATCATGAACATAGATTTCTTAATGGTTGTAGCAAAATATTTTTTAGACACCTGAATAGTTTTCTGAATTGCGAGCATTTGTTTCTAAACATCGAACTTTTTTCTGAAAACTAACATGAATCTACATTCAGTGCCTTAATCTTTGTATTAAAATAAATGAAAAATAAATTTTGTCTATTGATAAATTTATTTTGGTGTAAATGAAATCTTCTATGTAATTTTAAAAACACATAAAACCAATTTTAATACATAAACGGCAACTTAAAATTTCGCTAAAAGAAAAAATAAGTTGTAATTTTTAAATTACCAATTAAATAAAAGCAAAATTTAACGAAGGTAAAATACTTAGTGACTAGAATATTTTCAAAACATTTTTCAAAAGCTCTGTTACAGTTATTTAAATCAACACAATTATAGATGTTTTTAAAGATTCATGACGCTAAAATCAAACGTCATCTTGAAACAACAGATGAATCGCAACAAAATTTATAAAGATAAAATACTCCTCGCAATTAGTACATTTGTCTGACATGAAACATCTTTAGCTCTTCATAACAGGAAAGATAATAAATTAGACACGCAATTTTGACTGACATGAGGCAATTTAAACAACAGGGCTCATTTACTTCAAAAATTATGGCCAAACTGACAGTTTAATGAATCTTTAAATGTACTGGTTATTATTCAGAGTGCTTATTCGTGTAAATGAAGACAGAAGTTTTGAGCTCAAAAATGCTATCGATCAGCGGGAGAAATTAAGAGTCAAGCAAGCGGTAAAAATCATGTGGTTTTGTACAGGTAAGCTATGTATTTGTTATTGGTGTTTAAATTTCCATTATGTATTTAAACACAAAAATCACCGTTAAAGTGAAAAAATAGTTGACATAAAGTTAACAATTTAACTACTTTAGATAGTTGTAACTTATGGCGACACATAGATAACATGCATTGTTTAACGATGAAGATGGAAAATTTATATATATATATATATATATATATATATATATATATATATATATATAGTGGCGTCGCTACGGGGAGGCGGCATCCCGCCCCGGATTTTACCCATCTGGAATATGTCAATCAAATGGGAATTGCAAATTTTGAAAATTTAAATACTTTAATTCCGAAATTTCCCCTCTTATCACTTAATATTTACTTTATCAAGCACAGTTGCACCACCACGGGTATAGGGGAGCGCTTGCGTTATAAGACACCATTTGGAAGGGGCTGATGTCAAATTCGATCTAAGAATTTCATTTTTCATGTATAAAATTAAAACCTGTTTTTATGTTTGTTTGCGTTTGTAGGTGGGGAAGGAGGGTGACACCACAAATTCCGCCCCGGGAGTCACCCATGCTAGGTACGCCACTGATATGTATGTATATATACATTAAGGTGGTCCTTATTTATATGGGGAAAAAATTCGGAATTCAACAAGTGACGCCCACTAAATTTGTGCCACTGTAATAAAAAGTAATCTGTGCAAAATTTGAACTCGATCGGTCAATAATAACACGTGCCTTTAGGACGTTAAACTTTAACACTTTTGATAATTTTCTTACAAATCTTCGAGTTTTTACTTCAAACCCCGTACATCATTTCTCTTAGGTCAGCAAAATATTTTAACAATGAGGTATAGCACTAAAATTAATCTTTTTAATTACTTCATATCATCCAAAGATTTTACTTTGAATAAGAATGAAATATTGCTTTAGAAACTTTACCTTAATCGTGCCCCATTTCTCAATGCATCTCAATCGTGTTCATTTTTTCCCCCGATAGTCTTCGACTGTCTGTAAAATATATTACTTTTGTGACTAATATCTTTTAAATTGATTGGGAAATTCTTCGATTAATAGTGCTCCTCTTTCAGCTGTATTATTCACAACTTTCAGCATTTTAACAATATCTCTTCCCTTTAAATAGCTTCCTACATTTTGCCATGAATCAGGATCAAATAGGAAAACATCTTTTGGTGTTTGTAACTTATCAAACAGATTTATTGACTTGTAATTGATTCTATAAAGAGGAAGATCTTTACTAAGGAAGTATTCCAAATAATCTACTGTTATCTGAAATTTGTTATACAGTCATCAGACAAATCTTCCTTATCAGCAAGCATTTTTTTGGAGTAGTCTTTTCCTATCTTCAAAATTTATTCCTTCATCAATACGGACAAAGTTCATCCCGTAAATACCATAAGGGATTTATGAATTTTCCAATCACTGCCTCTGCTGCATGTTTGTCACCATTTTGTACGCTGCTAGTTTTTAAGCCACATTATATTCTTTAAAGGAGCCTAGATTGAGTTGCTGCGCAAAACCATATCTTCATACGGAATTTAACGGTATTTACGGGCTTTCTCTTCATGTAAGATCAATTTCAATTGTTTCCAAAGTATATAAATTTTCAAACAATAAATTCATTTTGCCACCCGTCTGGCTCAAGGACAAGCTCCAGGTTGACGAAAACATATCCCTGTAGGAGGAACTTCACCAGGAAATATTATTTTACAAATTATGAAAATTCTCTGAAATCTTTCTCACTCCCGCTTTTTACGAACAATAATATGTCATCAACTTCGTCTTTTAGAATTTAAGTGGTATGGGTACTTGATTCAAATGTTATAAGTTTAGAATGATGGCGATCTCTCCACAAAATTTTGAAGCGCTTAAATAATGGAATTTTGGGTTTAGAGAACTAGGAAAGACAAGAACTTCTTTAAAGACACATTCTGCAGTACAAGTGCATGATGAAGGCAATCCAAATGTAATATATCATCGTTCAGTTTTGGCTCTAAAAAGTTGCATGCACAATTTGTACGCCGGTATTGCAAGCCGTTGTATCAAACACTACAGCTTAAACAGTTAGCAATAAAGAGCAATTTCCAAGATATCATAAACAACTGAAGAAATATCGCAGGAATTCCAAGTAGCTGTTCAACATTGTGACCTAAAGCTATCACGGTAAGCGTATCGGCGATTTTTTTTCTTTTTTTTTCAGTTACATTTGGATGTAGCTTTGTATCCCAATGAATAACTAAAAACTCTAAATTTAAATTCATAAAATTTGATTTTACCTCTCGAAGATTTTCTATTGCTCGCTTAAGGAATGCACGATTGATCACAAGGTCATTTGGATTTAAATTTACTTCATCTACATAGGCTGTTAATAAATGAACAGCATCTTTGTCCCTATTTTGACATTTGTCAAATAGTGATGAAAGACGAGCAGATATCAATAGTTGTCAATCTTTTTTGCGTTGTGGTAGACCAGATATAGAAAATAGGTTCAGCAGGTTAGGATAGCTACCCATTTCGGTTTCTAAATCTTGTGAATTGAAAGAAGAATTTGACGATAATGAAAGAATATATACTGAAATAGAAGAAAATGAATTTAAAGTATAGATTTTTACAATATTCCAATCTGGAATTTGTTTTTGTTTTTTAATTTTATGCTCGTATTTTAGATATGGAAAAAACAGTACATTTTTATGTTAGAGTAATCGATGATTTTTAAAAATTTATATTTTAAGAATTAAAAATTGCATAAACATTTAAGTACATTTATAACTAAAGAACAGCGAATTAAAATATAATTGCCAGAACTTATATTTATAGCATTGAAACATAGCGACCCTATTTGCACACACCATACATACACAGGAAATTTTGTAAATCAACACCCCCAAAGCCTGGAGGAGGCAGTTTGTTATTTTCAAAGATCATTCATTAATGACCTTTAGAAAACCTTGTGTCCATCTTGGTGGAAAGAAATGTTCCCCTGCCACTTGGTTTGAAACGAGCGCAGAATATCGGTATGCCTGACCCAAGGCTATTGGTGTACATGTACCCTCTGTAAAATTTTACGGAATGAAAGTGAGAGAATGGTCGGTCTGGAAGTAGCAACATCTATTGAGGTTCAAAATTACTTTAAATATGAAACGTAAGAATATTTTTACATAAAATTGAGAAAATCCGCAATTTTTTCTTTGAAACTCAAAAAAGGGAGCCCTAGGGGCACAGGTTAATATTCATGGATTGACTTAAAATTTTGCAAGGATCATTTATTTGTATAATGGAACAAGTTGAGGGGGCGTCGCGTAAAAATATTTACAACTTCAAGAAATAAGGACCACCCTAATGTGTATATATATATATATATATATATATATATATATATATATATATATATATATATATATATATATATATATATATATATATATATATATATATATATATATATATATACTTTATATCCTGAAAATATTTCGATAGCTCCAATGCACATCTATATACACCTATATTTTATTTTTTTAATTTTCTCCAGCCAATATAACCCTTTGAAATCGATATTTCCTCAACGATGTAAGTTATTCAAAGCGCGCAGACATACCAACCGTTGTTTTACGCCTGAGAATATATCATTTGGTTCGAAAAAAAGTCCTACAGGTTTCTTAAGATACTCCAATGATACTTTATTAATACACTTATTTGACCAATTTTAACAGTAAAATAACGATTGTATTTGTACAATAATTTAGTATGGTTGCAAAATATACTAATCGCGAACTGATGAACCATAATTATTTGTTCCCAGATCTGGACGAAAGTTGTAGGCTTTAACATATACATCTTGCATTTAACATATATAAAAGTAAAAAATGACACAAAAATTACCTATTCAAGTATTTAAAATTTGACGAAGAGCAATTGAAATTGCACTTATTTTGATAAATAAAATTAGCGGTACACTCACAAATAGGAATATTCTGCTAGAATACTGAAAATATGTATGTAGTCAACGTGTAATGAATGAACTGTGCAGAGTTGATCAAGTTATCACTTAAGATTTTACTAACTGTTTCCAAAAATGGTATATATTTGAAAATAAAGCTCTTTCATTTGCTATCTTGATATTTTTTTGCAAAAATACGCTTCCAGTAATACCACAAAATTTAAATGCAAAACGTCCTAATAAATTACCAATTTATTGCATTTTTTCAAAAAAGCACTTTAATTTATTTATTTATTTATTTATTTTATTATTTTTTTTTATTAATATTTCTTTTTTCTTTAGTCACAATTCTACAGAATAAAAGTGAAAACAAATCTGGATTCGTTTAAAATATTGCTGTATCCTGGGATTCAATAGTATATTGCTACGAGAACAAAGTTAGTATTAAAATGTATACATATATGCTATATAAAACTTCAAACTGACTGGGTGAATTTTTCTGATCCGAATTTGATGCATTAAATATAAATCTACATATTTTTAGCAAATAACAGTTCAATGCAATAGTCTTCTTTTTATTGATTATGATATCAAATATTTAGACAAGTAAAAATGAGTTTTTTTTAAACAATAAGTATAATTATCAAAAAATTTAAAGCAAAACATTTTGCTTTGAGAAGAAATCTTTTCGTCGTACTAATGTTAAAATAAGGATAAAATTCAGTAAGACTACAAAACAAAAAGGATATTTTATTAAATGAAGTTATGCTTTTTTTTTTTATTTGAAGCATTTTTACTTTTCTCTGAGTAATTAATTATCAACGGTTTCAACAAAGGAAGATATATTTGATTTTTTTTTTTTTAACTATGAAAACAAAACCTAATCACTTTTAAACTGCGAAACTTCATTTGATAATGCGGCTCTATTTTTGATACTTTTAATGGGTTAGTTTTATTATCTCCATTTTTTTTTTTACTAATCTGGGAGAGTCTTGGCTTTGGATATGCTACAGACAAACATTACAAACGCTTTAACTGTCGTACGAAATTCTAAAAAAAAAGAAAGAAAGAAAGAAAAAGGCTCAGTTTCACATTAACAACTGTGCGAGAAAATCTGGGTTAAAATTTAAATAATGAAGAACTATATCGAGCGAGTATTAGGTGTACTTCACCATACTTTGCAGTTCTTTAAAAATGATTGTCATGAAAATTGGCCAAATCACTAATTGGTCTTAGTGTTTACATAAAAAATGAGAAAGCTTTTCTTTTAAAGAACGTTGAATGAAATGTTTTTACTATTTTTTTAAAAGAATATTGCGTCGTTTTTACAAATTTAACTCTTCGGATTTGTTTGCTACTGCAACGTTTTTTGTCCCAAATTGTTTTATTTTTTAAATCTATTATGCCTCATTTTCGATCATATTTGTTCGTTTTTTTTTTTTTTTTTTTAACTTTCTGTTTTATTCCTTTTCAACAAATTGAGACTTGTTCCTATTTAAAGAGAAACAACATTATAAACTTGGAAACTGGTGGAACATTCTAAGTTTGCCTAGGTCTTAATCAAGTCATATGTGACCAGATGGAAATACAGACAAAAAGACATACATATAGAGTAAGACACAATAGCATGCACATTAAAAGATATAAAATTCAGTTTTTACTTTATTATTTAATAAAAGTTTGGAATTCGAAAGAAGGTATGCTTTCCAAGTTTACAGTATATTCTTAAAAACAGGGATAAACCTTAATTTGTTGAAAAGAAATAAAACGGAGATAGTATTTGTTCTCAAAATTTAACATGACTATCAAATGTTTTCGAAGATGACGTATTTTAGATTCAAAAATAAAATAGCTTGGCATGAAAAATAATTGCCATAACAAACAAGTTTGAAGAGTTCAATTTCTAAAAATGATAAATTGTTTGTTCAAAAAACAAAATATTTCGTTCAAAGTAGTTTAAAAAGAAATCATTTTCTTTCTTTACATACAAAAGTAGCAGAAAAATTCAATCGTGAAGCTATTTTAATTTAAAAAGTATCAAAAATTCATGAAAAGTATAAATAAAATTTTTTGAAAGCAACATTTATGAAATTTTAGTTACAAAAGCGTCCATAAAAGAATCAGTATAAATGTATGGACCAAACAGTAAGTTTTTAGAACAAAAAAAAAAATCTAGTATTTGCAGACTTTTAAAATATAGTAACATATTATTTTTCTTATAATAAAACAAAATGCAAATATAAAAATATTTTCAGTGACACAAAAAAAACATTACACAAAAAATGGGGCCAGCCAGCACAATATTAAATTTTACTAAAACATCATTCAAGGCAAATTCCATTCACTTGGGAAAGCGACACAAAAGGAAAGTGAAAAAAATGACGTCCTTTTAAATTATGAGGGGCATACAATCAACATATCTCGATTTTCAATCAGCATTAGATTATGAAAGGGGAAGGTGAAGGTGGAAGCCGGGGGGACAAAAGATGAGGTAGAGAAAAGAAGCGCAAGAGCGCAGGATGCTCGTGGAGGGAGGGGGGATGGAGAGAGCCATCAACTAAGATGGCAGCAAAGAATGGGAGGGAGAAGACTTTAGAATAGAAAAAGCGATCGATGGAAAATCGATTCGAAATAAAAAAAACGCGGGAGCGGGGGAGGATGGGGGGATGACTCAGTGTGTGCATATGCGAAGGGAGGAGGGGGGTGGCGGCCAATGGAATGTGAGGATCGCGGCGCACATTAAACCGGCGCACTCTCCCCATTGGTCAGCGATCAGGCGGGGAGGGTCGCAGTCGGGCAGCAGAATGGCTGAAATCAAATCGCGCTAAATATATGGGCTTTACAACTGTCTAGGGCCCCGGGCCTCAAAGGCGCTCTACACTCATTTCCAATTTCGAACGGAGGGCGGGCCCAGGGACTTTAAACTACGCCCCCACCCCGTAAAAGAGAATTCCGCCGGCTCATCTAGAATGCAGCCCTGGATTAATATAGATTCCAAGACCCCTCCTTAAAAAATCCAAATGGCCTTTAAAGTGAGGCCGCCAATTTGCATGAGGAGGGGGAGCTCGTCCTCGCGGGATTCAGGAGTCGCATCGCAAAATATTCCCTCGTTAGACCAGAATCATCCATTCTATTCCCCCACCTCCCTAAATTGCTCCACAGAAAGATGGAGAATGTAACAGCTACCTCAGATAAATTTAGAAACTGAAGAATACAGTAACTGCATACTAAGGCGTATGTGATGGAGGACCCCTGCTGACGGAGATCTTTTATATTCCACTGCATTTTCTTCTTTTTGGCCCTAGGAACCTTGACGATGATACATAGGCATTCATGCAAATTAAATGTGCAAAAGCTTTACGAATTCAATTCAAAGATTCTGTATTTTTTAGTTGGCATATAATTATTAATAGCTACATGCAAAGTATGAAATTTTGAATAAAATATTATATGAAAACTTCCAAGTTAAAAGAGTTACATTTTAGAACGATATAATGATGCATACATCTAACTATAAATGATAACAGAAAAGATGTCCTCAATCTATCACAACAATAGATTAAATGAGTTAACAACATTCCGTAAACACACAGATTTTGTTAGTTTAGAATAACATTGTTCCAAATTAAAAGAGTAACATTTCAGAAGGATAATCGGAGGTATAAAACTAAATGCAAAAGATCATAGAAAGGATGTCCTCATCCTATAACAACAGTAAATTAAATGAGTGAACAATATTTTTCCAAAACACAGAATTTGTTACTTTAAAATAATATTACTCCAAGCTAAAGGGGTAACGTTTTAGAAGGGAGGCATAAGGCATAAAACTAAATGTAAATGATCACGGAAAAGATGTCTTCATTCTGTCCCAAGAAAAGATAAAATGAGTAAACAATGCTCAGTGACAAGTATCTCAGAGAATGTTCCGTCTAGAATAATAATGCTTTAAGTAGCATCAACATTATTATGCAATACAACTACGCATTAGTTCATTAAGTGGAGCTTAACAAAATAATTTAACATTCATTAAAATGATAAAAATAAATGGGTAATAACATCACCTTAAAAAGAAAGCAAAGTATCCCTCAATCAATAAATTTAAAAAAAAAATCATACCGAAAAAAGAAACGTTTGCAATTTATAACCATATGGAAAGCTCACTTGAATTTATAATATGAGTAATACTAGTATGAAACAATTGTTAGAACTTACGATGAACAATAGAAAGCTCTTTTTAATTTAACAATAGCAATAACATCATGGAAACATTTCTCGGTTTAAGAACATCAATAATATAATAAAAAGCAGTCTCGGACTTAGAAACGTAACACAAATATTAATAAGTTGCCACCATTAGTCTAACTATTGCTAAAATATTGCTCCACCAGTATTCTGATTAAAATATTGTTCAAAAAATACTTTAATCAAAATACTGGTTAAATTTCTGAATTTCATAAAACTGAATAATTTTCATGATGAACTACAATAAATTTTATCTTTCTCTCATTATCTTCTAAAATTTATGGGTAGATTATTTATCTCCAGAATACGTAACTTTTGTACGCAAATATTTTTCAATTTCGAAACCTTTTGTTTTCTTTTTTTTCTTACATGAAAGTGTTACCTACTAGAAGTAACCATAAACAATGACCCAGCTAAGTTCTAATTATTTTACTCATAAATAAAAACATTAAAAAATGTCTTTTTCGCGGAAATTTGAAAAAAAAATTATAATTAAAAATTGAGGTCAATTTAATATCAAAGTATTAATTTTGTTAATTGTGCAAACAAGCAGCTATTTTAATAATTAGTGGGAATATAATATTAAGCTCTCTTAATTAAAGTGCGGCTTAATTAGTAGTTTCAAATGTATGTTAAAAAACAGTATTTATATAAATTTCAGGATATACTGGCAATTTATAATTTCGATAGAATGCCTATTATTGATGTATTTCACCTCTATCATTTATTTTCACCTCAGAAATAATGACATTGATAAGGTCTGTCACGGAGGTGAGCAACTTTCCATTAATATAGGCCTACAGAAACATTTTTCAGTGTTTTCTTTTCCTCCGTTGCTGCAATCTGCACATGTTAAGCATATGAAAACATGTTCACTTCTTTTTTTACATTAATTTACATCCCTGAAATTTAAGTTCACGGAGGTTAGAAGTCAGAATAATCACACTAACCTTTTAAAGCAAAATTTACATTCTTGTTTTTCGACAAAAGTATCACAACTTCAACTATGGCTGAAAATAAACAAGGGGGCTCCCTTGTGTCATAGACAATAAAATTTGATGTCATTACTGCCACGTGTTAATGAGGAGTGACATTTTATGTTTAGGTAACGGAGGTGAGAATTTCTTCTATGTCATGACTCTTCGTCCTACTAAAACGAACTAAAACACAATATTAAAAAATTAAATATACTTAAACAATTAGTATTTGATACACTTGTGAGAGGAATAATAAATAAATTAATAAACAAACAAGAATATAATTAATATATTTAAATTAGCAACACATTTTTTAAAAATTCAAAATTTGGCAAGGAAAACTTTAGTCAACCTTCCTTGAAGTATTTAATACAACGATACTCAGCAATCAAGACGATAACTCAGTATCAAAACAATAACTCAGCATGAAAAATGCGAAAATACATTCCAATGACATGGATTTTAACTAACAATTTTAAACAAATTTGATTTCATTTTTCAGAAGTTCGGCCTAAATCGTAGTTTTTCACAGAACGTAGCTGCGTTTTCTCTTTCTCTTTTTCATCCTTTTTGAAGATGTAAAACTAAGTAAGCAATATTTGTAGTCATATTAGTTTTGGCGAAAATAAATCACTTTAGATAGCTCAGGACAACGGGTAGAAAAGATTTCCAATAAATTAGAAAACACCCTAAACATTTAGATTTTTTTTTCGTGATAATTGAAATTAGAATAATTTACTATAATTACAAAACATGAAACGTTTCTCAATGTTCAAAATTAGAAAAACAAAAAATCCTACCATTTTCAAATAGGAATCAAAAATATTCACACAAAATAACTCAGAGCAAACAATGAAAACACTTTAGGCTTTGTCGAAACTTTTCAAAATATGTCCTTCGCTCATTAAATTAATGTTAAATACCGATTATCCACCTTTATACAGTAAAACCTGTGAAGTTGACCACCTGTCTAAGTTGACCGATATTTTCAGGTACAGAATTAGATCTATATCATATAATTCAACCTCTATAAGTTGACCACCAATGTAGTGCACCGCAAGTGTGTCAACTTACACAGGTTTCACTGTATAAGAATGAATTTAGGAAAAATATTTAACAGTCTCTAACCGAGGCATCTTCAGCAAAAAAATGAGATTTTTTCAACAATACATTTGTCCAATTAATTTCTTTCCATTCTATATGCATCCTAATAATAATAAAATTTTAGCATTTCTTAAATAATCAGATTTCCCTTGCAGAATACTAAATTTTACAGTTCAGAAATAAGCGATCATTGTATTTTATTTGAAAACGTATATAAATAAAAAAGCTCATGTTGATTTCAATACAGATGGCGCTTTACGGACGTATATTATTTTGCCTAAGTAAGCTATACATTAAAATAGGAGGAGGAAAAAAAGAACATAAATATATTGGGGAAACTGTCATAGAAAATGTATTGCACAAAACAAATGCATATAAGATAGTCAAAACCCTCAATCTTGTACTCTGGTGTTATCTGTGCTATATTTTTGCTGCGTAAGTGACATTCATTTTCTAAATTACAAATGCACCCTAACTTTTAAAAAATCGTTTATACAAGTTTGTGCTCCATGCATTTGCCAATAACAATAAGAATAATAAAACCGAAATAATTTTGTCAAAAACAAAATGTATAATAAGGGGAAAACATGATAATTGTTGCAACGCTCTTTCATACAACAAGCTTTAACTTCCAGTAATCAAATCAGGAAAGTAATTTTTAACTCATATCATCCATAGCTAATGATCAAATATATATATGCTCTTACAAAAATAATCCTTAAATTTAAGCCCCCACCAACCCTCTTCTATGTTTAGAAAACCTTCAAAAGGCATTTGAATTTACAATTTTAAAACTGTCGCCATAAAAAGCTCTTTAAATCTCAGAATTAACTTTATTTTTGTGTGAGACTTTTAAGGATAGTATAAAAGAGAGAGAGAGAGAACTGGATGTAAACAGAATTCGAATTTCAATTTCAAATCCTCGGTTCCTCGTTCACATTAGTCTACCAGAAATTTAAGCACACGAACAGTTCGATAGCTTTGTAAAGTTTTATCAATGCAATGAACAAATGTTCACTAATTTAGAAAACCAAAAGTAACAACAGGCTGGAAAAACTTTTAAAAGTTAAAAATACTTTTTCAAGTTGAAATTCTTATGCGAAATCATAATGAGGTTTCGCATAGGTACAATGATATTACATTTCCTCAGAGACAACATAAAATTTGCAATTCATATGAGATAGGAGAAACAGCTAAACTTATTTTGTAATAAATATTTCATCAGTGAAACCTATTGAATAAACACGCATATCTCTTTAATGAGGCGCTAAACACTGCCGGTAACAAGAATTTCAAAAACAAAACCAACCAGATTCCACTCTCCACCAATGCAACAACTAATGCTCACTAGCTCAAAATAGGTAGATTTTGATCACCAATTTCATCACTAGTCAGAGGAGCGGACAACAAGAGAGCTCTGTCATACATCATTAGAATATACACGAAAGGCTACTCGAAATGTTGTCAGCAAGATCGATATTGTGTCTTACAGTTCATAATTATCCGCCTAACAGTAAAATGGCAACGTCAATGTTTATGTTCCTAAACACTTATATAAAGCAGGAATCCTCTAACTTGTATAAAATATTTTCAGGTCCCATTGAAAATTGCAAGGGAAAATTATTATCTCCGTAAAACTTAAAAGCAGTGTTCAGTAAGTTACCACCCTATAGCCAGGGATAAGGCAGAAATACATGAAATACACCGACTACTCGGTCAATTCCAGCCGAGGACTGCAGTTTCGTGCTTATTAGCACTCATCAGCCCGGCATAGGAATTGACTGCGCTGGAGGTAGAAAACCACTTAAGGACCACGTGTGCCAAACCAAGTGTGCCAAACAAACTGGTAGCTAATACAGAATTAGCACTGACCATAGGAGTGACCGAAGCACTGGTTGCCGGGCTGACGAGTGCTAATAAGCACGAAACTGCAGTCCTCGGCTGGAAATGACTGAGCTGGCGGTGTATTTCATGTATTAAAAGCAAGGTGTTTAGTTTACCGTAATATATAAAAAATCATTGAGTTTATTTAACCAAACTCTTAATACCTTAAGTACCTTAAACAAAATTTATCTCATATACCTTACCTATCTTTCTTTCCTCTTAATTTTCCTCTCATTAAATATTCATACCATATTTAGTTTGAAATAAAGCTAACCAAAACATTTCTATTATGTTGCAATAAATCTTTTGTAGGTGAAACTATAACACTTAAGTATATCAAACTGAAAAACTATTATTATATTGCATCAGGCACATCAAGAAACACAACTTTCAAAAAGATAAACAAACCAAAGATCTAATTTCATTAACTGCAATCACCAATCAAAGCAATACATAAACTAATAATAAATAAAAAAAATTTAAATACCCCGACCCTGATTGCTGATCACATATTAAAATGAACTTCAAGACTCATATATTTCATTAAAAAGTAATAATTTTAAAGGGTAATGACGAAATGTTTTGCTTAAGAAATCACACATAAGTTCGTACTTTGTTAAGCAGAAAAAATTTGTTCAGTTATATTTTTACGTGCTATTTTTAATAAATATATGAAGCGTTACGTGCGAGACAAAATGGCCGTTTTCCGTGGAATGGCCCTTAAACTTGATGGCATTAGAAACAGAAAAGAAAACATAATCACAACTGGGGAAATTTTCTAGTCGCGAAAGAAGAATGAAGAGGGAAACTTGAAAATACAACATTTAAAAGCCTTTTTCAAATACTAAAAAGAATTACAGGTTTTTTGTATGTTTAACAATTGAAACTGGCAACAAATAAAAATTTTAAATGATCGAAGTTTTTTCTACTTGCCGGCCAAAAATTACATGGTTATCATTCGCGTGAGTAAAAGCCTAGGTCGTATTTAAAATCTGCTATAAATTGTTATATAATTCCAGTTCTGTATAACTTGGAAGTGTGAAATAAATTCCATCAGACGTAAACTAACTCCCTCTTTCCTTCGGCACTAATATTTTTAATGTTCAAATATGTTTTCTCTACCAAAATTGCGAAAAAAACCGCTAAATTTCGGAGGCTTTCAATTATTATCTTCAGTAATTAAAGTCACACAAATACTAGACCCAGCTAAGAATATTCTAGGTCAAGTCTTCTTCCGAAAAAAAAATGTGTGTTGTAAAGACAAAAGACAAGTGAAACTTTTATCTTTTCTTTATGTTTACATTCTGAACTGTCACTTCACCAACAAGTTTGCTCTCACGCCACGCTCTTGTTCTTTCTGCGCCTGATTTAGCCACATAGCAAAATTGAAAATTTGGAAAAGAAAATCGATTATAAACCAACGAAAAAACTAAACAGCACTCGAAACCGGCTTTTAAATTATTGCCAAAAACAATGAAAAATACTAGTAATTATAAAATTAATTTCGATAATAAAAGTTAATAAATGAATTTCAAGACTGAATTTAAGACGCCAGGTCTTTGAAAATGAGTTGGGTCCTAACACAAGGCTTTGAAAATAATTTTCCAAATTTGTCAACTAAAATAACTTTATAATTACTATTATTTTTGATTGTTTTTGGCAAAAAAAAAAAAAAAAAAAGAACTACGTCACTTTCGTAAATTCTGCAGATCAAAATTTAAAAGCCCTTCCACTAAAAGCAAAATGAATTATCAAAATCAGTTCATCCGTGTAGGAGCTACGACGTCAAAGACTGATACACACAGAAACCGATAAACCCGTCAAACTATTTATCCCCTTCCTGATTGCGCCGGGGGTTAAAACTAGTTGCTTTGACAAACAACTTTTTTATGATTTAATGGGTAAAGCTCAAGCAATTTAACGAGAGCCACAGCGAGAACAATGCAACACATAAAGAGCAATTTCCATTTACCAAAAACTAAAACATAAGACTTCAAAATTAAACCAATTGAAATATTTCAATTATTCGGCAATAAATCGTGCTTTAGTAAAACCTGAAGTGATAAATCATAGCAAGTTATTACATGTTTCCATTCTCCTTCACACAGCACAGCCGGAAACACGGATTTTAGACGCAAATGCAACCAATGATAAAATTCTTTAATCCATTCATAGTTTGTTACACTAGATTTATGCCGACACACAATTCCAAAACTGAATAATCTCTATTATATTGTATCTCCTCCATGTCCAGCAAATGAAATCCATCGCCAATGATACTCGTAGAGATGCTATCAAGGACATGATTGGATATAACGCCTGCTCAGCGACCTTGACCACAAGACGCTTTGTTATACTTTGGACATGTCATAAATCATGGAAGCAATTCACAGTGTATATGATACATTGTCTTCAGAATCTGTTCATTTTAATGCTGTCCCCATTGTACTAAAGCACAATCACGCAATAGAATTGGGAACAAAAATGTCCTTAGAATATTTATATTCACAGTGATGGTTCCGAATTTATTACACCAAGAAAATGTTTGATTAAAAAGTCCTTTAAAAACAATCAGGAAACGAATTGTAGTGGCAATTAATATCGTAGAACAGTGGAGACTTATATTGGGTGCTTTAAAATATTTTTGCATCAGAAGTGATCTGAATAAAATATGCAAAGTTTTGAGCGTTATATTTTCGAACAACATAATTAACTGCAAATGTAAAAATGATAATCTCCGAAAAAGCAAATTATCAGTAAATACTTTGCTGGCATCATAGATGAAAATATTGATATTATAAGTTGAAAACGAATTGAAAAAAAAAAAAAAAAAACTGATTAAGAAAGGAAGATGTACTTTTGTCGGTTTTTTTTTTTTTTTTTCCATAACAGCATAGTAATCCTCGATTTTAATTGGGGAGTGGGTATCAAATAGTAACATTCGTTTCAGGGAGGACATTTCCACGAAGGACTCAGAATCCTCTCGAAAACAAAAAGAAATATCGCAAAACGTTTGAGAACAGTACAGTGTACTGTACCATTCGATATTGTTTGCATGGAACACAAGCATAAAAAAATAAATTAAATAAAATCAGATCTATGAACCCACGTTTGAAACACATGAAAAGCTCTCGAGTTTCTGGTCAGAAAGAAGTAGCAGCATCTTATCAGACAGTAAAAAAAGTTGAAAGTATTTCAAGGCATGTTTTAGTTTAAATGTATATTTTAGTTTAAAACGCTTCAAGTGAGCTAAAATGCATTATTAACGAAGCTCGATGTGGAAACTATAATGTACACTAGTAACTTCAAACTATGCCTATTTGTATAAAATTAAGTGTAAATAATTCACCGATATGGATTCATCAAAAAAATTTCAATAAATGTGACTGCCAATTATATCGCCTTTTCAGTCAATTATTTTTTCTTTTAGGTCGTCGTCTTTTGGTAAAAAAAGCGATGTTATTGTTTATGTTCTTTATTGGTTGACAAAAGTATTGATCCACCAATATTGACCTGAAACATATTCTCAGCTGCGAGTGAAATTGTAAAATAAAATGCTCCATTTAAAAAAAGTCTCAAAATCGCAAAATGTAATAGAAGCATCTTTAATGATTAAAAATCAATAATTATCAATTATTGATCAGTTTATACCAAACGACCTTTTATGAAAATGAAAAAACATTGTACCTGTTTGAAAGTAACGACATAGTTAGAAGGGTAACTCGATCAATGGAAAACGACACAGAAAGCGAAATGGCATACCATACCTAAAATGCAAAATAAAAGTTCAGTTAGACATGTATTATTTATGTTCCTAAAAAAACGACATAGATTAAAAAATAGATAAGTAGAGAAAAATGTTATGTAAGAAAATAGCAAACATTAAAATATTCTAGAGCAGGGGTCTCCAACCTATGGCCCTCTAACAGACTTCGCACGCCGGCCGGGCTTGCAAATTGATAAGAAAAATTTTTACAATATTAGGAGGACCAGAAAGTAATGTCGTTTTTTTTTTCAACAACATAAATTTTTACTAAATTACTGCTTTTGATGAATGATGTAATTCCCCTCGTTATCAACTACTTTTTGCCATTCTTTTCCGAGGTTCGTCTTTTGCAGTTCATGCTTCAGAATTTTGAATCTGGACTGTCAATAATGTTACTCCAGATATTTTGCTTCAAAATCAGTTCTCTGATCTATTATGACACTTTCATAATAGAAATGACTAGAAATTTTCTCGTTTTAAACTACAAAGATAAGTTTTTGAAAATTACCTTTTACTATTCCGCCGCGGGAAGATAAAGCACAGGGTCTAAAAAAAAATTTCATTTTTATTTTTCTGTTTTATTTATTTATTTAATTTATTTATTTTATTTTATTTTTTATTTATTTATTTATTGTCATTTTCGTTATCTCTTATACTTTAGCTTTGTTGCACAAGCTTGCCTATTTGGCTTCCGCTGAAAATACAGCACGAAAAAAACGTCAAATTCAAACATTCTCTTATTGTTAGTATAGATGCATTACTTCAAATGTCTCAAAAACTCATTTCTGCAGATACTGCGATTCTCCTTCCTACGGCAGTATTTAAGAATGTTAAAAAAAAATCGGAGCAATTTCTGGTAACACGTTGTAATGCATAAGAGAATTGTATCCTTCTTTTTTAAAGTGGTATATCTAGTTGCAAATGATTTTACTACTCCTTGTTACATAGCAAACCCTTAGTTCCCTTTGCAAATTTTTCCTTAGAAAAGAAAATACAAGTGTTCAGCTACTATTAGTCATTAGATGTTTATCTTTGGGAAAAAAAACTTTTTCTTTGCTTTTATATTAATACAGTAGAAGCTCTCAATAAGTGACACTAAGGGGACCGGAAATTTTGTCCCTTAAATAGAAGTATCCCTTCTTCGGAGGTATATGAAATTATGCAATCAGTAGATATTAATTCAGTATAATTTCGTAATAAACATAAACTATTAACATTTAAGATAAATTGCTGTAAATAATTTATGAATACTGAATGAAATTCAAAATTATTTAAATTTTAGCCCAAAAGTTTTGCAAGATACATGAATTATTTTGAAGTAATTTCTCACATGAACTTGTTTTATTTCATGCATTTTAAAATTCAATACAATATAAATTCCATTAAGTGTTCCCATTTCAAGTTTTTTCACAAAGCTGTTCATGGGCGGTTGACTACTCATCGGCTGTTAGCCTACTTGAATAAATTGCAGAGAGGGAAAAGTAAGAGTTATGTAAATTTTAGCATGACTTTTACAATACAACATATTAAACTTTCAGCAGTTGAATTTTAGACTCTCAAATTCCAGTAAATTCAATACCTTGTTTGCATTTATACATTAATTTTTGTAAGTTTTCCATGTAACTGTCCCTTAAATAGAGTGTCCCTTATTCCGAGGCAAACACATGGAGCTTCCAATTTATAGGGACTGGGACCAGGGAAAATGTTCCTTAAATAGAGGTGTCCCTTATTTGGAGGTGTCCCTTAAAGGAGGTACTACTGTAATACAACTAAGTGGAACGGCAAGCAAACAAATACGCATTTTAAAAATACGGAGATAAACCATTTGTGCAGTGAATGACATATTTGTTTCATCAGTTTCTGTGAGGAAACTTCTCAACTGTGTTTAAATGCTTAGCTGTTTTAAGGAGAGTTTAAGAGAAGCTATCTATTACTAAAGCATTTTCTAAAACTGTCAAAATAACCACGGTTTTACGTTTTTTTTAATTGCCTTGATAAGTAAAAGACTATATCATATTGTGAAATCAAGGCTAAAGAAACTATTCAAAATTTATGCAGCACATGCAGTAACAAATACGAGTTTGCAATTCTTAATTATTTAATTTATTTTAAAGATACTTCGCTTTGATCAACATATGAGGTAAAACATCAGTAGTGGCCACTTCAAGGTTTAAAGCGCACTAGTAATGGTCAGAGTGAAGTACCTTTTTAAACTGTAGGTCTACAATATTGATTGCCACTCTTGAAACTCAATGAGTGTCCTGTAGCCCAACGCTTTCTAAATCTTCACAATTTCTAAAAACGCCAGAATTTCAATTTGTTCAAGTGACATCAATTTTTTCTCTAACCTCAAATTTGATCCAGCGATGGCAACTCCAAATTCTGAAAATTTCAGTAGTGGCAATCTGACATTTTCCCATCCGAAGTATTTACATTACTTTCTTTAACTTCAAATAACTGATGAATAAAATTAGTTCAGTATGATAGTTACATTAAGTACCAACAAAAAAATCCCATTATTATTGTTCATTCTTTCTTCAAAGTACAAAAGTAAACTTGAAGTGGCCACTAATGAAGCACTGGCCACTGCTGGTGTTTTATCTTATATTGTATTCTTTTTGATTATTGTTCGGATCTTTGATTATTGTTCGTATTTTTGAATGAACTTTAGCTATTAAGTAAGGCAGTGAGAAGAAAGGGGATTTAAGTGGGAAAATTAAAAATTTGGAGATAACCAGTACAATTAGTAGGGGAAACTCATCTGTCTTGGCTCTAGAGATAGTACTGGTATCCCTGGTACGTGCTGCTGTATAGCATGATTTTGAGAGAAAAAATCAATGAAAGCCTACCTAGGATCTTATCTTTAAAGTCGTTTTACTCAAAACTTGAAAATGTTCAATTGCATCCCTTTGCTTCATGTATGAATGAATAATATTCATTGCAAAGCTTGAATACGACATTCAAACATAACTTTATCTATTGTACATTCTTTTGAAAAAACAAATCTTTTACAATCATAATAGCATGATCGAGAAAGAAATCCCAAACTGCGTACTTGCAGATATGGATTAAATAATATGGAAAAGCTAATAAAATGACACACAATGCGAGTATACATTCTGGAAACATAAAATTCAGGACCACCACAAGTAAAATTTTTCTAAAACAATTCTGCTATGAATTGTAAATGTATTTTCACAAATTCCATTATTTCTAGATTTATATTTGTATAAAGACTGGTCATGTCTCATAAAATTGTATTCAAGCTGTACTCCAGTTCACAATGTAAAATATACCATTTATCTCGAAGCAAAGTGAAATGTCCACAAATAAACAGATGTATATTTATCCTCTGTACGAAAAGGTTTGACACGCACTTCTCGACGCCGTTGGACTTTCTGAATAATTTCCTTTAAAAAAATTTTTGTACTCCCATGAAAATTTTTAGTGACGAGCTCAGAAATGTTTGTTCGTCTTAACAGAACCTCAAAGACATCTTTTACTGGATGTCTTTACATACAGAAGCTCACACCTTTTAATTGAAATAGGGGTTGCTGAAAACCCTGAAACACGTGTATTCTGTACTCTGTTTATTTGTGCTAAACAACGTTGGATATTTCCTGTCATTCCACGGCACAAAGTATTTATTTATTACTTAACCTTAACCATGTCCATAGCTAGTCTTAGTCTAAAAGGAATTCTTCTAAATTTGTACCTGCACAAGTGGGAGTCGGGCTGAAGCAATTTCTATTTGCTGATTATGATGAAAATTAGATTGTTCCTTCCTTTTTTGAGGGAACCATCAAAATATATTTTCTTTAGAAGTTCAATTTCAGTGTGAGCTGAAGAAAATTGGCTGAAGTGAGAGCAATCAGAAAATTCATTCATTATACGAAAGTTGTGATATTTTGTTTGTTTCGGAATAGTGATAAAGCTTGACCACGGAGAGCTGGCGGATGACCTTGAAGCGGAAACGTCATTTGTAATGGGTAGAACCAGCCAGAAAGCGCCGAATAGTAAAAGGCGTGTTCTCGTTGATCATATCTATTACAAAATAACAGCAAACAACTTATTAGAATTTATACAAATGATGTTTCTGCTTCAAGATCATCCGCCATTTCTCCGGGATCAAGTTTAAAAAAATCTTAAAAGGGGAACAACTTATCAGAAAACCAGCTTTTCATCAAGAGCGTAGTGAGACCGGAACTCACCGAGATGGTGTTACGAAATATAATATTAAAAACACTTTTTCTTTCTACATGAAAATCTTAATTTATCATTAAAACAGAAATTTGGAGAAATAAAATCGATTCAAATGAATAGAAGAAACCTCTGAATAGTACAACTCTTCGCCAGTATCGTAAATTTCATGAATTTTATATGAACATAACCAAAAGTTTAAAAATCTTCCGCGAAAAAATATTTCTCAAGGCATAAATTTTCGCAATTTTGAATTTTTCACGAAAATAAGTGCTTTTACAGAAATTATCATAACAGAGAAATGCCACCATGAAAGTATGAATTCTAAGGAATAAGTAGTAAAATATGGGCCCTCAAAACTTGATTGTTTTCAGTTTTGTCATTCATGTCACAAAAAAAATAATGTTATTAGTGCTAAGAGGCTCACAGTGCAATTGGGTACACGTCGTCCGTATAAGATTTTTTTGTGTGTGTGTGTGGGGGGGGGGGGATCATAAATATTGAACAAAGCGGCAGTACAACTGGAACTTCCACAGATATCCGACAAAACTTATTTCAGCTAGTTAAGTGTCCATACTTGGGACACTACCCTAACTTGGGAAATTTTGTCGAATTTTGTTTTGAGGGCTAGTACACTTGTCGGCATTTCACCAGTAAGAAATAAATTGTGTTACAGAATAAATGAAAATTTTGTTATGAGGCTATGTGAGTTAAACTTTGATGTATCAGCTTTATGGGTTAGTTTAATGATTTTGAAAATTTTGAAAATATAGGCGATTTTTAAGTATAGAGATACTAACTTTGATTACTTACGCTAACTGAGCAGCATTAGTTTGAATTTGTTTCACACTTCATCTTGACTGTGCACCTGTGTCTTATTCGGGCAAATTCATTTCCACTTAACTAATTTACTTTAACTATTTTTTTTTATAAATGTGAGAAATTGCAAATACGCTCCAAACTTGGGACACGGTTCTAAGTTAGGGTACTAAGACATAAAAAGTGTCTATAAGGAATATTGAGGCAATAAAGTGTATAGTTGTATTAAGAAAATAGAATAGATACATTTTTTTAATGATGACTATTCTGATGACAATAAATGTGTCATACCATAACAAGACAGAAAAGTTGTTAAAAAAATTGGAATCTATTGATGAGCAAAAGACGTTTTGCCAAAATATTACATATGTTAGTTCTATTAATGAAAATGAGGAAAGAGTCTTTGTTGTTGTCGTGTGGCAGCTGGGCTGGCAATTTGGGGTGCGCTGCTTCACTTTTCCAACTGTACCGTAATTTGGTCTGAAGTCCGACTTCTACAGTACACACATGCCATAAGGGCTCGTTTATAGGGTAGGCAACCATTCACAGCATAACAACACATTCACACAAAGGAAGGACAAAGACAAGAGAGGAGAGAGAAAGTACGTACATGCCCGAGCCGGGATTCGAACCCGGACCTTCCTGTCACAGTCAGACATCGCTGACCACTAGACAAGGCTGGCGGCAGTCTTCTTTGTGAATTTCAAGTATTACGAAGGAATGAAAGTGAATGTGAAAATATAGGAAATGAGGAACATGGAGAGTTAAAAATCAGCTACATTAAGAATTATTTGGATTCATCAATTGCTTTTATGCTTCTAAATATAGAGGAGAACGCGAAAATTATGCATTCAAAAGAATTAAGAAGACTGGGGAGACATTCAATACTTTCAGGGGAAAGTAGGGGGAGGTTGGGTTCGTTGGACTGCGGGGCA
Organism: Uloborus diversus; assembly: GCF_026930045.1. NCBI lineage: Eukaryota > Metazoa > Arthropoda > Arachnida > Araneae > Uloboridae > Uloborus > Uloborus diversus. The sequence goes on along the minus strand of NC_072731.1, from coordinate 56,717,935 downwards.
AAAAAAAAAAAAAACGTTGGACCGGTCTCAATTATTTTAATACTATTAATATATTTTTACTTAATGACCAACAAATAGCACCTATGGTCCTACAAATCCTATAATGAAATCACGTGGTACAGTTATATTGAACAAATTTTATTCCAGAAAGTGTTATTTAAGTAGTCTTCAGTAGGAGTAATTTTCAGAAAACTAACTTGATTTTGTTTAAATGGTTTTCATCAAGATTGCAGGAAAAAAAATTTGAACTCCTTTCTTAAAGTAAGTTCCTTTATAAAGAATAAATACCTTTGTGCTGAAAAATTAAAATGTCAGTAATCCAACGTTATTAAGCACAAAACTTGCAAATGATTGCAGACACGTGTTTCGGTGTTACAAGGAACACCTTTTTCAATGCAAAGAAGTGTGAGCTTTTGGATGAAAAGTCATCCGAGAAAAGCAACACGGTGGAACAGGAGGTAGTATAAATATCACAAAATAGAAATTAAACAAAACAAAAAAGATAAAATGACACATGGAGACAAAATTTATTATATAATTCCATCAGGAAAAAACCGTTAAGTAATAAATTTTAAAAGAAAACCCATAAACAATGCAAAAAGTCCAAAAATGAAACCACTCTGAATAAATTAGCAATAAATTTACCAGCGGGAAAAAATATGTATGGAAGCAATGTATCAAATGGAGAAATGCAGAAAAAACAGAGTGAAGGATAAACATATTGGAATTAGTTAATCACAAAACGAAATAAGAAAGCAAAAAATGAAAAAATAAAAGTAAGAAATGTACGACGTTTACATAAAAATAATAGAAAATCTAAACCAATTTTAACAAAGGAGTCCACACAGAGGAAAAATAGGGAATTGCAGTAAGATCGTTAACTAAATTAGAACGGTTCCTCAGGATGTGAAAAGATTCCCAAAAATCAAGATCCAACGAATTGGGGCATTTTTGGATAATTTGATAAGAGTTAAAATCAAAAGAGTGATTCGATTCCCAACAGTGTTGAGCAATACTGGATTTATTCAGCTGTTGTTTTCTCACATAGCTTTGATGTTCTTTTAACCGAAATTTCAAAGAACGGCGGGTCTGTCCGATGTATCCGAGTCCGCAATTGCAAACAATTTTATAGATCCCACAGCAATTAAGAGGGTGAATAGAATCTTTAAGAGAAGAGAAAGAAAGTTTATTAATAGGAGAAAATACCACTTGGAATTGGAATCGCTTCAGAATCTTAGCAACCTGAAAACTGATACCAGGGAAGAAAGGCAGAACAACTAAATTCTTAGTGTTCTCTTGTGAAAAAGAACAGAATAATTGCCTTCCATTTCTGGATGTTCTCGTTTCTCGAACTGAGTCCGGTTTTGAAACTACGGTTTATCGTAAACCTTTTGCTGTTTCCTTACCCCCACATAGATTATCGTCTCACCCTCCTAATCAAAAATATTCAGCTTTCAACACATATGTTTTTCGTGCAATGAATATTTGTTCTTCACCTGAGCTTCTGAATGCGGAACTTAACTATATAAGAGCTGTGGCTGTTGATAGAGACTATCCGCCCACCTTAGTTGATTCCATTTATAAAAAACTTTGCAAAAAATCTCAAAATGTTGTTCTTAATAGAACTTTTAACACTAAGAATTTAGTTGTTCTGCCTTTCTTCCCTGGTATCAGTTTTCAGGTTGCTAAGATTCTGAAGCGATTCCAATTCCAAGTGGTATTTTCTCCTATTAATAAACTTTCTTTCTCTTCTCTTAAAGATTCTATTCACCCTCTTAATTGCTGTGGGATCTATAAAATTGTTTGCAATTGCGGACTCGGATACATCGGACAGACCCGCCGTTCTTTGAAATTTCGGTTAAAAGAACATCAAAGCTATGTGAGAAAACAACAGCTGAATAAATCCAGTATTGCTCAACACTGTTGGGAATCGAATCACTCTTTTGATTTTAACTCTTATCAAATTATCCAAAAATGCCCCAATTCGTTGGATCTTGATTTTTGGGAATCTTTTCACATCCTGAGGAACCGTTCTAATTTAGTTAACGATCTTACTGCAATTCCCTATTTTTCCTCTGTGTGGACTCCTTTGTTAAAATTGGTTTAGATTTTCTATTATTTTTATGTAAACGTCGTACATTTCTTACTTTTATTTTTTCATTTTTTGCTTTCTTATTTCGTTTTGTGATTAACTAATTCCAATATGTTTATCCTTCACTCTGTTTTTTCTGCATTTCTCCATTTGATACATTGCTTCCATACATATTTTTTCCCGCTGGTAAATTTATTGCTAATTTATTCAGAGTGGTTTCATTTTTGGACTTTTTGCATTGTTTATGGGTTTTCTTTTAAAATTTATTACTTAACGGTTTTTTCCTGATGGAATTATATAATAAATTTTGTCTCCATGTGTCATTTTATCTTTTTTGTTTTGTTTAATTTCTATTTTGTGATATTTATACTACCTCCTGTTCCACCGTGTTGCTTTTCTCGGATGACTTTTCATCCAAAAGCTCACACTTCTTTGCATTGAAAAAGGTGTTCCTTGTAACACCGAAACACGTGTCTGCAATCATTTGCAAGTTTTGTGCTTAATAACGTTGGATTACTGACATTTTAAGTTCCTTTAGTTCGATAGAATTGGCAATACTTTCATTTTTTGTCAAAAAGAAAAAAAAAATTATGACATCACTTTTTCAGACCAAGAAGGTGAGGTAGGTGAGGTCCACTCTTTGTGGGGCACGTTGGACCCAACCAATCTACCCCACATAATTTAAAAACTTTTTTTTTTGCTCTTAAATCTCAATAATAACAACAATATTCTATGATTTTTCTTTTGATTTTTAAAAAATAATTGCGTACTAATAATGAATGATTATTGCTGTTTTTAAATAAAGATGATTTATCAAAAAATCAAATTAATATGTTATATTGATCTTTAAACTTGATATTTTTCACTCTACACACGACGACAGAGAATAAGGAAGTTACGAAGTTTAATAGTATTTATCACTAAAATTATAACAAAACGTTGTTTGAGTTATTCAGTCCAACGTGCCCCACTAGGCGAACCAACGTACCCCACCCGTAGGGCACGTTGGTCCACTTTACGAGGTTACGTTAAAAAATTAATATAAAAAAAGTTTTTCAGTTCAACACTTCAAACAAAAAAAAAGACTGTGGTGTTTAGTGAAATTTATTGTAGAAAATCGAACTATCGAACTAATCATTAAATTTTTTGATGAGATAAAAAATGATAAGTAAAAAAGCAGACCAACGTACCCCACCTCCCCTTATACATTCTTAAATCTTTGAAGATTTACAAAATTATAATATTTCAATCTAATGATATTTTTTTCTTTATTGAGTTTTGAAATAAACTTCTTTAAAATGATAGTTGGTCCAGACTATTAGTTATTGCTGCATTCATGAAAGAAAGATCAAATTGTCCAAGTATCCCAAATTAGGTAAGGAGATTCCTAACTTTTAACAATGAACATATTTTTTGTTACAATTTTGAAGGGACATACCTACACATCTATACCTTGTCCTGAGGTAAAGTATTAAGGCACATCCTAAAAATAGAATACTTCGTTCGAATGGGAAACATATGATTCATATGCTACTAAATGTGAAAGTTCAAAACTGTCCCAAGTATGGACACTTGACTGTAAAGTTAAATTTGAGTAGCAAAATGCCTTGAAAAAAGAAAAAATGCTGTCATAGCCCTCAAAATATTTCCCCCCATCCTTCAAACATTTGCTGTGTTGCAAAACTCGAATTTTTTGTAATCAAAAAGTTTTTGAAAAACACTTAAAAATCCCTTCTTACATTTAATATTTCACTTGTCGTAAAATCGCTGTAAGAAATGTTAGTTTATAATTTCAATCTTTAAATTATTTTTAAAAAATTCCCGCCATTTGGAACTTTTCCGGGGGAGGGGATGTTGGCGAAAGGTATCTATTCAATGCAAATTGTGTCATAAGAAAAACAATCTCTCCTTTTGTGTATATACATTCATTTCTCAAAGCCGGCGGGCTCTGACCCGTGACATTTCTGTTATGAATAAATAAAATTACTTAAAACATTCCCAACAGTTTTTTTTTCGAATGGAACAGAAAAACTCAAATTTTAGATTTCATAACAAACAATTTCACACCGTATAACTTTTTTTTTTTTGGACTTGTTGATTGAAAATAAAAAAATGCTTACTAATTTCCTTTTTATAGCAAAGAAGGAAGACATGTATTTTAGAGCATTAGTTTCTGCAGGCTTAATTTTCTAAATTAAAAGAAGGAAACAAGACGTGGTCATTGATCTTGTGAGATATGACCTTGAAAGAGGTCAGTGAAATTATTTGAGTTTCAATCTTAACTACCGCTAAACTCGAAAGGGTTTTCAATTCAATTAGAAAGGGAATAAAAAGGTTTTAAAAAAAAAGTTTTAACATAAATTTAAATAAACTCCTCCATCAATGCTTACAAAGCAACAAATGTAGAAGGGAAAAAAACGTTAAAACGTAGATTTGTTACGTAGAAAACCTTGTTAACTGCTATATTTTCAACCAAAAGGTGCTATTGACGGTGAAAAATGGTCTAAGTCACAAAACGCTGCGTTTCATATCTCGGTGAATACTGGTCGTACAAGTTTCGAACTTGTTGTATTGGATTTATTTTTCAATGGAGTCTATTTCCCTAAACATAAGTTAGGGGACTTAGGGCCCGTATAAAAAATTAAATTTTGTATTTTTTAACTCGTTTTTATTTTCGCTTCAAACTTTTAATATCTTAACTCAGCGTCTGATTTTGATCATGTTAGCAATTGGAAGTATGCATCTAGGACTAACGGTGGCGAAAATAGAGATCTTGCAGATTACCCCCCCCCCCCCCCCCTGCAAGTATTTTCTCTTTCTCTCTTCCTCTTCCAGGAAAACTTTTAAACGACGGATCTGGTGCAAATTTATCTGCTACTAATGCATTTTTCACAGTTACTTCAATGAGTATTTTGGTTTTCTTTAATCAAATCTCGACTGTATCTTTATCGAGAAATATAATTTGTACACAAATAATGACGCAACTACTATCCATTACATTAAAACTTTAACAAGCGCTGCACATTTACGTTAAACTGCAAAAAGTTTGCAGTTAGGGAGTGATTCTTCAACTTACGTAGTTCTTTTTTTCCAAAGAGAAAAGAAAAAAGATTGCCAAGTCCTGCTGTTTTTTCTGCTATTCAACCAAAACTAATTTCATGAACGGGGCAGAAGTTAGAACACGTTATTTTTAAATACATTTTTAACGCTTCGCATGTTTTAGAACACTAAATTAATCATAATTTCGGATTAATAACTTTTCGGTTTATACCAGAAAATTTTGATATCTATAGATTTGCTTTGAGTCAAAACCATCGTATGATGCTTGAAAATCCACTTAAAATGAGTCACATTAAATCATCGTAAAAACTAAAATAATAACTTAGTTTTGAAGGCTAAACGAAAAGTGTATCACCATAAATCTAGCCTACCTCCCACCCCCCTCCCCGTCACCATACAACGAAAACTTCCTTACGCTAATACTTCAATTTTCCCTCACAATTTCCCTTTTCAAAAACATTTTTCAGTCAACATGTTTAGCACAAATTTTGTATCTAATCGGGTATCGGAAGTATCAATCTTAATAAAATATACCTTTTCCTTAACAATAAGGGAAAAGCCGAAAATCTCGAAATGTGTTTTTCTCTTCACATTCCCCCTTCAACAATCTTAATCAAACCACAGCCTGAAATTACACTGAACATTGAGTAATTAACCCATTAACCTTTCCTTTTCCACCACTTCATCCAAACGGAGTCCACGGAAACTCCGACTTCCCGAAAAGGTATATATATAAAAAAAAAAGAAAAACTCTCAGAAAAATATCCGAAATAAATAACTCTTCCCAATAACATCAGAAAAGAAAACTTCAGCAGAGATCACGACCCCGAGAGCATTGGGATGTCCAGTGTCCAACTGAAGCACCCCCTCCCCCTCTTGATAGAATGTTTACGAGACCATCAATAACGGAGTATTATCTCTTTATATTCCAGTCGCCAAATCACGACACAGACTGCCACAGGATTCACTCGTAAAAAATTTAACGATCTCATTCTTGGATACCGGCCGGATCACGTCAAAATGGCGCGCAGTGTATATAAAACCCATCTTACTTACATTAGGACCATCGTCGGTGGGGAAATCTTTAAACGTTATTCGCGGTTAACTAGCTGTATTCTTCTTCGTTAATGAACCAGACTGCCCGGCTATTAGGTTGAGGACTATGGCTGCGATAACGTTATGATTCCCAAGGTCCGCGTAAAAAGCGACTGGCGTAACTAAGTTGTTCAACTTCTTGGAGTGCCTTTCCCGACTTCTGAAGACGGAAGAACAAAGTATCTAAGTCCTTTCAAATAGATTGCTTTAAAAAAAAATCGTGATTTAATACCTAATAAGCGTGGCATTTCCGATATAAGACATTCTGAATATGGAATAGACATCAAGGTTGTTAGCTGAGGTCTTGGTTGGATTGATGCAAATCATAAGAAATGGAACAAACTTCTGTAAATAAAAGTTTGAAACTGTTCGGGACGGTTTTGATGTTTTAAAATAAATCTGAGTGGTAAAGTTTAATGAAATTCTAGAATGTTTTACACAACTCATAACTCGATAAAATGTTTTACGTTGTTTTCTTCAAATACATAATGATTACAGAAGAACGCCTGAAATTTGCTAGCAACCAGGATCTTATTACTAAATTGGCCAACCAGGTCATGTCCTAGGGACCTCGCTGTTTAGAACCCTTAATGACTAAAATTGTAAATTTTGACTACAAAGAGGCGCCGAAAATGCATTCGGCCTTGGTCCCCCAAAATCTTTATTGAGCCCTACGAACAACCGAATTCATTTATTTATTAAAATGAATGAAAAAATATTTTTCTATTGGAGCTTAAACTGCGTAATCACTTGACTAGTGAGGTGGAGTGTCTTACATCCGAGAAGAATTGGATTCCTGGCATTCAAAAGTTTACATATGTATGAACTTATGTTTATATATGCGTCGCATTGTGGGGCTCAGCACCGGATGGTGCTGGGTGGAGGAGCCAAAAACATCAAATTCAAAAAAAAGTGGAAAGGGCAGTAAACGCGATAAGGAATTTAAGACTTCTTACAATTTGCACCTCATCAGGCAGTTGGCCACCAGAGTTTGTTTGAAGTTAATTTCCTCAACGTCAAACGAACTCTGGGGGGGGGGGGTTCAATTAACGTTATTTATAAACAAACATCAATGTTTCATGAAAAAACACTTGCTACGCCAACGCTTGATTAAAGCAACCCATTTCTGTCTTGTTTTCAACCGATTTTGAGTTCAACAATCTTACGCTGCTTAGTACTATTTCAATTGCACTGAAATAAATAATAAAGATTCATTAGAAAGTTTCCCACTTGAATTTCCTTAACTTCGTGGAGTACATAAGAAATATAATGTTGGTGTTACATAAGCCCCGCCTCAACATTTAAATCACAAGAAAAAAAAACCACCTCACCATTTAATTTTTGAAGCACCTTAAAGATGAACAGAACTACGTAAAACGTTTTTCAATTGGTTCTTTGTATTACCTTTATGGCCCCTATATCGTAGGGGCCCTCGCAATTGCGACATGGTAAACCACCACTGAAATCGTCACGGTTGCAATACACATGGCCGGGTTTTCAAAAAAATAATTTTTCAAAAAGTTATTTTTTCTTCAATGTTACTTTTATAACTTTTGCCGCATAGACCCCGAACTAGTTGCGTCAAAGAAACTTATTTTTCTTTTTTTCGCCTCATTGCGTAAAACAATTTTTAACTTTTTGGGAAAAAAAGCTGTAAATAAAGAAATTAATGTTTAATGAATTTTAAAAAGAAGGTTTGAAACGTGGTTTTACACTGATTGGCTCCACGTTTTGCGACATTAATGTCAAGTTGTCGTCAAAGGATTGCCAAGAGCTATTTATCGGGAGCATCCTGCTAACGGGGGGTGGGGAATATTTCGTAATTGCACGCAACCTGTATACATACATTTATATTTTGAATCAACTTAAGAAAAAAAAACCAAGGAACAAGACAGTGACGAAGATATAAATTTTAAATGGCTCTATATTTGTCAGAGCAAAAAAAACAAAAACTCAACTGGGGAAAAATTATTGCATAATAAAATGCAATTAACTTCCTTCTTTCCATTTCAGAGATAAAAAATCCTTTAAAATCGCACAGAAACATCACGATTTAATGGAAATCGATTGATAACTACGAGAGATGGTTGCGTTGTTGCCGGAAGTTTTCGATTTGTTTTGTGAAACGAGGAAAAATTCAAATTGCCTTAAGTAATGAAACCAGCCGATGAACTATATTTACATAAATGACTTACGTGCTATGAATATGAAAGTGCATTGATTTTATTCGCAATATAATAAAAAGATAAAATCTAAGATTTGAGGCACGCTATTTACGTCATATTCCTTTTTAACGTAAAATTTAACAAATTCACATCTAAATTCTGAAATTTAATCTGATGAGTTGACTTCCGTTTAACATAAGTGGTGAAGTGAGGTTGAAACCCCAACTTTATTATTCTTGCGCGACCCCCAAAGCTTAGCAAATTGAAAGAGGAAAAAATTCAATGATTTTTGTATTTTCTATTTGTATAAAAACAACTCAAACAATATCGTAAATTTCATACACACATAAAGCTATGCATGTTAATATTGCAAAACGTTTACTCTAGTTAGGGTTTAAACGTTCACCTTTTTACCAGTTAGGGAAAATGCTCGCAATTTCAATAAACGTTTTTAACTCAGCTACATTTCAATCACGCGTTTTTAGCATTTGTTTATTAGTTTTCGAACAGAAATTTAAACATTTCAACACCAGTTTTTTGTTTTCGAAAAAAAAAAACAGTTAAATTATGGCTTTAGTAGGTTTAATAGTTACACTGACTTATCAGTCTAAGAAAAGCCTTTTGACATGCACTCCATTAAATTTCAAGCTTATTTCGGTACCTCTGAGCCTGACTGACGTAAGTGCAAAAATTACAATTTTCCATTTATTAGTGAATTGTAGAAGAAACCTATTCCGCATCGTGCCATGTGAACGTAATTCTTTTTTTTTAATCCTTTTCAATTGGTATATTAACCCTGGCGAGTCCCATCCTTTGCATGCGCAGAAAAACGTTTTTCCTCTCTCCTGTAAAATTACCATAATGTGACCTACAATCCTCTAGATCTGAGTTATAGATTTATCCCATTGGGGTTTTTTTTTTGGGGGGGGGGGGGGGAATATCTGGGGGACAAAATGTCCCAATGGTTCCGAAAGGGTTAAAACCCCGTTGATGATTGTTTGGTAGTAGTGAATTAGTTACTACACTATTGCCGCCAGTTTCGGATTAACCATGCGCAAATGTCGCAATTGAGAGGGATCCACATGATCATATACGAGCCCCGTAGGTATAGGAGTTCCCGTAGGTAGGTTCCGATTCCTTCTTTTAGAAACTTGATTGAAAACATTACAACTGCTTCAAATGCAGCCTTTTTCCTATCATGTTAAAAATTGTTTTTCGCAACGAGGCCAAAAAAAAAAAAAAAAAGAAAAGGTATCTTTGAAACAACTAACTCGGGTCTATATGGTAAAAGTACAAAACGTAACACTAAGCAAAAAAGAAAAAAAAAAAGTGTATCAACCCTAAAACTACAAACTCATTTTTTTACCTGAAGTACAAAAATGCACATGATGAATGTTTTATATAGTTCCGTGATAGACAAAGGAGCCCCCAAAACTAAATCCGGCCCTCAGTGCAGACAGAAGGGAGGGAGGTGGGTCGCAACAATCCTTACATACATATAAAATACCATACTAGGAATGGTAACATGGTTTGAATCCAAAATTTCTTTGAAACAGTTGCACATAGCTTCATTTTAATCAACCAAATAAAGGAGCAGTCCCGCGGTCCAGAAAGAAGAAGGAAATGGATAAACCCCTTCCCTAAAATGGCAAAGCAAACCCTGAAACTGCGTTTCGTGGACTTGAATAACATTTGCTTCATATACACTTATGCCCCTTCATTCCCTTTCGATAATGATCCCCTTAAAACCACATGTTGGATCCGCTCCTATAAAGGAATCCTTAAAGCAAAGTGCAAGCAGTGCAATACTTCTCGATTCCTAAGCAGGAGGTCGTACGTTTACATGGCAACTTTTAAAAATGCAGAAATTTAAATCTTATTTTAAAATGCTTTATTTTTACCCTTGAAACTTCAAATTTTTGAACTTGAAGTTCTTCGAAATGTCTAAAAATCAAATTCTTCTTAAATTAACTAGTAAAAATGTTTCATGTGAAAAACGTTTAATTCGCCATGTACGAATTGTTATCGAAGGCTTTTAAAATAGAACGAATCTATGCAGTTCTTTTTACACACAAGTATAGTCCAAGTTACACGCATCCCCCCCCCCCCCACACACACAAGCACGCAGTTTTAAGAATCCAAAGCAGAACATGTAAATTTAGACCATAAAGTTTTTTAACGCAACGGCGAAAATCGGGTTTCTTGTTACCAATTCACATTTTAACAAACAGCCAGTTTTAAAATATTTTACTAAAACGTCATTCATTTATTTATGAACTGGAAATCAAACTTTGTTATCAATCAAAAATTTAATGCAAAACTTTCTGCATAATATTTATCAGTGTGTGGGGGGGGGGGGATAAAGTAAAACTATTAAACATTTCTAGTGCTGTTCGCAGAGATATAGAAGACATTTTCTTGGGGAAAAGAAATAAAAAAGATCTAAAAATACTGTTATTATTATCATATTAAAGTGCATTTTTATGGATGCATGAACAACCTTGTATTTTTGGTAACACAATTACTAAAAATACAAGGTACTTTGTGTACTAAAAGTACGTTGTGTACAAAGTATGTTGTGTACAAAGTGTTCTGTGAACAAAATATTTTGGTACTAAAAATACAAGGCAATCTTATTATTTTTAGTAACTCAAGGTGCCCTTGCACCCAGGGGCGTGCACAGGGGTGGGGGCAGAAGGGGTACCTGTTGGCCCGAGCCAGAGCCTGAAGGGGGCCCGAGATTTTTAAAATGAGGGGTGAAATATATGAAAAGACGTAGAGGTAAACAATATGGAGGGGGGACCCGTCAAAATCATATGTGATGAGCCCCATAAATTCTGTGCGCGTCCATACTTGCGTCCCCTTTTCTGGGGGTTTGTTCCGTTGTCTCCAGACGTAGTTGTGGGACACTGAAATGTCCCGTTTTCTGAGCCAACAGAATAGAGCACCGAGAATGTTTCAACTGAAATGTGTTAGGTTGAATTGTCTAAACATTTTTTGACCAATAATTTGAGTCATGCAAACTTTCACCTGCAGTAAAAGTACTTATTTTTGCGAGACTTTAATTCTCGCGAGCCCATTGCAATCGCGAAAATTTATGCCTTGTGAAATAATTTTTCGCTACAGACTTTTCAACTTTGTTATGTTCAAATAAAATTCGCGACATTTCCAGATCGCAAAATGGCAGATATAATGGCATTTTCGCGAAAATAAGTACTTTTACAGTAATTTTTAAGCATAATATTTCGTTTGTCCCGCCTTAATCTGCAGGTAAAAGAGAACTTTTGCAGATGACTTGTAGAAGAACAAGAAACCAGTTATAAACCGCACCTCTGAAAACGGTTGAATGCAAAAGCAACATGTATGAAACAGTGTCAAGAACTTGATTCGTATTTAAAATCGGCTTCAAATATATTCAAACAATATTATGCATTAAAAAAGCACTAATTGACGGAAAAAAAAGACTTTTTTTTTTTAATACACGTGCAATTGTCTCAATTGCTGAATGTCCTGTTTCAGGGAAAATGTAAAGTATCACCTCACGCAGGAATGGGTACAGATTACCACTTTGGGGGGGGGGGGGGGAGGGTCACGCTGTAGGGTTTTAAATACGAACAATTTCTAAAATTGCTTGGGTGTCAATAAAAAATACCAAATCGGTCAGGAATAAGGCACCTAGTAGGGCATAAACGATAGTAATCATTTTCATAATCAATGACAGGACGCAATATTTCAAATTTCAAATTTTTACTTTCCAATATAATTTAAAAAATGAAACAGTTACTGCAATACGTTTTATTTTAATAAGCATTTGAACACAGGGTGAATGGATGATATTGTTAACGATTTAGGACGGGGGGGGGGCATAAACCCCATGATCCTTCTCTGAAATCCACTCCTGACCTTATGCAGGGACCATTAATCAAAAAATGTAATTGTAAAACTGAGAAATTTTTTTAGTTGCTTTTCAACTTTATGCATTGTAAAACATGGTAGCTCAAAAAAAAAAAAAAAAGATAATTGAATATCTTTTAGGTATTTCAATTCAAAAGCACAAATTCAATTGGATTTTAAACCATTTCAAAATATTTAGGCTTTACTAAACATTACATTCCTTGAAACACTTTCAATACCATATATTTTTTCTACCGAAAAATGTGAATTGCTACTTCTAGCGGTATTTTAATTATGCAGGAAAACAACATTAACAACTGATGTCAGTCTGAACTAGAAAATTCAAAACGTTAAAATTTACTTTATTAAACTTCACGCAAATTAGATAACCCGCTTACAAATTGGAAATTTTAAATGAAGAGAAAAGGTAAGCACATTCTCATCTATGTTCAAAGTCGTTAACATTGTGTAAAAATGACATTGGTGCTGGATGTAAAAGCTAACAGGTTTCAGTGTGGTGGGGGGGAGGTACAATTTGCAATTCTTAAATGGTTTTTCCAAAACAAAATCAATTTAAAAATACTTTAAAATACTCTTGACGATCAAACGTATATGAACCGTTTGAAATTTATGCAAGAAAAGCACGTGCACTGAAATGAATAATTTAAATTCACTTCAAACTTGTTTGCTACATGCAACATAACGATATGAACATGTAAAAATACAAATCAATCACTTCTAAGAAATACATTTTTAAAAGCTCCAAGTAAAAAAAAAAAAAACCTGCTTTGTCCACTTGTGCAGAATGCAGATGAGATTGTTTGAATATCATTAAGCAAATAGCAGTCCCTTGTTATGCAGATTAAAAGCGAAAAGAACCTTCACTGGACACACGATTTGATTAACAAATCAAGGGCAAGGTTAATGTGTAACAAGTTTGCCAGATACTTCAGTTTAGCCAAGATTGGCGATTTTGAAACGTTTTGCTATACTGTTCTAAAAAAATCGTCACTAACGACAGCTATGAAGAGACGAAAATGTTAGATGAGATTTAGTGCTACAAAAATGTTAAAAAGTTTTTTTTTCCTTGGATGTAGCGGTGGTTTCCTCAGAGCGCCTTTTTCTTAATTTCTTTCTATGGAACCCTTTTCACTGTCTTCTTTTTTTGCGGAACCCCTGTATTTTTTAATTTTTTTTCAACAGAGTAGAAAAGTGCTATTCTGCCAAGAGTTTTTTTTTTCCAGAAAAAAAGAAATTTAAGTCAGGGATATTTATTGTTTTAAAAAAAGACATTTAAAAAATTAACAAATTTTATTTTTAAAAAAAGTTTAAATATCAGAATATTTATAATTAAAAAACAATAATTGAGATGAGTGAAATTTTTCGAATTTCTATTCGGAACGGAAACTTATCGGAACGGAAATTTAAAATTTTAAACGGAAGAAAGGATGATTGCTTTTTCTTTCTTTCTTCTTTCTTCTTTCTTTTTTTTTTTTTTTTTTTAGTTTTCTGAAGAGACGTTATTTTACACGATTTTTTAGTGACAATGTCGAAGTGCAAGTTTCGCGGAGCACATGAGTGATCTCCGTCGATCCTCAATTTCACACACACATAGCTGAATGTACATACACATAGTTGAATGTGTATGTGTCGAAATTGTGTGTTTAAAAATTCTATAAACAAGCTTTTTTAAAAGGCTTAGCTTCGAAATTGAGGGGAGAGGGTAACAACTGGAAACACAGAACATTGGGCTATAAAAGGGATTTCAGAAACTAACAGAAAGAGAGTTAAGATAACTTCAAATATTATGATAGGTTATTTTTTGTGAACCTAAGGTCGGAAGTAGTGATGTAGTAGTCGAAAGTAATTCTGAAAAGTAGAATTAATGACACTTTTATCATAAAAATGAGCAAATATATAAATCATGTATTTAACTTCCAACAGTAATTTTATTTTTGAAGTGTAGTTGCCCCAATTTCCAGGCAAGAAGGTATTTTAATTCATATGTATTTAAATTCCGGCAGTTGCAAATAATGATTTCTTTTTTAAAATTTTATTTATTTCTCTTTAATCACATAAACTTAATTCTTATAAATGTATGAGTTTAATAGTTTTTGATGTGTAAATGGCGATAGTGTGTATATTCTCAAAGTAGCCCTATAGTACAAGATCAATTAATGGGCGATAGGATTGTGCAATTAGTGCTTTGCACAAAGTCCATGAAGAGAGTCATAGATTTACTAAAAGGAACGAAATCGGAAATTCCATCTGTAATTTTTCTTTTTTTTTTTTCTTTTTAAAAATTGTTCATTGTACTTTTTTTTTTTAAAGCTCCACGTAATTAAATACTCATCTTTGGTTGAACATTTTAATATTTTTTTAAAAAGCAGAAAATTTCTGCTTCACGAGTACTTTTTCATATTTTGAAAGCTATTTCAAAATATGGGTCGCTTTTGGAACGCTATACGCCAACATCAGCTTAGCGTTGAGGGTTAGGGGTTACCTCTCAATAACCTTCGAGTTTAAGTCATATCGCTAATCCAAGTATAAAAAAATATGTGTATGTGAGGACTTAAAATGTAATCAATCTCCCCCCCCCCCACACACAGAGAAAATTCTTCCACGTTATGATCAAACCATTCATTACTTACTGCCTCTAGGAAGAAATTCTGACTGCGCTAGTGTAATGTGCCCAAATTATAATACAGTGAAATCTCGAAATCCCGTTATAAAGAATACCAATACAACGAAATATCCGTTTCAACGAAATAAACTTTTAATACGGATTTAATTTTTATTGCATTACTTTAATTCTATTGCAACGGACAAAATTTGAGGTCTCTTAAAGTTCGTTGTAACGGGATTGATAATGATCTCATAAATTACAATTTTGAAACTGTATAGTAAAAAATAAATAATTTTTAAAAAGTGTCCGCAGAGATAAGTAAAACTTGACACACACAAAAAAGTGCAGCATACCTAACAAAGAAATTATGAAAAACTCTCAAAGTGCACCAAATAAGGTCATGTCAACCAATAAGGCCATCCCGCATTTTTCTATGTAGGATAGCAAAATTTGCTAGATCGTGACTTTACCATCATCAGAAACACTAACTAATAACAAAGCGTTCCCAGTTAGCTGTTTGTTATCCATAGGTAAAAGTGTAGCAGCAGTTATTGCAAAAGAGTCTTGTCGAAATTGCTAGATCTTCTTTTGTGGTGAATTTTGTTCCTTCACAGTTCACAGCAGTTTACTTGCATAAAAAAGCTGTAAATTGTTCTAGAAAGCCTAAGTTGACGAATCCAAACAGTGAAATCCAAAATTTCACTGTTTGCGGTTTGCTGCCTCTTTTTTTCCCTCTGTGATTTGGTAACTCTTGAAAAGAAGACTTCACACTCCAGGGTCTCCGCGCACCTACCACTATCTATGGTTTAACCAGTTGGATGGGATCCTGAAGACAGCTCTGATATTTTGATCCAGACCTGAAGCCGAGCAATCCCTGACCCTGCACCTCCAGAGGTATCGTTTCACTTGGAGGACTTGGTGACTACGAGCATATTTATCATTCCCCTGGAAAAGAAGACTAGTCCAATAGGGCCATGATTGGCATTATTAGGACTCCGGAGTCCTTATTTAGACACCTAAGGATCGGATGGAGGATATGACCCTGTGCTGCACGCATGTGTAAGAACTTCGCGCTGGAATGACCAACAAACAGAAAATAGCTACTCACATTGCCCCGAATGTGGAATGTGACGATTGGTCTTTCTTCTTTCCATTAAAGTAAATTGAATTTCGAACAGAGTTTTTGAGTTTATCAAATAAGATTAACATGTTTTTTTTTTTTTTTTTACTGAAAAGGAAGAAGTTTTTTCCTTACTTTTCTTCTTTTTGTGCCTTTTTTTCAGAGTTTGACTTATAGGGGACCGTGTTTGACGGAGAGTTTGACCTAAAGTTTGAGGGAGTGAGAAATAAGACTGCAGTTTTGCACGCAAGAAAAAAAAATTGGTACGTAGTTTCTGAAGCAAAACTTCTTTGAGCTATCACGAATTGTCCTCACTTGATAGAAATAGGGGTTCCGGGCCACTTGTAGTCCACCATCCTCCGCGCACATGCACTCCTTCTGGGTGGTGGCGTCCATTTCTCCCGGAATCGGCTCTCCTATACCTCTCCATTTTACACAATCCTCTTTGAAAAAAAAAAAGCATACAACACTTAACATCCAGCCTCTGGCATTAATTTGAATTTTGACGTCTTGAATTCAAATTATGTTTTTCGCAATTATGATTGCAATAGAAGCCATTTGTAGAAACAAGAAAACTAACGAGTGGGGTGTAATTTGAAGGAGCTGGATGCTAGTTTTTTGTGTGCTGAATGGCATTTCTCTCTCCTTTTTTTCAAAACTCCAATTAGTAATTAAAAGCAGTTTTTGCGTTCATGGATCAATTATTACAAACTAGTCAGCGCAAAGCATTAAGATTAATGTTTTCCTACGTCCTACAAATATGAGACTGATTAAAGTGGATTCTCCAAAAATATTCAAATTTTTCGGCACCTGGTTTGACTTTCAACTCCTGGACGTTCTCGAGAAGCTGATGTAAGAGACAGAGTTAGACACAAGAGTACGGACTTCAATAGGATAGACTTAGCAGCCTGCGGCCCAGAAATACACCGTCTTCGGTGTTGTACTTCATGGCTTCACTCTCTCTTGCCCCCTGCAGTGGTACATGAATTAATGAGCAGTACATTAATCAATCCCTTTTTTCTCTCCTCGGCACGCGTCTAACTCATTTCGCTTTCGCTCGAACCCGGCCAAAGTAAACGTTTTCCTCGCATCTACTCAACCCAGTTTTGCTCGAAGTGGTGAAAAGAAGGAATTGCAATTGGCCAGAAGAGTTCCAAATTTTCGGAACAAGAGAATAAGGGCAAATGATTTACTTTTTTACTAATATCTTTACTAATTAAAATCTCACAAAGATCACACTAGACGTATAAAGTTCTCAGAAAAATTTCCAATCTTTCAGTGCCTGAATCGACTCTTAGCTTGCTTTTGTTCTAGAGGAGATGAGGTTAAGGACAGACAAATAGACGAGCGATTTTAATAGTAGAAAGATAGCCTGAATTCCTTCTAATGTATAAAAATACACATGAAATTGGGAAGTCGAACAAAGTTGAGCTCTAATGAGCTCCAAAGCAAACTAAGCCCTGAAATGGATGAAAGTTTTTTTGTGGAAAATGCAATAAATATATACATGACATATTATCAATGGCAATATAAATTGCTACTGTTCTGTACAGCCTTTCATTTATCCATCGTTGTTTCAATCCTCTATCGCCCACCTAGAGGGGATAAACCCTTTGTTAATATCGGCAATTGATTTCCTTCGGCAGTCACTTTTCCTCCACCAACCGTTTTTCAACTACGAACGAGATAGCGCAATAAATACTTAACCTGACTCTGTTTTACAAGACTCCCTCCCATGTGCCGAATAACAACTTTCTCACCTTGCTTTGTCTAGCTAGATGATAAAGTGCCCGGTAGCTTTTGTTTTTCCTAACAAATTAACCTCGAGCAATGGCTTCATAATTCCCACCGACTTGAAGTGTACGTCATTTTTCCTCCAATTATCTATGCATATAACAATGCCAAGCATTTCCGATCGCCGCCTCGCATTCAAATCCAACCAGTCGATTAATTTTTTTTATTACCTAATGGCGGATGCTTTTTCTTCGTATTACCAATGACTCAGATTAGACACAGGGTTGCCAAGTCTCGCGAAGCGAAACTGGACAGAGAATCTCTTAAGATCACTTAAATATTCTGAAATACCATTTAAAGTCTACTGATCGTGATTGCATTTAAAGCAACGTTTTAAGTGGGGAATTTAAAGATGCAAGTTGGTCCAAAAAATTTTAATATTTTAAAGATATTACTCGTGAACTAGAGAGGTTAGAGAAGATACTGAATTTGCGTAGAAGATCTCAGAATAACTTTGATTTACTGAGAAATCGACGATGAATTGCTTTCTATCAGGACGTAATTAGCGTGGGAGCTTATCTCCAGCACTTTGCAATGTTATTTGAAATTTTACACATTGGTAGGAATACAAATTATTCATGAACGAAAATTGGTTTTGAGGACTATAGGGCTCCAAAACTTCTTTTGTTTAGCTCCTTCTCGCTATAGAGAATTGGAGTCATTACTTAATGATATACGTCAGCGCTAAGGTGTTAGGGATCCGGTAAAAGGTTGATGGGGCCAATTTTATAAAGCAAAGCTAAGTTCATGTTTTTATCTGGTCTATTGCTTCAATGTAAATATATTTATACGGTACATAGCATATGAAAAATATGATAGAATTAAAAGTTCCTTTACTAATTAAACGCAAAAACAAAGACAAATTTGAATTTCATCTGGTAAGTTGTAGAAGAAGATAAGGGAAAGTGCTTAGAAAGAAAATGTAAAAACTTAGTGAAAAAAAAACAAAAACGAGAAATTAGTCTCGAAATTTTACATAGATTATTCCATAAACCTAGTTCATCAAAAATTTCAAATAACCCAAAAAGTAACCATTCAGACGACATTTGTTTGAATTTAACAACACAGAGGGGGGAGAGGGGAGGGTTTTCAACAAAGAATCCCTTCTTTCATAAAGAACAAAGATTTGACCTGCGTTCTATTATAGAAATAAAACTTTCAAAGATTCATTACATTTTTGGAGTCACAGAGAACTTCATAATAAAATGCATAAACAAATGTTCATTTCAGTGGCATTTATATTGTGCGCTCTGACAAAACAACCATCAATGACAGCCTCATCACCTTCTCCTTCTTTCTCTTTAATGTCTTGCCAATATGCTTTCTCTCATTTTTCGACGTTTTCGCAACCCTCTCAACCTAGCAGGAAACTTTTTAAACGATGCCTAATTTCTAGAGACGGGCAATGTCGTTCTTTTCAATCATGGGTTAATCAGAGGATCGTTCATTTTTTTGAGATGTTCATTGGACTCGTTTATTTGAACGACTTCACTCATTTGAAAAGTTACAACTGATTTCTTAGCGAGAGTTACACACGTACATTACAAATATTTCGTTGATCAGTAATATTCTTTCAAGGAAGTCTGACTGCGATGAGGAGGTCCCGGGTTCGAATCGCGGCTCGGGCATGGATGTATTTTCCCTATCCTGTCCTTGAACTTTCTTTGTGGGAATGTGTTGTTGTGCTGTGGTAGTTATGTACGGGTTCTTGTAGCATGTGTATACTGTGGAAGTCGGACTTCACACCAAATTATGGTACAGTTGGAAAAGTGAAGCAGCGCACGCCAAACTGCCAGCCTAGCTAGCACACAACAACAACAAATAAAAGCAAGTAAAATTACCAAACAGTGTGTCGATAAAAACTTAGTTAAAATTGTCATTTTAGTTCAGATGTAATAAACCAATTATAGTTCATTTGTAAGATATTTCTTGTTGATCGTGGGGGGGGGGGGGCGAGGTTAGACATGGCATGTGTTTTCTATTCCAAAAGTCGCTGGTTTGAACATACTACAAAGTTGGACAGTTAAAGTCATTTAATAAAAATAAGTAATTAAGTTGGCGTGACGTCAGTAAACTTCTTTTAAGAAAATCACAGAATACCGCACCATATTTTTTTTTTTTTTTTTTTGAAGACAAAATTTAAAGAGAACATAAACAAGACACGAATTTAAGTGAAATAGTTCGTTATTTCTATGTAGAAATGAAAAGAAAACAAAAGAAACCTTTGAATGTGTATAAAATTAAAGTCGCCAAAGATATTTGTAAAAAATTAAGAAATTTAAAAAGAGAAAGAAAGCTATAAAATAAATATCCTCGCTCAAAAGAACGACCGTTCATTTTTATGAGATTGTATTGACCTGTTCGTTCATGAACGACGCATTCCTAGTAACTTCTGGAGCAGTTCATGCACCATTTTGGGGTAATCTTTTAATAATGAAACAATAGTTCAACTGAATGATAGATGCTGTTGTTGCTGCCGTGTGCCAGCTAGGCTCGCAATTTGGAGTGTGCTGCTTCACTTTTCCAACTGTACCATAATTTGGTGTGAAGTACGACTTCTAGAGTACACACATACTATAAGGACCCGTTTATAGGTTAGGCAACGATTCACAGCACAACAACACATTCACAAAGAGAAAGGACAATGGCAGAAGAGAGAAAGTACATCCATGCCCGAGAATCCTGGATGCCCGATTCGAACCTGGGACCTACCCATCGCAGTGAGACTTATCTGACCACTTGACTAGGCGGACGGCAACTGAATGATAGTAAAAATGAAATATCATTCCAGTCATTTATTTCATATAACAGTTAAAATTAAGGGCACCAATCTATATCGATATTAGTTTAATTACAAAAACGTAGTACATTAAACTAGTAACTTACTGGAAATGAAATTTGAAGAACTAAAGACAGAATTAAACACATAAAATACTTGTGTATTCGTAGCGACACGACTTTTGAAACTATACTTCGAAAAAAGCACAAATAGTGGTAAAATTGAGAAAAAAAAAGTTTCGTTTCCAAAAACTTACTGTTGAAAAGTGTGTGTTAAATCACACAAATTTGCAGAGAACTGCAGACACTTGTTTCGGGGTTTCAAGCAGTGGCGAATTTACGGGGCCCATTTACAAATTAGGCGTAAACTTGTCAAATAACAAACACAGCCACGTTTCAATAATTCAACCGCCAATATAGTAACCCTACCCTCCGGCGCATTTAACATTTTAATGCCTGTGTGCATGTTTTCCCCTTTCCGCTTCTGCTGCATAACGAAACACCTCCAAAGCAGTTTATGCGTCTGTTTTCGTTTTTGCTTCGCATACTTCAGTTTATTTCGGGTTCTTTATGACGGCGATTTTTTCCGAAGCCTGAACAATAGAATAATTAGCTTTCTGTATTTGCAAGGCTTTAACATAATCTGAATGAATAGGAGATTCGTGTGAAATCAAGCAGAAAGCCGTTCGTATCTGACTGGTTTTAGTTTTTATTGGTTAAAATTTGTCATGCTCAGTTTTCCTTGCGTCATAAATTTCTGCATAGGCTAAAACAGCACTCAGTTTTCTTGACTTTACAAATATTTATGTATTTATTAAAATATAAATCTAACCAATACAAAAGAAAAATGAATTTCAATATCGCTTTTAGAACCGAATGAGGTTAATAAGTGCAATAAAAAAGAATTGTGTAACTAATGAGTAGAAAACAAACTGCATGAATAAAAATCAACAGGCGAATGTTGATTTTTTTTCCTGCTGATGCCAAAAGGCACGCTTGTGATAAATAATTACATTTGTATTTCTCTTAAATGAGTCAGAAAAAGATATTTGGTCTCAAGATAGTTTAAATTTTGGGATTTTACATAAAACTTTGAAAGAACTAGACAATGAAGAAGTAATTTGGCACAATGGGCCTGTTTCTGATATTCTCAACGAGTCAGTGGTATAGATACGAGCTTCTACTAACTCTCGACAAAATGCTTTTCTGGATTCATCGAGAAGTAACTGGTGGTCGTGTATTGATCCTTTTGTGAAATATTGACGATTAAAATACATGCTAACATGATCCCCCTAAAAAATAGAATTTCTCTCTTAATCAACGGAATGTTTCCCTCGGTATAATTTCCCACTTTGTTCCTCGGATTTCCTCCACAATTCTTAGAACGTTTTTTATTAGTCATTACGATTTTCCCTTATACGTTGGCACTTTCTCTCAGCCCTTACGGTCTCAAACATGGGCGTTCCGATTTAGGCAAGCATAGCATGCTGGCCATTCCATAGTGGCATGGCAAGAACGAGGAGGGGAGGTATATCCATTGAGAAGAGATAAAATGGAGGGAGTGAAGACTTTTAAGACCCAAGACCCCCAAGTCACGTGATAAATTTAAAAAAGCAAAGCATTGGAAGAACTCAGGTTTCTTTCGCTTGTTTCACGCAAAGCGTGTCAACCATTTATCGTTGTTGAGTCACTTGACTTGGGGTCTTTGGTCAGCTTTTGCTAAGCCAATATGATTGAACTTGCTCCCCCCATTTACTAATTCATGCTCTAAGAATATATCATTCTCCTCGAAGTGCTGAAATTTACCTCTTTTGTCAGAGAAAACGATTAAAACGTACTATAAGCCTGCCCCGCCCGAAAGTCATGTTTTCTGGTTACATGCAATTACCATTGTTAAATCCCTTGCATACAGTAAAGCAAAGTGCACATTGACAGTGTGTGTCAAGAAGGAGCGCACACGTGCATCTATGTTATAAAAACTTGTTGTTAATTATTTTAACCAGTTGGTCAGTTGTATTTCAGTTAGTTGGGCGATGTTTCAGTTTTCTCTGCTTGATTTTTATGATTTGATTTTACACGTTTTAAATAAATGTATTGTTTTTACTGGGATGAATTATTGAGAAACAGTCTGCATAATCTACACAAGAGCATTGTACAATCATATCTTAAAAAGTAAAGCAGGAATCTAGACAACATTTAGCACACAAGTAGGTCTCGGAAGGGAGAAATGCCGATTCATTTTTGGTGCCAACCTGTTCAAATGGCGGAGTGGGTGCAATGCAACGTTCTTTCTTGTTAATTGCGACTACTATGCCGCAAGAAGTGATGCAAGGATTCAGACAGAATAGACGAATACCCATACTGACAATCTCCCAAAAACTGCCGAGTGGAAATGTTTCGAACAAAGTATCAAAGGAATTCGAAATTTTACCACGGAACCAGGTACGCTCAGTCTCATCTATGTAGAACTTTAATTGCTGGATACATCAATTGAAAATCGAATTAGTATTTTCTCGAAATTTTGATAATGAATGCATATTCGCACATTTAGACTTTTTTTTACCAATCAAAAGATTGAATTTGCCTGTGTATGATAGAACTTTTTTAATGTAGAAGTGGATTTATATCCCTTTTAGCACATTTTAAATAAAATTCTAAACTAGTTAAGCGATTGTTTGAGATTTCTTCAAGTTCAAATTCGAGTTCTATCTGAATTTAATCCCATTATTATATAAGAGGACTGCATTCTGCACGACTTGCCTCAGTTCAATATTCAAACCTACGACAATTTTCCCAATCTCTATTTGCAGGCAAGACAAGAAAGATTTGCAGCACAATGGGGGGGGGGGGGGGGAATCACACCCACGGCACGGATGAGAATCGAACTCATGACTTCCTGCACCACACACAAGCAAACAAGACGACAGGACGACACAAAGTTCATTGATTTAGAAATTTTATCTTTTGCCATTTTCTATTATTTGTTAACAAACAAAACATTCGCAATTTATCCGACTATATTTTGATTAATGAAAATTTAATCATTCAATAGTTTCAGTAGCATTTAAAAGAAGAAACAAAATAATCTAAATGTCAAAAAAAAAAAAAAAAATACACTTAAAAGTGGTTTGGCTCCAACTGGCATTTGATCCATTTTTAAAGTCATGTCCACTGGGACATCAGCCCATCAATAATAATGGATAATTAAGCTTAATTCATTTTTCAACGCCTTGCACAATCAAATTACTTCTGTAAAATTATTCAATACACGTTTAAGTTTGTTGTACATGCATGCTTGTTAAATTGTCAGTTACGTGTGTAGCTAGCTTTACAATTTTCATAGATTAGCATTTGTTGCCTCAAAAATAAATAGCACGCAAAGTTTTCACAGATGCACAATTCAGCTGTGCAAAAACGTAAACAAAATTCGCAACTTCAGATTGCATGACAGGCACGGAGATAAAAGGCTGGAATTTGCAAACAACCTTTAACAACTCATGTGAGAAACAATAAAACGAAGAAGGAATCAATAAACACTCGAAATGAATAATAACAACGAAGAAGTTTAAAAGCAGGTTACTTTGCACACACTCAAATCTGCATTTTAAAAGGACGTCAGGCATAACATCCGGGATGGAGTACACTTCTGGCGCACTTGGAACTACCATTTCCAACAAGCTCCTCACTTAATTGGCGAGTCGAACTGACCAGGCGTGACGTATGCAGATTAAGTTCAATGGAGATGAACAGGCTTTCCTTGTTTGTCGCGTTTTAAGAAGGAGTCGTAAATTATAAACATTGTGTTACGTTTCAAGGGACAGAATGGCTTAGAAAACAATAAGCAGAATATTCTAGATTTCGCGCACGGCAGGGAAGGTGAGTACGTTCAGCATAACAAAAAAGGGAATTTGCTTATTTTTCTTCCTGCTATTGTCGTAATTTAGTGAGAATCTCATTTCCAGCATCAGCGGGTTGGAAAATATGGTCTGAGCAATTTGCAAGCTAAAAACAAAGCAGAAAGAAAAAATTTAAAAAAGATTAAATGTTTTGTTTGTTTCACGCAGAAGACAGTGACAGAAAATGAAAATAGGGAGAGGAATTTTAAGTTTTTTAAGTAAAACGGTTGTTGAATTTGAACCATTTTCATTTGGTTTTCATTGATTTTTTTTCTACATCTTGCTGAGTAATAGCGCCCCGCCATACCTCCTTTACTCCAGGCCTCGAATAAAGGTTTCGCAACGAATTTGATGACAATTTGGCGATATCTTACTATGTTTGGCATAAAAAAGGGGGATTCAAATCCAATACCTGCTTGGTGATATGTATCGAAATTTCTTTAACGCAATTTATTCAACAATCTCTGTAAAACAGTTTTTCCTGTCTACGTCCTAGGTTCCGCAGGAATCGCACTTCAGATTCCCATGTCACTTTTCAAAAACTTTATTTTTCACTTTTCGGTAGCTAATGGGTTTAGAGCTTAGATAAATTGCCAAAAGCAGTGCTTAAATTGTAACTCACAACACATTCATGAATTCATATGATTGGAATTATTTAAATTCAACCACGTTTTTTCTACGACTTAATCGTACAAACGTAGGAAAACCAAATTATAAAGCACAGCTGAATGGCTATGCTTTATAATTTGCTTATCAGCACAAAAACTGATCCAAAACATCAAGAAATGTGTGACAAACTATCGGCCAATCTTCTTATTATATTTCTTTTCTTTAGTGGTCTCGAAATTACTACGATTGGCATTTTGGCGACTATTTAGTATTTTCTTTTCTTCTACACCACACCCTTAAAACCTTAGAGCCACAAAATGAAATTCCAAATCCAGAGTCAGTTTAGAGGTATAAGCGATATTTTTTGATGTTTTCTTAAAACCCTATCGTAAAACTTTAGTGACATTACTATTGACACTTTCTACATCAAAAGTTCTTTCCCGTAAAGTTCATAAGAATTTGTATCAAATCCGTCTTTCACCGTTCCTTCAACTGCTCAAAAAGACACCTTTAAAATAACAAAATTAAAAATGCTTTTTGTACACAATCTATGTCGAAAGATTTATCCAATAAAGTTTGTTCAAAAGAAATTCATCTTTCAGTTCAGGATTTATATATGTCTCGAATTACCCTGCAGAAAATAAAGTTACGTTTTTT
Source organism: Uloborus diversus (assembly GCF_026930045.1). NCBI lineage: Eukaryota > Metazoa > Arthropoda > Arachnida > Araneae > Uloboridae > Uloborus > Uloborus diversus. The sequence goes on along the minus strand of NC_072731.1, from coordinate 56,692,149 downwards.
GAACAGTTCAAAAATTCCTTACAAAAAATACAAAGTTCTTCCCCCCCCCCCCATTATTCTAGAAAAAAAGAGAGAAAGTGAAACATGGAAATTAGCTGCCCATAGCTTCAAATTACCACACAGCAAGCGAGATCTTTTGAACTAAGAATGATTGGTTCGATTCGAACCATTGCTTCAAAATTTATTGGGAGGAGGGGGAGCATAGAGACAGACCGACAAATAAGCTCGCAACCTGAAAATCTTATTTTCAAAATTCTTCGATAATGAATCAATAATTTAATTAGTGTTTATCTTTATTCTGCATTAAATTACCATATTTTTCATAAGTTTTTTTTTTTTTAAAGCGTGGAAGAAAGTCTCAATGTAGTGTTAAAATATGGGTTTTTTAAAAAAAAGGTCAAAATAAACAATAAAACAAATATTGTAAACTAAAAAATTTAAAAGCAATATTTTGAGATGGGAAAATGTCTGTTGGTCTGTCGCTCCCTCCCTCCCCCTCCCCAATTGAGGGAACATTCGATTCGAATTTAAAAAAAATATATTTGAAAGATGTTAGACAGGAAACCTCATTACATTTTTAGTTTGAATAGTTCTTTATTTTTTTGAACAGTTCAAAAAGTTTTTAAAAAAAAATTAAATTTTCATAGAAATTTACGGCAAACATAAATCTTGAACAAAACGTTGGACCTTTAAAACTTAGTTGAAAAAAAGCTTCTGCCGAAAAACATGTATTTTTTATGTGGCTATTTGAAAGGTATTTTTTGAATAATTTAAGAAAGTGTAACATTAACGCCTCCGAGGAAATGTCGAACAGTTTTATCTAAAGAAAGCAACAACAATAAAAATACTTTTTCAGCAATTTTGAGAAAATGGAGTATAGTCTGAATTAATTCTTATTTTTGCGTTTCAAGAAATAGGGAAAAGTTATTAATAAAAATTAAAGTGCTATTTCCCGTAGACTTAATATTGACGAACATTGGAGATTGATTGACTGATTCAAAGCCCAAAAAAAGAGCTGCAAGCGATTTTATTTTTGACACAAATGATCAGCGCTGCTTATCTTAACTTTCACAAGAAATTTTAAAACTTTAATTGTTCATTTTAGTTTTTGACATTAATTTATAAGTAAAAGCCTAATTCTTTTGGAATATATATATATATATATATATATATATATATATATATTTATTTATTTATTTATTTATTTATTTATTTATTTATTTAATATTTTTGGAAATTATCAAAAAAACGAAATGAATCAGGAAACAAATATATTTTTTAGTCTTATCTAGTGAAAATTAAGCTCTTTCGAAAACCATTGTGTATAGATATTGTTCATACTTTATTTTACTACTTCTTTTTTCAAATATGAACTTTAATTCTGGAAAATATTTTTAGTTGTAATTCATTTTTAGTCTTTTTTCTTCTTACTTCAACTCACCTTCATTTTTTTTAATTGCTTGATATTATCTATTTTTGTTTGAAAAAAATATTTTTATAAACGTGATGACTAACAGCTTGGGAGAAGGAATTTGAAATCGTTTCTTTCGAACTTAATTGTTTTCTTTTCTTTCATCAAATAAATTAGTTTTGCTTTGTTATGTACTTTTTATTTCCTGCAATTAAAAAAATGCATTCAACTTTAAAATTAAATTTGCAACGAATTTTCAAAACAAAAAAAAAGAAAAAACTTAACTTTGCAATTACATTTTTGCACCAAGTAAGCAAATAATTTTATGGATAATTTTGATGTAATGATATAAAATGAACATTTATAGTTTGCGTTTTAAGCACATTCATGACAAGAAGAAAAACGATCGTTAAAACAACAATGTTCAAAACGTAGTTGAAAAAGTCTTCTGGCAGTTCCCAATTAGTGGAATCCAAGAAAACTGAAGTTTGAAGCGAGAGATAGTCCAACAAAGTGACGCACTGAGGAAGATTGACTAATGTTTTCGTTTCTCCAACAAGAGCAAAACTGGAAATACTTCACGAAAATCGTTTCTATGCAAAAGAAAGCAAATCTTTCCGAAAAATCTCCCGCTAGCTCAAGTGTAACGAATCAAGTCATGATACATCATCTTTTATCTGATATCATTCAGATGAAAAAGGCCGAAGCAAAGAGCTTCAAACATGAATCAATTTCTTTGCTCTTCCAATGATTTAAATCCACTGCATCTGGATAGCGGGGGGGGGGGTGCTCTTTTTTCGCATCTTTTGGTGTATGAACGCAGAATGAAAAATTCACGGCTCATAATCTTTCGAGACTATGAAGTTTAGGTTCGAAAAAGATGTACGATAATATTTCAGTGATAAATTATCGAACTCTTTGGAGGAACGGAAAACTTCGTCCAGGGACTTATTTGCAAGGATCAATGTTTCAAGAGCAAGAACTTTTCTCTTCTTATTTTTTTCTCCGAGTATTTATAGTTTTAGTACCAGTAGAGTTTCAAGGATTTGTAAGCATTGATTGCAATACACGTGTTTCGAGCTTACAAAGAATCCCTTTTCAAGCGTACAAACAACAGCCATACACAGTGCAAAACAGACGGTAAGTTATGTCGTAGTTGTCAGAAAACCTAGACGCACAAAAACATCGTGTCCATGCTCATGAACTCTGATTTAGTCCTAGATGCGTACTTCCAATTGCAAAAATGGTCGAAGTAAGTGGCAAAAAAAAAAAAGAAAGAAAGAAAGAAAGGAAAAAAAAAACAATCCAAACATCCAAAAAAAAAGGAAAAAAAAAAGAAAAGAAAAATCATATCAGTACGACCAATATTCACTGAGATATGAAGTACAGCGTTTTGTGGCTTAAATCACTTCGCTCTCGTGGTATTTTAAATTGGTTCAATGATTTTTTTTTTTTTTTGAAGTGTACGAGCTTTGGAGTGTGTTTTTACACAACTAGTATAACTAGTATAACATTACGTATTCATAGGATAACATTCACTATTACTTTCCTATAGGAATAAGAAGGACAAAAATATAGAAGGTTTTTTTTCTTCGACAATTGTCAAATAGAGCGATATGTTCCTCATTTTCAGCATAGTCCCTTAGAATTTTGAACATGATGTCCTTAAATTTTTGTTGTATACGTTTCAAATTTTTTGTATTAGTATTGTTTTTTTATGAGACTGATTTTTCTAAGTATAACTTTAAAGATCTGGGAATCGCATAAAATGTTAGATTTCGTGCTTCTGCACTTTTTTTGTTTCGTTACAAACCTGTAATTTCTAAACTCTGCATACTTAATACGAAAAAAGCGAAATTTTGAGTTCTTTGCCTCAACAAAAAAAGCTGCGACGGATATTTTCTTTCTCTTTTTTCTTTTCTTTTTATATTTTTTTCATGATGAAAATTGGACAATTTGATATTTTTTATTTATTTTTAGAGTAAATTTATATATATTTTTTAAATTATTTTTTGGCGACGGGAGTAAAAAGCGGGTTCTTTTTTACCCGGAAGAAAGAGCGATTTTTTTCTCTGATATAATGTATTTATTTTAATGATATCGTTATTCTTAGTTCTTTTCTTCTTTTTGAAAGCGATTAAAGTTTTTTTGAAGGGGAAAAAATATATTAGCTGTTTTGTTTAAAATGTGATCTACTTTATTTGTTCGTTTATTTATTTTTTGCATATCTATTTCATCAGATGAGTGCGGCATATTTTACTTCTAGAAATCTGCTTAAAATGTCAAAAAGGTAGGTTTGATATAACTTGCAGTCTTACCTAATTTAGAGAATATTGATTAGATATTAGAGAATCGATATTGGTATACGGAAAAGTAGGCTCGTTTAGTTCTGGACGGAACTTCTTGTTTTCTCTTCATTTATTTTACCTCAATGAGTAGAAGACAATGATCTGAGACATGGGAAACAAGAAGGAAAAAAACTGAGAAAATGAATCTTCTCCTCAAGAAGTTGTTACACCGACAAAGTGTTCTGCGTCGATTTCAGATGCCGGCCCTTAGATAAGAATTACTTCTGAGAGAAAACTGTACGGAGTTTAGTATTTTCAGACATACTAGTTAAGTTTTTAAAGCAAAAGCAAAAAAAATCAATTTTCGCATTACTAAGTTAAATGCACAAACTTACCTGAAAATTAATGTGCATATCAAAAAAAGAAGAATTTGTAAGAAAATTTATGAATGAATTTGTGTTAAAAATAAATGAACAACAGAGCTTGTGCTTTAAAAATGAACAATACCGTCGCTATAAAGAACGAATAAATCGAAGCTTGTTCTTTGAAGCAAACGAAGAGAGGGGAAAAAAAGGTTAAAAATCACCGTATATCATTTATCCCAATTTTTTTGGTTTGAAAAATGATGAAAGTATTATCTAATTTCTAATGCAATGCAAATTGAATTGAAGTCTGATAGTTTGTTTCTATAAATACAACACACATCTCCAAACACCATTAAGTTCAGCACTTGAGGTTTCCTTAGTTCCAGGTTCACACTAGGACTCCGATAATGATCATTGTCAATATCATAAATTTGTCAAAATATGCAGCGGGAACATGCCACACATCGGCATTTAATTTCACAAATAATTGAGGATGTTGTCTACCTTATCTACCACGTACACCTAGGTACTCTGCATGCAAAACTGTTCTGCCACGGCAGCGACGCGGAACGAGCAGAGAAATGTTTACTTCCCAACGAGCGATCTCGCGGGGGAGTGCCAGTTGCAATTACAGTGACGGATTGCCATTCTATGCAAATCATGTTCATGGGAAAACAGAAAGCTTCTGGAAGGAAAATATAAATAAAACCTGGTACTCCTATTTGGGCAGATGAGACAAGGATTAAATCTCCTCTATTCAATATGGTACAGAGCATGCTTTCTGACAGCAGGAAAACGATCATTAATTCCGCAGGGTCATCCTTCATTCATTGAAACTGATTTTTCAGCGGAATTCCTCACCAATCGGATTATTTTTACATCCACTCGACCATCACTGAGTTCGCGCGACGCTTTCCGGAAGATTTAAAGCGCAGATTGGTTGTTGTGAATGTTTAACAATCCCTCGGACATTTACTTGCCCCTCCTATCAGATCAACTGCTTCGATCGGTACGATAATTATGCACGTTTTGAAAGTCAGATTTCAGAGCACTGCAATTTATTTTTAGAATTTTTTCTGTAATGTTACTGAACTTCCGATGAGTCGATTTCTTTCTCAGGGTATCAGGGGCGTGCATGGGGATGGAGAAGGGACACCATTCGGCCCGGACCCGAATATGAAGGGGGCCCGATGTTTTTTAAAGTGAGGGGTGAAATATATATAGGGACACAGGGGTAAACAATAAGGAGGGGGATTCTGTGCACGCCCCTGCTGGGTATTTACCTTAATTACCTGGATCACCCAGTGTATTTAATGCCCACGTTGGAAATAATGCGGTGGAAGCGAGTCATTAAAATTTTTGACATATAGAGATGAAAAAAACATGATTGGGTGTAATTGCTCATCTAAACACAGATTTTACAATTGAAAAAAAAAATATTTTTTTTCGCAGTGGGTGATGTCCCTATTCGTTGATATCGCCCACCTAGGGCAGGAAAAAATCCTGTTTATCCATTCGAAAATCAATTTCAATCTTTAAATTTAGTGTTGTAATAGAACAACTGAAAATGAAGAAAAATGATCGACTGTTTCAAAAAAAAACTTTCACGAAAATTCCCATTTTTGGGTTAAAAATTGGAGAGATTTGAACAAGAATTTAAGGTCAAAAAACTATTTTTGTAATGGTGCCATCCAAAATCGTTAAAGAAAACAAAAAACTGCTTCTATAGCAATTTTTATGATTTTAAAGAGAATAAAATTAATCTGTATCATTTTATAGCTGTTATTAAATTTATTAAAGAAAACTTTTAGATTTTTCGTTTCACCTAATATTAATTGTTGTGAAAATATTATTTCTATCGTATGTGATACGCTTGGGTTCGGAAGGCTACCAAGTGATCCTTGTTAGTGAAAAGGTTGAGAACCATTGCTCTTGCGCACTTTCGTCGGACACCATTACGAAGTCTAGAGCATGCGCATTTGGGTAGTGGGAAAAAAAATTATTTTCGAGACGCTATAGTCTGGAAATTTTGTAATTGTGTGGTCATTGCAACGAGTTTTTAAATCAACTGACCGAGCACTGAATGATAAAATTATCTTCCTCATTTGTAAATAATTACCAAACCACAATTATGGAGAAAATTACCAGAGGTTAAACAATATTAAACGTTCAGCTGTTATTAAACGGGATGAGTATGGCAATAAAAGAAATATTTTCAGACATTAACCATCTTTAACTTAAATTACGAAATGAATAAGAGAAAAAGTCATGAACAAAAACAAATCTGAGTTTTAAGGACATTTTAAATAAACCCTTTATCGTGCTGCTTTAAAATCTTCAAAGCCTGTTTTTCAAAAAAAAAAAAAAAAAACTGAACATAGTTTTTTACAAAGAAAAATCTCGTTGTTAATTTATTGATTAACATCTAAGCATAACAACTTTGTGTCTTAACAGAAATTATGTCTACATTTTTTTCAATTTGCATTTAAAAAATCATAATGCAGTCAACTTTCGATAAATCGAAATCCCAAGAGACTGGCTAAAACGTTCGAGTTATTGGTAGTTGAAGCTATGAGAAGTTTCCACAACTGTCTCCAGAGTTTGGGACCCGATAAAAACTTTGAGATAAAGGAATATTCGAGTTATATGTTTCGAGTTATCTAGATTCAACTGTAATAATAATAATAAAACAACAAGCATGCGTTTCAATATTTTCTGTTTCATCCCTATGATACATCGAGGACGATTTTTAATGTATATTATAAAGTATTTTTTTTTCTTAATGCATCAGTAAGTATTTCTAATGGCTCAAAAATCGCAAAAGATCTTTAAAATATTTCTCAACCATCTTAGCTAATGGCAGTTTTTTTTATGGCAAATGTTTTATACAAGTGGATTAACTTTTCTTTGAAACTATTTCTTTTGATGAAATCATTTTCGTTCTGCGATTCTGAGCTTTTTCCCTAACAGTAATTGATTTTAACATTTAAAAAAAAAGGTCAACGTGTCGTTTGATGTTGACAACATCCTAGTAATGACTTTATAAAGAGATGCTTCTTTAACTCACTAAACCAAAGATTTTAATCATTTTCTAGGAATCCCACTTCTATACGCGCGCACACAATACTTATAGTTTTCACGATAATCTTTATTATTCATCAAAGCCAATACAGAAAGAAAAATCATCTTTGTTCCAAGTTCAATAAATCTTCTTTAAAAGATCAGAAATCACTGAACTAACAATTATCCACTTTCTTCTCCTGAAGATTATTATCGGCACATTCTCCAAAGACTACAGAAATCAAATCAGCTCCCTCCTATTAATCTTCCGCATCGTACCACCTCGAACACCACCCATTGTTCTTCCTTCCGGGCTCGATTCTACGAATCACCTGTTTTGAATTCGATCGATCAAATGCTTTATGTGATAAAAAACAATGTTTCGTCGTTATTTAATTTTCTTCAATGCAACATCTTCAGTTCTAGGACACAATTCATGAAGTGTACTTTTTATTACGTATGTATAGTTTAATATTTCGTTCAAGTTCATCACTTTCTTAGCAGACAATCCCTATTTTTTTTCCAAATATCGATGGTTTAACCAGGGCTGCAGAGTCAGAGGAAAAATGACCGACTCCGGGAATTTTAGAGCCTTTGCCTCCGATTCTATACTCCAAAATCAGTTCGACTCCGTCTATAACTCTGGCACACTGGCAGAGTTTTGGACTTTAGAGAACCGCCTCCGACTCCGACCCTTGAAATTTTGAAACTTAGACTCCCGACTCAGACTTCGATTCTTTTACCCCCAAATCAGTCCAACTCCGACTCTACAGCCCTGGTTTTAACTCATATTTTCTGAAAAAAAAGCATTTTTAAAATAATGCTTACGATTCTTAAAACATTCGTTTGAAGCTTAACCAGATAAACTAAAGTTAGTTTTTATCCAATAAAAATTTAAATAATTCACAATTTTGTATAGTTCCTCCTCCCCCCCCCCCAGTTTCGCCGACACGAAAATTCCTTTCCGTGCGCAATGTTTTCTAAATCTGAGGTGCAATTTATGCTTATTAATAAGTTATGGAAATGTGCATCTTCAAATGCAACTAAGTCAAGGGTTGTTTAAAAGAAATTGCACTCAAAATTTTAATAAAAGAATCCTTAAAATGGAATCAAACAATGCAAATAAAAAATGCATATACAGTAAAGTCCCGATTATCAACGGTCGGATTATCCGCGGTTTCGATTATCCGCGGGTCTTTTCACATTCTTTAAAAATTGTCATTAAATGTTTTTTTTAACTTATGATTGTGTTATTGTTCGTTTTTACCTTTCACATATATTTTTACATTCAATGTTTTCGTTTTTAGGAAAGTTTAAATGTATGTGTGAGTGTTGTTCATATGTTTTAGCTATTGTGTACAGTAGTATCGTTTTTTACCTATTGTTCGGATTATTCGTGGTTTTCGCTTATCCGCGGCTACCGTGCCACCCTATTCCGTGGATAAATGGGAGTTCACTGTGGTAGAAAAATAAGGGTAGTCATTTTGAACTTTTTAGCATAGACGAGGCTTAACGTTTCTGCTTCTTTTGATATAAAAAGTTAAAAAGGCCGAATGAGAAAAAAAAGAGAGAGAGAGAGAGAGAATGAAAAAATTAATAAATAAATAAACATTTTCGCTAATTCAACGTAAAAATTTGGTGGGTGGAATCCAAGCATTAAAAAATGTGTTATCAGACACATTAATTCTCAAAATATAATTTATTTTATTTTATTTATTTACTTATTCACTTATTTATTTATTTGAGCAATTACAACTTGCTTATTGCACTTGACTAAAGAAAACTTTGCTATGATATTCCAGATTACCATGGCAGCAATTATTTGTAATATTTGTTTAGAGAGCGAAATTTTCGCCGTCGAAATTAAAAATCGTTAGCGGTTTGATTTTAATCATATTTTTTAGGGCTTAATTGAAGCAGACTTTACAGTAAAAAGGGGTTTTGTGTAAAATTACGTTTTTTCAGGAAAAAACAACCTTATAGATGAACTTAAATAGCAAAACTCCATCTATACAAAAATTAAATAAATAAATTTGAAAATTATCAGTGTTACAGAAATGAAGTGTTTACAATAAAGGATTTAGCTGAATAAAAACGTCTTTTTATGTTATTATCCTTTTACATGCTGAAGGTAACATTTAAAAAAAAAAAAACGGATGAAATGAAACAGAATGCAAACGAAAGGACGTTAAAAGTTGACGACCACTTGTTGTAAAAATAAAATGCTAAATCCAACGACGGTTTGGCGATATTTTCAGAGATTTAAATAAAAACTCTACGGTACACTCTTGTCAAGCTTTCTATTAACAATCAATGTAAAATTGCCTTCTGCGCTCTTCACCGAAGTTATTTTTACCTAACTTACTACATGACTAAGGACATATACATATGAGTACACTTATGAGGAATGCTTTTTTATAGTAAGAGTATATTTTTAATTAATACTTCCTTTCGGTAAAACCCTAAATGATGGGATCAAGTGAAATGACTCCCTATGAAAACCTGAATCCGATTATACCTGTTCAACCCTGCACAAATTCAGTGAGATGAATAACCGGTCATATTTCAATGATATAGATTAATGGATTGATCGTAATTAGATTACAAAACATTTACATTTGAATTATTCTTCACAGCAATATTTTGTTTTGTTATTCTCTCCAGGTTTTCAATTGTTCACTGAATGTTTGATTCTTTCGTATTAGTGACACATGATATAGATTGCTACGCTTATATTCTAAACTGACCCTGCTGGGTCAAACTTGTTGCAAGTGCTAATTTTGTTTAATGCTAACTTTGTTTTGCTTGTTGCATAGCTAATTTTAAAAATTCTTAAAATAAATAGGAACTTCAATAACAAAGCTCCAAAAACAGTTAATGACGTAGAAATTTTGAGAAACGCTGATCTGTTTTCATTTAGATCAGACCTCGTTCTTCAAGTGCTTTGAGAACTATGCGAAAGTACAGCAGTAGCACAAAACGCACACGTGCACAAATGAATGAACACAAAAGAAGCGAAACATTCCCTACACTCTCATCTGGTCTTTACTAATAATAAAGCTGAAAGTCTCTCTGTCTGGATGTCCGGAGGATGTTTGGATGTCTGGATCTCTGTGACGCGCATAGCGCCTAGACCGTTCGGCCGATTTTCAAGATATTTGTAACAAAGTTAGTTTGTGCCATGGGGGTGTGCACCTCGAAGCGATTTTTCGAAAATTCGATGTGGTTCTTTTTCTATTCCAATTTTAAGAACAAAATTATCACAAGATGGACGAGTAAATTACGAAATTATCATAACGTGGAACCGTAGCATGGGCACAAGTCAATTGGCGAGATACGAAATTATCATGACGTGGAACCATAATATGGGTACAAGCCAATTGGCGAGAAAATTCACCATACATTATTTGTAAATATACAGGCGAACCAAAAGACCTTTTAATTTTTCTATTACGGGCAAAGGCGTGCGGGTACCACTAGTTAATAATATAATTAAAATAACAGAATTGATGCTACGCATCGCTTATAATTATTTGAATTTGCAAATGATCTAGAACAGGTTGTTATGAAATTAACATACATATGTTAAAAATCAATTGACGGCCTTTCCTGAGTCGTAAAGCGAACAAAACAACGATACACTCAGCAATTGAAGGGCTTACTGAAAAAACAAGGAAACTCCAAATTTTAATTTTCAAAAGGTCCGTTTTAAAGTTTAAAACATCAAATTACATTTTGTCTTTCTTTCTTTCTTTTAAATCTTTGTGACCTCTCTTGTTTAACTGTATTGAGAAGCATGACGAAGAATTATTAAAATGTAAAAAAGAAAAAAATAGATTAGTGTTCCCTACTCTGATGCAGGCCTTTTGAAGACATTGAAATTGGAGCTACCGCATTTTTGCAGCAAGCCCATAAATTGAGAAATCCATTTCCATTTAAACCCAACTGGAAAAAGGATACAATTAAAATATCTCACAATGCAAAATCTACTCACTTACGATGATAGCCATCCGCAATGGTAATGATTCCTCAAAGGCAACTCTCATCCCAGGACATTGACCCGACTATCCAGCCTGTCACCATTGAGCCACACCATCAGCAATTTAATCCACTCTTGTGTTTCTAGCATAGACAAAAGTACTTCCACGAGAGAGGGTGGAGGTACATCTTGGGGGAAGTCCTCCACAGCCGAAATCCCTTCCCAAGAAGAAGAAAGCACAAGACCACGGGTAAACACACGCGAGCAGGCAGACGCACACATGGCTCCCAAACCAGACGGCCCGACACAGGCACATAGGAGACAGTGTGGCCCTGTGGACCAGCTGGTCCCGATATATGTGTTTTTTTTTCCTGGTTAGGTCCCGGGACCCAACAATAGGGGGAGGAAGGTCGAACCCAGGGTCACGGTCAGGGATGAAAATGGGGAGGAACGCCAGCGAGAGTGGATGAATCGGAGGTGGGTGGTAGGATTCGATGGGACTGGGGCAGGTGTGAAGTTGCAGCGCGACACTGTAAACAAGTACCCTTCTGGAGAAAGCTGTCTGAAACTAAAATTGGAAACGGAAGAAATGAAATGAGATCCACCAAAACGGGACAAGGGAAAAAAAATGACAGCAGACCCACTCCCACTATGTCTTGCATTGAAATCACACGCGTGTGGATTTGACGTTACAAATGATACAAACGAAGAAATAACAGAAGCAGATGTAAAAAAAAAAAAAAAAACTACTCTTATTGTAAAGTAGCAGAAGAAGTCAGCTGAACAAATTAATTTTTAAATGTGGTGGCTTTATAACAAGACACTATACTTTTAAAAGATACAAATAGATGGATACATTAGCACCAGTGGCTCATACAGGGGAGCCCCGATGGGAGATCACTGTGACCTTCCGAAAATTGCCTTATCCGGGAAATTTTGGCCGACGATTCTGCAAAATTATCATCATTCCGCAAATTTGGAGTTTCATTCCGCAAACTTATCATCATTCGGCAAAATTTGAAGTTCCATTCTGCAAATTGAGAATTTCCACCATCCAAAAATTTAAGTTCGTGACGGCCATAAGTTCATATGACTTTTATCCACTTGCTATGACAAAAAAAAATGTTTTGATAAGAAGAGTAGGATCCTACTAAAAGTGAGATAGTAAGTTCTATTAAACGATAGCTAACAAAAAAAAAAAATGCAGTATTTGTTTGCCTTGTAATATAATCTTTGATTTTTTTTCAATGTGAATAACGTAGCATTATTCCTTTACTGATCTAACTTTTCTGTTTAAATAGGGGAAAATGAGTTAATGTTACAAACAATCGGAATTATACTAACTGAAATAAAAAGAAAAGCATACAATAGTCGAAAACGTTCCTGTAAATTTCGTCTTTGTCTCGGTGAAGATGGTTCTACTTATGCCAATGAGCTAGTTTTTCTTAGTTAAAAGAAGAAAGGATGCAATAGGAGACATTTTCGTTATTATTACTCAGTTCTTTATTCCTAATTAAAAGCACGTATCTCAGCCTGTCGCTTTACACACTGCCTACACATTTGTTTGACTCCTACTTTTGGTAAAAGAAGTTGTTTTTCCTTAATTTTATTTTTTTTCAGTTAATGTGTCTTAGAGTTCTTATTACTTTTCCTTTGTTAGGATTTTCCTATAATCGAGCTCTTTTTCTTTCGTCAACCCGATTTCTCCCTTACTCATGAGGGTCATCCCCCTAGTCACTATGTGCAGGTTATCATTATTATTTGTTAACTAAAAACTCGAAGAGAAAAATTGCTTCTTCTTTTGATAATATTTTGATAGTTGAAATTTTAACCCATATTCCAGTAGATTAACCCTAAACTCTAGTAGAATGCGTTAACTGTTGACCGTTTTTACTTTGCTTCATTCTCCTAAAATGACAGTCTTACCAGTAAAACAGTTAACCCTGCATGTCAAATATTACCCCAAAAAAATACAATCCAATTATCATGTCGTGGCGCGGGTTTCATTGCTGATGACGTCAGCGTTAGTCGATCATTCGCTATTACATAAATGAGGATGTTCTCATTTGCTTTTTGAGAATTTCAGCACTCACAGAATTTCCAACAAAATCATAAGAATTTTATCCTCAGTCTTTCAGTTTGTCTTTATTTTTTGAATATTTTCTATTTTTAAGAATTTTTAATTTTAACCCATATACAATTTTGACGTATTCCTTAGAACCATTACCTAAGTCATTAAGATTATCCCTTCCCTTGCAACTATGATTTTCTTCGGTTTTCCTCAGCAGTTAGCTTCTTCATTGAAGGATTAAAGTTTTTCCTTATCCAGTAAGATTTCAATATCATCTTTAGGATTTCCTTTCTGTCTATTGATCATTAATCTTCTGCGTATTATGTTGAACAACACTCCTTCTTTTAAAAACATTTTTCATTCATTAGTTTATGGGGGAAACTACATTAAATAGTTAAGGAATGATTTAAAACTGCTTGATAAGTGCGTAAAATATTTTTTATGCGTTTAAAAAAGTCGTACACATTCCCTATTTCACAGCGCGAAATGTTCACTAATGCGAAGGGTCGAGAATGCATCCCTCGCGTAAGTGTAACGTAGTTTGAAGAAAAAATTTTATGATCCATTTTGTACTTGTGGTTAAAAACTTGTGAGTAACACTATATCAACTTGACCCAAGCGCGATGTATTAGCTTGACCCAAGCAACGTCCTTATGTTAACTCAAAGAGGATGAGAAAAAGTTCCGAAAATAAGAAACTTCTATTAGGTACATTCAGGCCTTCAATTCAAGGAACACAGGATTATCTTCCTTGATATAATATAAGAGAATGAGTATCATTTCCAATTCAGAATTCAAAAAGTGCTAGAAGCTGTCAAGGGTTCCCCGAATTCAACTTTTTGGGAAGACAGAAATTTTCAATTTGCTGAATGGAACTCCAAATTTGCTCGAATGATGATAATTTTACTGAATGGAACTCCAAATTTCACAGAATAATGATAATTTTGCCGAAAGGCGCTCCTAATTCCGCCGAATGATGAAAATTTTTTAGAATGGAACTCCTAATTTCGCCGAGCGATGAGAATTTTTCCGAATGGAACTCTAAATTTCACCGAATGGTGAGAATTTTGCCGAAAAACTCCAAAGTTCACCGAGTGATGAGAATTTTGCCCAATGGAACTACAAATTTCCCCGAATGGTGAGAATTTCGCCAAATGGAACTCCAGATTTCACTAAGTGAAGATAATTTGGCCGGATGGAACTCCAATTGATTTAATTTTGCCAAATGATGATAATTTTGCCGAACAGAACAAATTTTGCGGAATCGTCTGACAAAATTTGATGAATAAGGAAATTTTTGGTCCTCCCATCGGGGCGCCCCTGATCGATGTATAAATTTTAGAAAAATGTCGTCAAATATATATCAGCTCCCGTAACAAGATTTAAATACAACCTTAATATATATTTTAGACAGAAATTTATTGCATACATAAGATTAAATAATCAATTCCAAGAAAAAGTATCGATGGCAAGCTGCCCAAAAAGTTTCAATCGCTGATTTCGTGCTGAAGAGAAAGCAAATAAATTAAATTCTGGGTTCCAGAGCATGTTCTTACTGTAGCTTTCGTTCTGTATAAGCAATGGATGAGATTAAAAAAAAGGCCAGACTCATCTCTTCTCGATAATTCCTCTATAATGAAAGGTGTCTTTTGAAATTCCTTTGATAAATTATACTAAATGGAAACATTGAGAGAACTAGAAAGTTTCGACACAGAGTGATTAAAAAATTTAAATGTTTCCTGGTTTATGCAACTCTTACGGATTTTATAAATATCAGTAGCGTAAGAAATAATAATAATAATAATAATAATAATAATAATAATAATAATAATAATAATAATAATAATAATAATAATAATAATAATAATAATAATAATAATAATAATAATGAAAACATTCAGCATCCAGCATTGATTTGAATTTTGACTTCTGGAATTAGGTTTTTTGCAATCACGATAGGAAACTACTCGTTGGGTTTCTTGTTTCTTCAAATGGAATGGAGATGACCAAGAAGTTTGCACCAGTCTAGTCATTTTCTAGAATAGGTAAGATGAGGCATATTCATAAAAAAGAAATGGTGATTAGGATGCGGAAATAAATATAAAGATTTTATGGCCGATATTCACCAGTACACTTATCATAAAGATTATTTACAGTGTATAGCGTTATATATTCTTATTTCTTATAAAACATAAACGATAGTAATCTGGAAATTTTGTATTTAGATGAAGTTTTGCTGTTTAAGTTCATAGTACGGCAAGCCCGGTCGAAAAATAGGGGGTTCATTTGACCCACTGGGAATCTTTTCGTAAGCCGTAAAAAAGTAGTTCAAGCACCTTGCCTACATTTTGGGCGGTACATGCGACTACACCGGTAGCAGGAAGTTACGCATTGGAAGAGGATATTTTAGGCTAAAAAGATTTTGTACGGCAAAAAGTGAATTTTAAAGGTCATCAATTCAAATTAATTTTTAACATATTGCCGTACATGAAAATTGGGTCTGGAAAGGCCCAGAGTTTTTGCTTTTTCAATTATTTTAAGGATTTTTTCAGTGATTTTACCATGTACGGCATTAGTATATTTTCTTTTCTTTTTATAAATAATTTCATTTTTTTTTCAATGCCGTACCAATTTATTTGTACGGGGGTGAACATACGGGGCTGCCAACATCTCCTTTCAGAACGAGTCTTGCAGGTCATTTGAAACTGTACGGCATTAACTGAGAAATATTCTTAAATATTCAAAATAAATTTTAAAAATAATGCCGTCTAAAAAATATGGTCCATGATAATATAATTTAAAAAACTTACAAATAATTTTACAGTAACAAATAATTTTTTGCAGTAGTGTCATTTATTTCTGTACGGCAATAAGTTTTTTGAATACAGGCCGGAATATATTATCTTTTTATACTATTGCCGTTTAAAATTGGTGGTACAACAATAAAATAATTAATTTTAAACAATGAGGTAAAATTGATAAATTGAAAAAAGTATAAACTCAGTGTGGTTGACTGAAGGAGTAAATTGATAATAATATACGGTTTTTGAGCTTTCCAAAGGTTGACAAAGAAAATAATAATACTGTCCAACCACGGATTGCATGGAATTTTCAAATGTCCACATAAGACGAATCTATGTGAATAAGGGGGAAAAGTAAAAATTTGATGTGCGTATTCCGCTCATTTGAATGAGACTCTGCAAAAGCTGACATCGGTAAAAAATAATAGGTTCGTCCATTTCCGGCTGTAAAACGGATGTTTGTCTTTCCATACAATCCGTGGTCAGACAGTGATGTCGTACATTTTTAAGTAAAGGGTTAATCGTAGCTGATATGTTTTTCAACTATTTTTTAAGTCTATTTTTTTGTCATATATTTCTGTACGGTATTAACATTATTTTATTAACAATATGTAGTTCTTATGAAAAATTCTAATGCCGTACCTTTTACGTGGGACTTTAGTGGAAATTGCAGTATTCGATTCAGAATCCAACCGACCCCTTCTGGTGTAGTCGCATGTTCCACCCAAAATGTATGGCATTGTATCAAATCATATTGTTAGTTAGAGAAGTTTAAGAATCTTAAAAAATTGAGATGGATCAAATGCCCTGCAACCTCCGGTCTGAAGGGAGGGGTTGGCAACCCCATATTTTCACCCCCGTACCAATAAATTAGTACGGCACGGAAAAAGAATGCAATTATATATAAAAAGAAAAATATATATATTATCATGCCGTACATGATAAAATCACTGAAAAAGTACCCCCCCCCCCCCGTCAAATAATTGGAAAACCAAAACTTTTGGGCCTTTCCTGACCCATTTCTTTTATACTGAAAAAGTTGAAAAAGACTTTTAATTGATCATCTTTGAAACTAACTATATGCCGTACAAAATCTTTTTCACCTAAAATACCCTTTCCCGATGTATTTCTTCCAACTACCGGTATAGTCGCATGTACCACCAAAAATATACGGCGTGGTGTGCTTGAACTCTTTTTTATGAGCTACACTACGGCTTACAATAAGATTCTCGGTGGGTCAAATGATCCCCCCCCCCCTTTTTTTCGACCTGGCTTGTGTAATATCATGTTTATAATTTCTTTCCCCTTGAAAAAACGTAATTTTAGGCAAAAAAAAAAAATCTTTTCAAATGTAAAGTTTGCTTGAGTTCCCTGAAGCAGATTTAAATAAAACTAAGCCACAGACGATTTATAACAATGATGACAAAAATTTCGCTCTCTAAACAAGTATTAAAAACAACTTTCTTCATGGTAATCTGAAAAATCAAAGCCACATCAAATTTGGTCAAGTGAGGATAATTCGCAACTCCAGAGCTTGAATACTCTACCTTGCGGTGATTAACAATACTAAAGAAAAGGGTAAAACATTCCATTCCACGTGATTTCTTTGGTTCAAATTACAGGCTTCAGACAGTTTATAATGTATTGTAATTTCAAAAGAATAAAAATGAAAGTTTCCCACAAACACGATAAACAGTTACTGTCATTCGCTAAGCGTCAAAGCAAGTTATGAGTTACGGCATTTGTTAGTTTTACCTTATTCATCCGCCATTAGACAGTGACTGCAGAGCCCTCTATAGTCTATTGAAGTTGCGAATAAGTAATTCGTGATTGCTCAAAAAACGTTATTATTTCCTCCTAAACATAAGATTTAAGTACAAGTAAGCAACTTCAAACTCTATTCTTGAAGACTATTCTTATCTTACAGTTCTTTACTTTTTCCATTTTCAGCAATCATATATAGTGTATTCCGACCTTTGAAGGCACACTACCCAGTAATTGACCATCCTTTCTTCTTTTTTTTTTTTCGAGTAATCAAGAAGGCTGTTTATTGATAACTCATTACGACCTCAGTCTGATATAAGCAGCACGCTAATATCTTTGTGAAAACAACGTTAATTTTTATGTAAAAATATATTGGAAATTTAACTACATTTTTTGAGATAAAAAATTAAAATTCTTTCATCAACTTCAAGGATTTTTAATCAATAACTATATTTCTAACTTTAACACACAAAAAAAACGCTATTTCTACCCTGCCATTGAAGCAGAAGGGTACATTTTTTTCTGTAATATCTTTTCACTTCAAAATCATCCAAGAATATATTTCAAATTTCTCTCATCACATCCGAGTTCCAAGAAAATGTTCTGCGTTAATTTCAAAATGAAACCACGATTTATAATTAAAGTACCTTATGTTCAGAACTAATTAATTACAGTCTGTTTTTTTTTTTTTTTTTTTTTTTTTTTCTCTCTCTCAAAAATGAGGTTCTTGCAAAACAAGAACCGCCGTAGTCACGTAATAAATTGCTGCGCAAAATTTACGAACGATAATTCAACCCAGGAACTGCTTAGTGTTTAACCGAGAATTAATAAAAAATCTTCTTAAACTACATAAGACATAACCAAAAGGATAAAGACACTTTCAGATTCGCATTTTTTATGAATTTCTTAAATAAGAGACCGATTGGTCTGTAACTTTTGTTACGTAAAAGGTATGCTTCAACTTACATTTTCCAATAAAAATTAAATCACCCACGCATTTCAGGAACCAGCAATGAACTGAAGAAACCAAAAACGTTTTTCGATCAACCTTCATTGTAAAAAGCTGGGAAAATTTCAGAAATTCAGAAATTCTCTGAAATTTTCAGAAATTAGTTTACTTACTATGTAGAATAATTTTTTGAATTTGGAAGTTTGACTTACATTCACGAAGATTGTTGCATTTCTTTCGAAAATGCCAATTTTGTATGCATGTTTTTGGCTCATAACACGCGGGGTTTTCCTTCAAACCTTACCTAACTTTCAGAAAACTTGACAGCATACAGGAGAAGCATTGTACTAAAATTTGACATAAAAATAAAGAAAATTTGATGAACTATGACGAAAGCGTCCCGATGCGTTTGGTTACATAGTGTCTTTCCAACTTCCAATGCTAATATACGTTTTTAGAGGTGTTCAGGGGAGTTGGTATCGAAAAACCTTTAAAAAGCTATTTTTTCAATTTTTATATACTATTCAAAATATTCAAGTCAAGAGCATTCAGGTGACACCAAATTCATGTTTCTACGTAGATCAAAAACAATTCAATTTAAATATTAATGAAGCAGGAATATAATAAAATGTACGTACAATTTACTTCCAAACGCGAGTTAGTCAAAATGTCAATTTTAAAAAGTATGCTTTTTTTCTATAAAAATACCTTTACATATTATTTTGAAATTTTCACCACATTTTATTTGTATTTTTATGATTATACTCAAGGGATATTTTTGTTTCAGGGCTCACGCTTTTTCCTAAACAGCTGTTTATTTATTTTTTTTTTCATTTAAAAGTTGACCATTGATTAAAATTTAATAAACAATGAAATTAAGAGAATTGCCTTAAAATTTCACTTCAATATACTCTTAGACACATCTTGAAAACACTGAAAAGTGTTAGTTTGTATCTCTAAAAAAACATCTTGAGAAAAAGTATCATAAAGTTTAGGAATTTGAAGTTTACCGACTCTCCTTAAAAAAAAAAGGAAAGAAAGAAAGAAAAAGAAAAAAAATGTACCCCATACAGATCCCCATATAATTCCTCGTTAGTACAAAATCAGATATGAAACACAATATTTAATAAAATTCAAACTAAAATTAGTCTATAAATTACATAAATATCCATCTTTAATTCATACCCTTGTCTATTTCATTTCATTTCTACAGCTATAATAAGCACTCAGCCAGAACAAATATTTCAAAAAGGAAAAGATAATTTATATAAGTATAAAAATTATAATACTTTAATTACATAAGTCTATAAAGTACAGTATATATCTTTAATTCATGTTCCTGTGAATTTTATCTCATTTCTGAAACTATAACAAGAACCGAGAGATTTAAATGTGTATTCAGGAGATATTCAGGTCGGTACAGGAAATAAACTAACAATAACAAAATCAATGGTAATCGGAGAATAACATTAAAAGCACTAAAAACGAAATCCCTTAAAAGAGGCGCAAGGGAAGAGTTCTAAAAAGTTCTCCCATAATTAATTTGTGATTCAAATCTAATAAAAACAGCGAAATTACTCCTCGAACAATAAAATCGAAAAACTGTTAAAGGAAGCCCGGGGTGTAATAACCGAAGAACATCATAAAAAATCATAATAATAAATTATTCCGTCTCTACAAATAATTCCCATCAGTGTGCCCGGCACTCAATAATCATAAAAAAAAACTCGAGGGGGGAGATCCGATTCGTCCTAAGACGAATCCATCCTTAAAGCAGGATCAAGCAGTTGTAAAATTGATTGTGGACAGAAGAGGTGACTCGAAACATAATCTATGAAATAAAATCATGCAGGAGAAGAAAAACATTGGGCTGGGAGTTGTGAAACCGAAATTTTACGATCAAAACGAACTCTTTACGATCGGGAGCTTCTTTTCTGTCATTTTCCCTTTTCTTTTCTTTTCTTTTTTTTTTTTTTTTACACCGATCCATGTTCTGACAAATGATTTCTAAATACGCTTCTCGAAGTTTGAACTGGTCAGTGGGGTCTATTCTCAAAAGTTATGGGGAAATGTCGTACAGGAAAGGATTCCATTTTCTCGCTAGTGGATGATAAAACTAGGAAAAATCGTGTCATCACTTAGTGGACTTCAGAGAATTATTTACGACCCCGGTTGTTTTCGAAGACATCTAAGATTTTTCTTTTGCTTTTAATAATAAAATAAATAGCGGCCATTGTAATGGACCATGTTTAAAGAAATAAATTAGAATATGGACTTCTATCTCCACGTAAAAATAAGACTTCTAATATCCCCTATGAATTAAGATTGAAAAAAATTAAGTGGAATAAAAATCTCTTTTAACACAGAATTTTTATTTATACTATTTTCATATAAAAATAAAACTTTTATGTACCCTTATGATATAAGATTGAAAACAATAAATGAAAAAGATAGCGAAAATTAAAATCGCATTGAACGAAAAATTTTACCCAAGTCTTCATATAAAAAAATTTAGTTTTTTTTTTTTTTTGGATTAACAGCGAAAAAATAGAGATTAATAAAAATCATTTTGCCCATACACATTTCTTGACACAAAAATTGGGGAATTTTAAGGATTAAAACTTAAGGAAAATAAAAATATAAAAATATAGTTTGACGGTTTTCGCGTAAGGCATATTTCTAAGTATAAAATGAATAATTGAACTATAAATATAAAATAAAAAACTAAATGTCAATTTTCAATGTTAAAAAGCAATATTTATTTAATGATAGAATAATTACAAACTTATGTATTTTTGAGGATTAAAAGGGAAAATTTAAACTCCAGTAAAATCACTTTTACATATAGGAATTTAGAATTCATCCACTCGTGCAATGTCTTTTACGTGATTCTAAAGATTGCACTTAAAAATAATAAAAAGTAACACTAAAAACGTGTCTATAATAAATACGTGATTTCCTCACATAAAATTACAATACTGTTGACTCACTAAGGATTAATCCCGAAACACAAAGGCGTTTTTTGATAATGAACAAGAAGTTTTTCCAGAAATAAACTTTTTTCAACCGGTAAGTGGGAAGGTAAAGGTAAAAAAAAATACACATGAATTCATGAAAGAGAACTATTCGAAAATTAAATTTCCAGTTTAAATAAAGAAAAATAATCAAGTAAAGTAAAAACAATTTTACATATAATACCTTTAAAGGAATCTAATTTTAACTAAATGATACATTTTTTTAAATTATTTTTACCAAAGGATTAATTTAATTTTTTAATTGTTCTCGAACAAAAAATATACACATAAAACCTAAAATATAGACTCTAAAAGATTTTTCGGTTTTATTTTGTAGTTGTTGAGAAAAACAAAAATAAATAATTGCAACTGAAAAACTTAATGCGAAACTAAGAGATTTTACGTATCAATAATTATGTATACCAAAAGAAAATCGATAGCAGCATTTTCACTCTATTATAATTAAATTTAACTCAATCAATTAATCTGTAACTTTCGTCAATGATAAGTTTTTACTAGACACTGCATTTCCGTTTTAATAATTACATACTTTCTATTTCTTGAATCAAAAAACAAAAGTATTACCCAGAATCTCTGACATTTTCTCAATTTTATGGTGTTTTTCTTTTTTTTTTTCTAATTGCTACTGATTTTTTATATTAAAAAATTAGTATTCCACTTGTAAAAGTTAAGGTTAAAGTTTTGGAACTGTTCAAAAAACAAGAAAAATGTTGTACTTGTTCATCGTTCTGGGCTTTGTCGAAGCAAATCTGTCTGTTACATTGTTTATCTAGCTATACAGGATTTTAATTTCCCCGTAGACAATAACGTTGCCATTTAACAAAAAAAAATGTTCAAATCAAAAGTTAAAGTGTAGGAATGAGGTGTCTTATCCGAGATCTTTGTAAGTAGTAGCTCTTATATTTCCCAAAAGATTTTAGAAGGAATAAATAGACAGACACGAACATTTTTCCCCATCCCAACACCATACTTTCATGGATAGGGGAGAGTGTTGTACCATGGGACCCTGCTAATTTCAAAGAATCTATTTTTAGCAGCCATGTTTTTGTAATCTCTAATTGTAACATTCATCACTAAATGGTGCCACAGTGAAAATCAGCATCGGATGAGTAAAATTGACGATTTTGCGAGAGAAAGAAAATTTCATGACTCCAAAGTAAATATTTTCTTCACTTTTATTTCATTTTTTGTCTTTGTATTAATAAATTTAATCAACTGAATTTTATTTTTCTATAAAAGAGAAGTACTTTAAATATTTTGATTATGAGAAAATAATGGTAGTGCTTCTATATTGAGCATCATTTTGGCTTTTCTTAAACCACGTGGTGATTGTACCTTGAGACAGCCAGACATTTTGTAACTCAGGACACGTTCCAAGATACAACATATGCAGAGTTCTTAATAATTATGATATTTTTATGAACGTGAAACAATGATGTAATCTTATATGGTCTTTTAAACACATTTAATGTTAGATAATATTTAAAAACTCATTATTCATAATTCATAATTAATTATTCATGATTTAATTCACTACCATGAAAATATATATATATGTATGTGTGTGTGTGTATGTTTCTTTTTTTCTAGTGCGAAATCGGTTGAAGAATCTGCCTTAGCCCTGGCTTAAGGCGGTAACTTACTATAAAAAAATATATACTTTTAAAACCTCATCCTGGTTTGAATTCAATGATAATAGCCTGCTTTTAATACATCCTCATTCTCCATTTGATTGCTGGTTACTTTTGGTTCGGAGTGGACTTTATTCTTACTCATTTAAATTAATTTTCTTATTAGTTATTAGAAATTATTCCTCCCTTCTTAGCATTTCTCTTTACTGATTAGGATATTTCCCGTAATTTTTGTGATTTCTCTCCTTAGTCACAAGCATTTCTATCTCAAACCTCATAATGCTTCTCTCAAATCTTTACCTCGTCTTTCATAATGATTCTCTCAATTCTTGGACTTTCTACTTAGCTTTTAAAGTATTCAGGTAGTAAAAAAAAAATCCAGCCATGTTTAGGATTTTCAACTCATTTGGGAGATATTTTCAATTAATCGCTTTGAACTTTCTCTTAGTCATTACAATTTTTTCATACTTCTTTTAACTTTCTCTTTAGTCATTAGAAAATATTCCTCGCTTCTTAAAGTTTCCTCTTAGTTATTAGGATATTTCCCTTAATTAGTATGATTTTTCTCTTTGCCAGAGAACCACAGGAATAGTTTAATAACGAATAAAGTTTAAATAGGTAGAAATCGAAAAAAAGATATTTGTCCTCGTTCGCCCGATATCGAGATTAAGGTCTTCAAGTCCTCCGAAGTGTTGCGAAAAGCTCAAAATTTAAAGACTTGGCGAGAAATTATTGATCACGCAATTTCACCTCCTGCATTCAACTACAAATCGTGTGAAAGATCTCTCCCATTACTCACTGAAACTCGCTAAATTTGGAGACTTTTCTTGAATTTCGGTAGCCTTTAACACCTAATATTTCGAATACGGGGAAGCGAGGGCAAATAACATCTGTCTAAAAACATGTTTTACAATGCTCTTTCGATTGCTATTTATCTATTTTTTATTTTTACTCATCGTGTGCAGGGACTTAAATTTTTTGGGAGAGCAGAAATTCTCAATTTGCCGGACGGAACTCCAAATATCGCCGAATGATGATAATTTTCCCGAATAGAACTAACCGAATCGTCAGATAAAATTTGCCGAATAAGGACATTTTTCGTACGTTACAGTTTTTCCATGACCTCCCCTCAGGGTGTCCCTGATCGTGTGGTTTCCTTGTTAGTAGTCATAAGCATTTCTTTCACGGCCCTACAATGTTTCTCTTAATCTTTGAAATTTTCCTTTAGCTTTTACAGTATTCAGGTATTAAAAACTTTCATCAACATGACCAAAACATTTGGTAATGGGCACCTAATAACTGTACTTCAGAGCCAGAAAGGCGTAAATCACATCATGGTAACTATACAGGAGAGAGAGAAAACTTTTTTCTGCCTTATGCAAAGGATGGGATGCGCGTTCTTTCAACATGGTAAACGAGCTGATATGTGCATCACATGACTTCCTTTTACTCCAATTTAATGCCATTTCCCCATTATTGGCAATTTTAATGTGATTCAGTGACTAACTCTTTAAATGTCCAAATTAAAACCAGATTTAAAAATTTAAAAGAAAAGAAATTAATTTGAATTTTGACATCTTGAATTCAAATTATGTTTTTCGCAATCACGATTGTGTGTGTGTGTATGTAGGCATGTGTGTTTGGGTCCAGGCATATGTGTATGGGTAGTTGTGTGAATGTGTGTTTGTGTGTATGTGTGTGGGGTATCTGTGGGTGCGTGTATGTGTTTGTGTGTCTGTATGTGTTTGTGTGTGTTCGTATGTATGTATGTTTAGGTGTCTGTATGTATGCGTGTGTGTGTATGTGTTTGTGTGTGAGTAGGTGTATGTATGTATATATGTGTGTGTGTGTGTAGGTGTGTGTATGTATGCGTGTGTGAGTAGGTGTATGTATGTATATATGTGTGTGTGTGTGTAGGTGTGTGTATGTATGCGTGTGTGTGTAGGATATGGATGCAACCTTGAGACGGCTTTCGCTAGAGGAGCAGCATCGTGAGGAGCCGGTCGACGGTGATGCTGCAGAGGGTGCTGGCGGGAAAATAAAATCAGAAGAACGCCAAAAACAGTCAAATGAAAGCAATAAGCAATCATGATTGCTCAAAAAAAAAAATTAAAAAAAAATCGCCAAATATTTCGCCAAGTTGGCGAAAAAACTTGGCGGCCAAAAACTTGATGATATATTGTCAAGTGTCCGACAAATTATGACACAACTTGAGTTTACATCGAAATTAACAATGATTTACCCCCAAAAAGGGGGAAAAGACCCCCTTAGAAACATCCGAGTGCAACCAAAAGGAAAGTTGCACAACTAGATCCCACTAAGAGTCTACTTACCAAATTTCAACTTTCTAGGACATACCGTTTTTCAGTTATGCGACATACATACACACATACGCACATATATACGTACATACAGACGTCACGAGAAAACGCGTTGTAATTAACTCGGGGATCGTCAAAATGGATATTTCGGGTCTGTACGTTCCTAGGCACATATCCACGTGTGGTCGGGTTGAAAAAAAAAACTCATTATTCATTCGGGGGTGAGTAAAATGGAAATTAAGGTTGATTTTTGAGTGAAAATTTTTTTGCGAATACAATACTTCCATTTTTGTAAAAGGAAGTAAAAAATTAAAAAGGATTTTTTTTATTAAGAATTACATTTACAAGGTTCGATGCAGAATAGGCTTCTACATACACTACACTAATAAACGCGAAAGTTGTAATTTTTTAACTTGCGTCATTCTTACTCTGAGGTACAGATAAGTCGCACTGCAGTTCTCACATAATACTGTTCAAAGAAGATATTCTTTTCAATATTCATCGTCAACAACCGTGACGGTGGCCGCGTGCAATGCAAATGATACCAAACTCACGTGACGTGCTAAGCGTCTCAATCCACGCATAATCAGAAGAGACCCTAAGAGAGTGGTGCATCACAGCATTTCTTGCTATTTACATCATATACTTCATTTGGCGTCTCACTGCGGTTAACATTTGGTGAGGGTAAGTGGCACCTTCTCAGGCGAGAAAAGCTCATTCGTTTCCAACTAATACAGCGTCCCCGTTTTCCACCTTATGAGCAAGAAAAAGTGCACTTCTTTGCTTGTTTTCTCTCTTTCTTTTTTGCTTCCGATTCCGCCATTTTAGCCGCATCTTTAACGTTGTCGCAGACTCAGGGAGGTAAACAAGTTTTAAATTCTCGATATAGCTGGTTGATTTTCGCCATTTTTTTTTTCTTCGCTCCTCGCGACAACGAAAAATAAAATTGCTCTCCCGATGGTTTCTGTTCTGAAATATCTGTTTCACACGAGTTAAGCGAAGTCACTCACTTTCTCTATTTGTCGAATTACAGTAACTGGAAGTAATTTTAGAAAAAAAATTTTTAGATGTGTTTTTTTTTTTTTTTTTTTCAAATACTGAGAGCACCACAGGCAAGTTTCTCTCAGTAATTGAACTGCACTGTAAAAACTTTCGCTCTAATTTTACAGCAGAGAATACTGGCATAACGGATGCCAGTAATATTTACAGTAATTTTGTTTTTCAGTTTTAACAGCAATTTTGTGAATAGTGGAATAGTTTTTGCTTTTAATTTTACATCAATTTTGCTTTACGTATTTACAGTAAATTCGTTCATTTTATGGTAGTTTTTACTGTCAATTGAAGAAATTTTCATCTACAATTTTCTCCGCTACAGGTGGGAAAAATATCCGTCAAATAAAGAAACTTTTCTTTATTTCCTTATCGACTTAATTAGCCGATATAGGAATAGGAGGGAAAACTTTCATTTGGGTAAAAAACTGGCTGACCGGAAGGAAACAAAAAGTAGTAGGGGAAATTATTCTAATTGGAGTGAGGTCTTAAGCGGGGTTCCTCAAAGATCAGTGTTAGAGCCTGTTTTTTTCGTTGTCTTTATGAACGATATTCACAAAACTATTTCTGGGAATGTTGTTTTGCTGATGATGTCAAAGTTATGGGGACTGTAGAAAATGAAGAACAAGCAAATCAGCTGCAAGAGGATCTAGATCATATTACGGAGTGGGCTGATAAATGGGGTATGGCTGTTAATGTTGGGAAATGTCAAGTGCTACATTTAGGGCATGGAAATAAGTGTACAAGTTATTATTTGCAAGGTTCAGTCATTAGTCAGGCAGAAAAAGTTACTGATCTGGGGGTCTTAATAGGTCAGGATTTAAAGTTTAGTCAACAGTGCAGCATTGCTAGTAACAAAGCCAATAAGATGCTTGGATTTATCAAAAGATCTATTTCAAACAAATCTAAAGAAGTTCTTCTGCCCTTATATAGAAGTTTGGTAAGACCCCATTTGGAGTATGCTGTTCAGTTTTGGTCTCCTTATCTTAAAAAAGACATTAATGTATTGGAAAGAGTTCAAAGGCGGTATACAAGGCTAATAAATGGACTTTCCCACTTGGGTTATGATTCCAGGCTTAGAAAGCTAAAAATGTACAGTCTTGAGCAAAGAAGAGACCGAGGGGACATGATTCAGTTGTTTAAATTTATTAAAATGAAAGCTGTTATGGGGCTGAAGTTTAGCACTGAAAACATGACAAGGGGTCATTGTTTTAAGCTATTTAAATCTCAGGCTAACATGGATATTAGGAAAAATTATTATTTTAGCAGGGTAGTGGAACCTTGGAACAGCTTACCGGAAGAGGTGGTAATGAGTACGGGAGTAGATAGTTTTAAGATCTTCACTGGGGATTGTAAATTGACTAGGACCAGTCTAGCTGGGCCCAGAGCCTGTTGCTGGTCGTCACTTTTGTATTTGTATTTGTATTTATTTTACAGGAAGGAAATTTTACGTTCTTTGGGGAAAACGTGCGACACCCAAAAACTATGACACCCACCCAACTGTAGCTTGCAGAAGTGACGGCCCGAAGCGCAATAAGACCAGAGGTCATCCTTTATCAAGACACTCAAGTATCACGGAATTACCCACATTTCCACTCATTTACACTACTGATTCCTGTGACTGGTAGTTGGAGAAATCTGTTCACATTATGCTTTGTACTCTCAACAGAATAATTTACTTAGTATTTTACCTCAATGGGTTCAAACTATGACGACATAGTTACTTCGCTTACAAGGTACTTGAAAGCAACCATTTTTCTGTAATATTGTTCACAGTCGACTTGACTTAAATGACGCTGTTCTTCCTGTCTCACTGTACCCACTCGTCCTCTGTATCGATGTATTAAAGAATTAGACAAAGCGTAATCTTTTTTTTTTCCTTCAATTCTTTTAATAAAGTAACATTTTTTCAGAACTCTCTTTATAGTAGGTTAAAATGGCTTTTCATTTTTTACACAGAATAACAATGATAAGAAGATATGTGTAAAAACGTACACATGAGTACTCGTCAACAAGCTTGCAGTGAGAATTTCACCTATAAAGGTTTAAGCGAGATTATGTTACAACTTGATTTTCCACCTATTTCAGCTGCGCTGTTTCACTGTGCGGAACTGAAGACGAAATAAAAAAACGAGTCCAATTTACGAATGATTAAGTTTTGAGTGAAACACTGCTAATGCGACAAACGATATGTTATTTTTCATAATAAACTGCCGGAAATGTCTATAATTCAATCAAAAGAATCTACATCTGCAAGTATTCAAGATAATCAGATACCGCTGAGTGGTTCTTTAGATTATTAGGTGTCGGTGAAGTACGAAGGTAAAAAATAAATCAAAAATTTCTTGTACAAGTTATTGATCAGATAGATTTACTAGCAATAAGATACCTAAAGAAATCAAACAAATTACACACCTTACATTGATGAAATAGAGGAGTCAAATATGATTAAAATTCTTCGGGAATCAACATTTGACCATAAGTCAGGCATCATAAATTTGCAATTTATTTAAATAAAGTCAGTTTCTTAAAATAACTAGCTGTGTTGAGTATTTTTAAATATTATAATTATTTATAAAGGTTTTTCATCTATTTTTAACTGTGTCCACTTTACTCCATTTACATCTATTTTCAACTATGAATCATCCCCAGGTGTAAGTAACATATAAAAAAAATGCCATAACGCTATTAATATTATTCTTTTTTCTTCCTAAAATTCAGTGCAACATGCTCTTGTAATGTAAAATAACAGCAAAACAGTTTGAATTTTTCGATGAAAATTTGGTGTTTATTATCCACCTAAGTTGAAAAACCTGAATTTTATGACCAACTTAACCAACTTAGTCCTACTTTATCTCAATTGAAATCCATACATGGTTTTAAATACGACATTAAAATGTAGTCTTTTCAACCTGATTATATCTCTCATTATACTTTAGATTTCTAATAACAGTATTTAAAACCATTTTCCCTCAGAGTTAATTACATTTATATTAGTGCTATACAGCTAGCATGATAATATTTGACAAAGTAATTTTTATTTGGTTTTATATTGATTATTAATTACTTAATTTATTTCACAAGCAGACAACGTTAGGTCCAACAGCAATAGGGGAATGCGGCGCAAAGTGAAATAGTTAAGATGACTAAGGTTCTGCAAAATGTACAAATTGAAAATTCGTTTTGAAAATTACAGTACACAAAGAGAGAACATTGTATTTTATAATAAAACTTCCATAGAAACAGAGTTTTTTTTATTTCGGCATTATATTTACGCCTTAAAAAAAAGGAAAAAAAATTCACTTTTTTTCCATGGTTCAAAGTGAAAAACGAAATATTTTTCAAATGAAATGTTTTATATTCAAAAACAATTTTTTGGTCAAATGAATCGGTAAGTAAAAGGTTGAACGAATTAATGAAACAATAAACGAATAATTAAATAAATTAATCACGAAGAGAAATAAATAAGTGAGTGAAAGGGTGAATGAATAAGAAATAATGTAAATAAATAAATAAGTGAATTACAATGTGAAGGAATGTAAATGAATTAATTAATAAATGAATACGTAAGTGATTTAGTAAATGATTGAATGAGTAAGCGAAAATAACTATTCCTCTTTGTCCCATCCACTTTGCTCCGTATGGACTTGACTGAATGTGCAAAATATTTAAAATACAAATAAGCTTAATATTAGCTAAAAAAAATACTGCACCGAATATTAGAATGCCTTAATGAATATTTAAAATGATAATAACAAGAACTTTATCATGTTATAATTACAAAAATAAATTTTTGACTTACAGCAAAATATTACAATATGAATATCAATTTTTGAAAATTGCCAGTACTATCATATGCTTTACTCTTTGGCGATACATGTTTCCTGGCTGCAATAGACTGCATGTGCTACTACATAGTTAAAACATTACGAGATAGGTGGCCGTTAAAAGCAGAGTAAATATTTTACCATTTCACTTTGCCCCGCTATTTCATTTTGCCCTACATTCTTCTACTTTAAATATCAAATGCAATCTTTTTTTAGACAATATTAACAGTTAAAAGTAATAAAAGCTGAGGAGTTTTAAAATAAAGTTCATCTTGAATGTTCAACTGAAGATGGAATTACTCAATTGAAGATATCATCTTTGAAAACAACAATAAACATCACTTTCTAGAATCCTCTAAGAAAATTAATTGTCTTTCTCGATGAACCTAGTTCAAGAAAGATCACCGGGCTGCAAACAAAGCGACCGAGCTATGCAAGTCAATAACGCACACATCTGTTTGTACGAGTTGACCCCTGCACCAAAACATGAAATGAAATAAGGCCTACGAGAGGCCACAAATAGGAAGATGAAACTAAGAAAAGAGAAAGGTATAAAGTGGACCTGAAGCAGTTCTCCCGATCACGTTCCTTGCCACATTCTTCACCAGAGAAAAAAGTCTGCCAGGTTCTTAATCTTGACTTTTTGCACACAAATGTTTATTTTCGTCTTGCTGCATTCAGATGTATTGCCAAATTGCCTATTTGAAAAGCACGGTTCAATGTACTCTCGATAAGAACATATGAAGTTGGAAAGGATTAGAACGGCATATAGGATTCAAAATTGCGTTAATTGCGGAAAATAATTGGTACACGTTTCACGCGTTTGAATTGGTAAACGGTTTGAAAAATTAGGAATGGAAAGTGACAATGTAATCGTGTTATTGTAATTGTTGTAAAAATAGCAAATATTAATTTAAAATACAAAATCTTGATTACGTCAGATTTTTGTACCCATAAACGTTAAAATGCAGAATACAGTGAAACCTGTGTATTTTTACCACCTGCGGTACAGTACTTAAGTGGTCAACTTAGACAAGTGGTCAACTTTTGATCCAGGACTAATTCTGTATACCTGACAATAGTAGTCAACTTAGACAGATGGTCAATAAACAAGGGTGTCAACTTTACAGGTTTTACAGTAATATGGATAATAATGGAATCAAATTCAAATGTAACTACGATTTTTTTACTGATGTACTAGCAACTAAGACACATTATTTTACAGCGTTCATTTAATTCAAGTGAAATAATGTGGTGAGTTATACCAGGGATTCCCAAACTTTTCCGATTCGCAGCACCCGTAGAAGAATTAGAATTTTCTCACGGCGGTCCATCTCTGTCATATAAGTATACATTAATATCATGTAAACTTCGTGACACCACTCGCCTCTTCCCGAACTGGATGCCGCAGCACTCAAGTTTGAGAATCTCCGAGCCCACTGTGAATACCCTACGATTTCTTTTATGCTACCAAAAATGTAAATAAAAGTGTTCAAAATAAATGTAAAAGTGATATTTAATTATTTAAAAATTCAATTATTAATTCTGGAACAATGACGTAAAAAAATGAAACACAATTAATCGATTAAAGCATTTAATTTTATTATGCTGAAAAAAACCACTAATCTATCGCCTGCAAAATATCAGTATTTTGCGTGATGCTTCTTTGCTGCAATGTTTCTTTGCTGAATCAGAAGATATACAGCTATTACTGTTTTATTAGTTCAAAAAAAATTGTATTTTAACACATCGGTATGGGTCTAATAACATGGCACGCCACTGTATTCGCAATTCAAGATCAGTTTTCAAGATTTTCTCGAAGTGGGGATTGATTTGACTCTTTGTGAGTCCCAGAAGAGAAAACTGGGAGATAATTATCCCTTTCTATGCGAGAGACTCATCAATAGATTTTAGAAAATTCCATGACAGCAATCCCTAGAATGCCAGAGACAGCAGGCCATCAGCTGCAGCTCCTCCTCTAAATCACTATAAAAACTAATATAAAAGACGAAAAAATATAACCGCGGAGTTATAAAAATCTCGACATAAGGTGTTTTAATAGCTTCCTGGCGATTAGGTCATAGTCCCCTGCAGAGCCCGTCAGACAAAATTTACGGCTCTGTGCTTTCTGTAAACCGTCTTCGAAAAGGGAGGGCTATAGATGCAATACCCCTCTCTGAACACTCGTGGGACCCTTTCATCGGAAGGTGCTCCACTAACCTTTAGTCACGGCCATTTTCTTCATTATTTTGTTCTTTGTCGCCTCTCAAAGCCGCCGAGATTTACAATATGGCCATTACGGAAAAATGGACTTACATGAACTTTTTCATAAAACAGTATGACTAATGCTCAAATAGAGCGGAGCTAAAAGGTATTTCATACTTCAAGCAATATTTAATTAATGGCTGCGATTGAACTTGATTTATATGTAAAACAAAAAAAATATGGTTACCGTCGCGTGGTAATCGGATTAGATTCATAAAATGCAGATAAAATGAAATAAGTTACATAAGCAATATTTCAAGCCATATTGAACGTTTACGTGTCCTAGACTCTTTTGATTGAGAATTTTGACGCAAACATTTTTAAAGAGAAATGTATACCCGTGTTTTCAGAGTTACGTAATAGTAGACCGTCTGACGAAAAATAAAAATATTTCAGCTGCTATCTAATTCTAGCGATCCACAAGAAAATTTCTTGACCAACGGTTTTCCTCTTTGGACATAACAATATAATCTCATAGATATCGCCTTTATTTTTAACTGACTTCCAAAATTATTATAAGTTATGAATTCGTCTGCGGCTTTTTATGTATGTTCTCTGATTTCTTCAAGACTACTGGACTGATTTGAAAAAATCATTTTTGTTTGGAAGGGTATACTTCCCAGATGGTCCCATGGTAGTTTGGTCTGGGTCTGATGAGAGGTCCCGGAAAAATAAAAGAAACTTTACATTTCACACGTTGTGGCTATGTAATGCAGCTTACGTCACGGGCGGAATACGTCAAGAGTCACGTGGTTTTGCCGTGACCGGCGTATTTTGACAGCTCTTGAACGATATTTAATTCTAGCGGCATATGGATGATTAACTTTCGCGATGCCGCCAGTTAGTTTTTAATTATAGGTGTTACTAATGTATTACTACGAAGCAAAGCAGAAAATTAAATATATTTTGCTACTTTAATAGTTGAATCAATAATCTTAATATTTATTTTACTAATAAATAACTTTACGTAGTCACTAAAGTGCTTTTTTTTAAATACTTCAGTTTTTGAATACATTTAGTTTTCAATTCAAGGGGAATTGAATACAGAACCCCTCTCCCCCGATGATTCAATTTACATTCTTTAATAATATATTGTAACTGGTATCAGATTTCTGAAGTTTGATCTGTATTCTAGATTTACTATTTCACGATGCCACCAATTTAATTTGAAATTTGGGTTATACTAATCAGCAGGCTCCAAAAAAAGAGGAGGTTCTGAACTCGTTGGATTTGTTTTTTCTTTGTACAGTGTTCTTTAAATACCCAAAGACACCTGTACCGATTATTAAAATTCTTTTTTTGTTTGAAGCGGTATACTTCCCCGGCGGCCTATTGGTATTCGAGTCCGGGTTTGATGAAATCGAGGGTACACTTCAAATATCTTACATACATTTAAAGCGATTTGTACTTTATTAACTTTGTATATAGTCTCACTTAATGAACCGGTTTTATGATTTTTTTTTCTTTAATGGATAGTTCTAACTTAGGTTACAAATCTTTGATTGACACTTTTTTTTTTTTTTTTTTTTGAAGAAAATGTATACGTAAAAAACAATAAATTTCATGTAATTTCTCTCGCAAACGATTAAAAAAAACCATTGTTAAAAAAAATGCCATAAAATAAAGGTATGTACTTTCTTTACCCATAGTTAAAGAAAGTACGAAAAAACATTATTATTAAGAGTAATTATGATGAAAATTTTAAATCATGGATTCTCTGAAGCAAATATAAAATTCATTCTGGTGGATTTTTTTATTTTCATCTATAATGGTGCAATGCGAAGAAACATGCGACTTTTATCACGAGTTACATTGACACGTATTGTTGTGAAACATAAATTACTATTTACAACGTTACAATTTTAGAATGTACACTGTTACAATTTACAATTTTACAACTTACACATTTTTTTTAGTTTGGGAAACCGTAAACATTTAAATGGTTCTAACTAAATACTGAATATAGTCTACTTTTCATCAGAAATGAGATGTGTCAATTGTTGCATTTCCACCAATGCTCGTTCATCGTGAGGCTATGTTAAAAGTTTAGAGAGTTTTAAATAAGATAGAGCTATCCATTCCTTCAAGTCTTGACTGTGCTGAGTTGTACGCATACTCGTCCTCTCGAAAAGTTTTTTTTCCCCTAAATCTATGACAGCTCTATCGAGGGTTGTGTGATACGTATTGTTGTGAAATATAAATTTCAATTTATAATGTTACAATTTTACAACTTACAGTTTTAAAATTAAAGCGATTTCTGTTGGATTTTTTTAGTGACTCGTGCATTTGCTTTCGGAAAGCACACTCTGATAAAGTCGAGCTAATGATAAAGACTTTTTTTTTGTACATTAGTAGTGTATTTGAAAAAGCCTTTCTTCACAGTCGTCGGAAGTTTCCGAGACGCTGTGGTCTATTTCTTTCTCTATCGTGCTCATCTTCGCTGTTTTCAGACTCATGTGCTCGGCGTTTTCTTACTCGAGATGCATATAAGAAAGGCTTCAACGTCAGGTATCACATACTCTATACTAGGTACTTATTTTATATTTACACCACTAAAAAGCAAAAAATAAATTACTTTTAAGTAAAAAAACCTCCTTCAAAAAACACCTACGAACTAAAAAGTAAGAAATAACTGATTACACTTACATACTATTCCCTACCCAAACCTAGAAATGAAATTTATTTTACAATTCCAGCACAAAAATCAACTAAGCTAAACACCCAATTATAAAATAAACACTGATTTCAATTAATATACGATGAATTATTTTAATTACCTAACTAATTATATACGATCTCTTAATTTTTAATAACTTTTTGAAGTCGTGACCTTCTATAAACTACCACCTGATGTAACTGAGTAGGCTTGACTAATTTCGCGTTTAGTTAAATTAGTGTTTAATTCAGGATTCGGTGGGTTGTCAGTTACGTTAAATACTAGTTTAAAGGAGATCCCGACTTCAAAAGGCTATTGAAAACTAAGAGATCGTATATAATTAGTTAGGTATTTAAAATAATTCATCGTATAGTAATGAAAATCAGTGTTTATTTTATAATTGGGATTTTAGTTTAGTTGATTTTTGTACTGGAATTGTAAACTAAATTTCATTTCTAGGTTTGGATCGGAAATAGTATGTGAGTGTAATCAGTTATTTCTTGCTTTTTAGTTAATACGTGTTTTTTTTTTTTTTATTTAAAAGTAATTTTTGATGGAGAGGGGAATCAAAAGAGAAACAAACACTCAGCAAAATTTTAACTACAGCTTAGGATTATCTTATTATCTTTTATAAAAACTTCTTTTACAAAATGTGTCTAATATTTTGAAAATATATCTAATGCATTAAGAATCTTAAAGATGTATGTGTATGACGAAAATATTACTTATAGATTGCTTGTGAGATTACATGTGAGATAATCAATGAACTCAAAAATTTCAGAAGAGATTTTAGTACTTTTTTGTGGTTAAAAAAGGAGAATTTCTGACTTTCGGGGAAGGAAGGATAGATCCCTAAAAGATCCTCTCTTGGCTACGCCCCTGATTAACGCGTCTGGAAATAATTAATACGATAAATAATCAGAACAGTTATAAACCGTAGGAAAATATTTCATTCAACTAAAGGATATACTATTAAGTTTATCCTTAAAGATAAATAAAAATCTCATGGCATGGGATTACACAATTTTAAGTAGAGTAGACCCTTGATTTACGCGGGTTTATTTTACGCGGTTTCGATTATGCGTGATTTAAGTTTTGACACCTTTATTTTATTTTACGCGGTTGAGCTTCAGTTTTACGCGGATGCGGCAATGCAAACAGATAAAATATTCCCCACTTTCAAAATCCAAACTCCTAAAGATTGCAGATTACGCGGAATAAACTGCATTTTGGCTTGCTCACAATCGAGCTTGGGCCACTGGAGATATTTTATGCGGTTAAACTCCCACAGTTCAGAACTCACAGGAAGAAGAGCTTTTAGGAGTTACAAAATAGGACAAAAGCAACGAGAATACTGACATCGATGACACAGAACCAAAGACGTTAACATTGAAAATTTTGAGCCATTCCTTGGCAATAGAAATGATCTTTCTGATTTGTTAATAAAGGAAGATTCTATCATGGATGAGTTAATGCTCTGCAAATTGATAAGTTAATGGATGAGTTAATGCTCTGCTAATTTGATGCTCTGCAAAAAAATACAGAGAAAAACTCTTGACTGCCAAAAGACTATCATAGCCAGCTCCTTTTCTTAAACACTAAATTAATTTGTGTTTTCTTTATGCATGTTGTGCACATGAATCGATATAAGTACGCATTAAAATTAATTATACAATTAGTCATCACTAGAATGAAGTATTTTTTTATCTATGGAACCCAACCCCTATTTTAACACTAATATTGTCTTAATTTACACGGTTTTGATTTATGCGACATTTCCAAGGAACTTAACCTCCTGTTAAAACGAAGGTCTACTGTATTAGCTATAAAAATTATATTCACAAAAATCTTACACCATTCATGCATACGCACAAAAATGTTTTATCAAAAACAACGCTACAGAAGAAAAAATGCTGCGACATTAACTCAACTTTTTAAAGTGGGTTCAGATCTTTCAAATTAAGAAACCTGAATTGAATCAAGTTTTTACAATTATAAGCTTAAATGAAGTATTTACTCCAATCTGCTGCCACAAAATGAAAACTTTTCAAACAATTTTAGATGATCTTTAAAATACATCAAATTCTCAACCTGATCAAAAAGGAAAACAAATTTCAAGTTTAAAAAAAAAGAAAGAAAACAAAGAAGAGAACAATTCAGTAACGAAACACAAGACGAATTACATCAATTATATTGGCATTCATTGCGCCAAAAAAAAAAGTTTAATTTCAGGCGAGGACTTAAGTACCACGCAAACTAAATCTTTACGCAACCGAAATCGAGCCTTCTTTAAATCGAATCAGCATTAAAACAACGAAGTAGGAGAAGTTTCCAAATTAAAACGTTAACTAATCCAGAAGAACACCTCCTCCAACGACGGCTGGCACAGGAGAATCATCAGCAGGGGATCCCATCCCCCGATGGAATAAAAAAAGAGAAATAAAGAGGCCTAACGTGTTGTATAGGCAATGAAAGCTACCAATGACAGAAAGCCGTTAGTTGCCTAATCAACCAAAACACCAGACTGCTCTCATTACAGTACGGTTCATGTGTGTGTGTGTGTGTGTGTGTGTGTCCAAAGTTGAGAAGAACACAAGAAAAGGAACAAGACGTTGATGATGATTATCACTTTATTTCAGGGACAGCCATTTCTTAACTGCCGTTTCTGGAGGGAGGGAATTCGCGGACAAGACACATACAGTAATGACCTGTTATTTAGCGCGAAAACTAAAATAGAAAATAAAATAAATGAAAATTTATTAAGAGGGGGAAAGTCCGACCCTCGTACAATGGCAGCTGTCGAAAGCAGCTCTCCTTTTTGCAAGAAGGAGAAATTAGCAGAGGATGCCGAGAGGTTACAGT
Source organism: Uloborus diversus (assembly GCF_026930045.1). NCBI lineage: Eukaryota > Metazoa > Arthropoda > Arachnida > Araneae > Uloboridae > Uloborus > Uloborus diversus. The sequence goes on along the minus strand of NC_072731.1, from coordinate 56,653,815 downwards.
GGGCAGCTGGTCACTTGGTCACACGGACAGGGATGAGTGGGTATAGAGCTGATAGTGGTACAATAGCCTGGACGTGACCATCACTCAAGGGGGAGGAGGATTCAGGTTCTAAAGATCAATCAATACAACGAAAACGGGGCTTTCCCTACAAACTCCAAATTCTATTTTATGTATGTGTGCATGTATATTCCCACCCCCACAAAATTCTCCTCCTCCTCCGCAGTTCAATGTCCTCTCTAAAGAGTGTGCATCTGATTTTCAAGTTTTATTATAAAGATGAGGGGAGTAATGTCCCCATCAGAAAGTCCCCAAATGCACCCCCGCTTTTTTTTTCTATCAATGCACCCTCCCCCGCTCTGCATAGGGTGGAAAAATCTCGCTCTCAGAGAGCATTCACCCCGAGGGTGGATGCAAAAAACGTGGGACACCCTATTAAAAAAAACCACGTTGGGATTTACATTTTAGTGAAAAACACCCGAAATGGTGGTCATGCATTTTATCTCACTCTCTCTCTCTTTTCCCCGAACTAAAAATACTATCTAGAGGGGGGGGAGTAACAATGCGCGAACACGGGTGCAGGAGTACAGCGTCGCGTGCACCGGTCGACGACTGAAGTAAAGCTGGCCGTTGTTTCTATAAGTGGGATTTTGCATTTGAAGATCAAAGCGAGGAACATTTATTTTTGGCCAACGGAACTGACGCTTCCAAAATCAGAAATAAATAGGAAACTCGAGGTGAAGGACACTAGGAAACTCCGATTTCTAAAAAAAAAAAATATTCGAGGGAAGATGGAAACAGAGGACTATCAGGAAGTTTTTACAAACTAGTAAAAAACATCGTAGCTCTCGAAATTTTGAGAGACGTGCGATGAATTTACTCAGAAATGTTCAAAATAAAGTCAAATTTATTATCAAAATGAGAAAACATTTTCTTTAGCTATAATTTCACGAAAATCACAGGAAAAAAACACACTAAAGCCACAGATCCACAAGCAACTTGAAAAGCATAACATGTCATTGCCATATTTCTCAAAATGAGTAGTAATTCTCAAGACAAAGTAAATCCTTTCAAAGCGTACAAGACATTTTAATAATCATGTAATTTAAATGGGAAAAAAAAGTTTTCGTGTTTTTCAGTTATGATGAAAAAAACTGTGAACTTTAATATATTGCAGAGGATAGACCTATAGTATCATAAAATATATAACAACTTAGTTAAGGCAAATTTTGACAAAATTTCAATATCAAACAAATATTAAATTGCTAAGCGAAAAGCGTCGCTCGAGAAAAGCCGCTATTAAATTTGAAAATCAGCGATTTCCCGAACTTGGAATTGAAAAAAAAATCCAATGACAAGTAGTAAGAAAAACATAAAACTTTAAAATAGTTTTATACAAACAACATAATTGGAGATAAAATCTTGTAAATACTGGGTTCTTAACTTAAAAGACGGAATATTAAAGCATGACAAAAAATTTGATTTGTGAGCGTGGCTGCATGAACTTGAAACTCTTTAAAACATTGATAGAATTATATTTTTATTAAAGAGAAACGTATAAAAAAACCGTCGCTGAAAAAAAGTATTACAAGAAAAATATTTTACGCATAAAAATTGTAGTACAGTAGACCCTCGTTTTACGCGGGAATTATGTTTCACGGAGATGCTGCGTAAATTGAGATTTAATACTAGTGTTAAAATAGAGGTTTGGTTCCGTAGATAACAAAGTACTTCATTCTAGTGATGACTAGTTGTGTAATAAGTTTAATGCGTACTTATACCGACTTTATGCGCAACATGCACAAAGAAAACATAAATTAATTTCGTGTTCTGTTTATAAAGAGGATATAACTGTGGTAGTCTTTGGGCAGCCATTAAGAATTTTCCTCTGTACTTTTTTGCAGAGCATAACCGCATACATAACCACTTGCGTCATTTCCATGATAGAATCTTCCTTCACTAACAAATCAGAAAGATCATTTCTATTGTATAGGAATGACTCAAAATTTTCAATGTGAAAGTTTTTGGTTGTCCGTCACCGAAGTCGGTATCCGCGTTGGTTTTGGCATCCTGGTGTCACTCCTAAAAGCTTTTCTCCCAGTGAATTCTGAACTGTTGTGAGTTTCATAACTTTACTTCTGGAAAGAGCTCTGGAAAATCGCATAAAATGTCTCCAGTTGCCCGAGCTCGAATATCAGCACGCAAAAATGCAGTTGATCACGCGAAATTTGCAATCTTTAGGAGTTTGGATTTTGAAAGAGGGGATATTTTTATATGTTTGCATTGCCGCATCCTCGTAAAACCGAAACCCATCCGCGTAAAAATAAAAAAAAATATCGTTAAAAAAACTTAAACCGCGTAAAATAAACCCGCGTAAAACGAGGGTCTACTGTAGTTTCCAGGGTCAAGTTGTTTTTCTTGCATTGGTACTGCGCTAGCAGAGAACCACCTTTTACAGAAGTAGTTTTTTCACATTTTTATATGGAAATTTACGTACAAGGAGCTCTGAAGGAACATTGGTCCGACTTAGTGAGAAAATCCGGATTTAATTTCTACCGAAAGAAGAAACAATTTTAGAACCTTCTCAGTCAGAGATACTTGAAATTACGTAGATTGTTTTGCTTGAAGTTCTTATCAATTACAACGTTTTGAATTTTCTGCGGTAAAAAAGAATAGCAGACGATCTCTCATTTTAGTCTTACTTTTGCATACTGATTTTTTTTTTTTTTTATTCAACAGTGATTGCAAATTTAAACTAATATTTTATCTATTTGTTGTTTGTGATATAAGATTGAAACATAAGCACATTTTAATTAAAACCAATTTCCATTCAAAGGTGTATTTTCAAAATTCTTCTTTTGATTTATTTATCTTACATATTTAATTTTAGTTTACACTGAAGGTTTTTTGTGGTAATTCAGTTTTACATGAGTTTCCTTACATTTAGGGACTGTCGAGACGATGGGTCGAGACGATGGGTTAAATTTTACTAAGTTTTCCTACTAATGCACTAGCAGTTCAAATTTAATGCGACATAACAACTAACAATGAGGGAGAGGGGATCTGATATCGTTTTCAAAATAACTAAGTCTTTATTTTTTACATTAAAAAGACATTGACTGCTTTGAAACAATAGTTAAATTTTGCTGAGTAATAATAAATGTTACAAAAAATCAAACGAATATCTTATATCATAAGCTGGGCTAGGACGTTTATGATAAATGCATCTTTTGCATTTTTAGCCGTTTTTTTCCCCTTATAGAACATTATTCGTGATCTGTTAGGACATTATTCAGTTATTTATTGAGTTAGTTAGTTATGGGATTCTTTAAACATTTTTAGATCAATTTTTTAGACTTTTCTTTTTTCTCCCTTTGGAATTTTGGAAAAAGATTAGTTTGTTTTTAAAATCAAAATGTTGGCTTTCAAGCAAACTTCGGGCATTTTAATACGACAAAAACCAAAATTTGAAATAGGAGAAATTTCTATGACGGGAACTTGTTATTTTAAATGTGCAAATGTTAATGTAATACAAAGTTCGCCAGGATTTAAGAAATTGCTTTTGAGAGACATTCCTTATTTCATTTTCAAGAATATCGGAAAACTTTTTAATAACACGCTGAAATTCTGATGTTGTTGAAGAATTGGGTATTTATTTAATTTATAAATTACATTGTTATTTCAATTATTACTATTCTAAATTAAAAGTTTCAATGCATGAGTGCGCATTTTTACATTATATTTATAAATGTAAGTTACGATTTACAATTTAAAAAATAATGATAATTAAAGCTATGAAATACATTTTTCAAAATATTTATAGAGCATTACTTATAATTTTTAGATCATATTTATTGATTTAAAGAGTTTTTTTTTTCCTTTTGCAGTTTTAAGGATATTTGTTTAAATCTTAATTTTAGATTTAAACAATTCTTAATTTTTAGAATTTTATTTTTTTTATTTTAATTTGTTTAAATTTTAATTTTTAGATCCTTAACATTCAAGCCCAGATCAGACAGGAGTTCCCAATGTGGGTGCCACGACCTGGAAAAGTTTGGGAACCCCTATCATAAGGTTTTATTTATGTGCTTGTGCGTGTGTGTGAGAGAGAGAAATCCTCATACATATAATAGCCAATAAACTGATCGAGTAACGCTCCTGACGTCACCAACAATGAAAATCGTGCCATAGCATTATTATTTGATAATATTTTTTGGTTATGTTTGACATGCAGGAATATGATTTATTTTGACAAGGCTGAACTGGATCCGGTAACTTAACTGTTTACCACTGATCTGAACTGTTCAGTGCTGTTTACTAGTAGAAGAGTCATTTCAGGAGAATGAAAAAACGAAAAAGGGGCCAACAATGAACGCTATCGACTGGGGTTTAGGGTTCATCCACTGGAGTTAGGGTTAAATTTTCAACTTTCAAACTATCACCAAACAGGCAATTGCTTCGTTCAAATGTAGAAGCAATTTCCGCACGTCATACCTTGACAGGCGATTTTCTAGTTTACAGTAATGGTAAACTAGTGACAGGAAGGAATTTAGTTGAATCAAGCACACACAAATTGTTTTCATAGATTTTGTTTTCCTCCTGGAATAGGATATTCGGCTCTCATTCGATAATTTTAATAATTTCCTTTATCTCTACTCGGCGTTGATTAATGAACAAGAGGCAGGCGCAATCACATAAAAGCAGATCTCCAGACATTCAAAGCGCTCAAACATGTTTTGCCACTAGACGGAAATATGATCGTCGCCAATAAATCACTGTCGAAACACGCTCGTGGTTTATAAATATTGAAAATGACAATAGATAACCCATTCTTGCGATCTGAATCTCCCTGAGGTTAATGATCGTTCCTATTGCCGCTCAAAATCGAAGACCATAATGCATTTTTACTGCTGCGGATTTTCATATTTCAGTAGAATTGACGTACTTTTCAGTTTAGATTTAAATGCATTAACATATTGCTCATTGAAACTCTGGTACATAGATCTTTCCTGATTTATTATTGCAACAGCATAACAGAACAGCGCAGTCAAACTAAGCTTTTAATTGAGTAAAATGAGTAAAACGACAACAACGTGCATAAAATACAAATAAAATAATAAAATAGAGTTAAAAACTCAGCATTGATTTTATTTGTACTTTATGCCCGTTGTTGTCGTTTTACTCATTCCATAGTACAATGTTTTCGATTGCTTATTTACAATAAAAGCTTTAAATTGTTTTATTTATGTATTTATTTTGGATTAAGGGAAAGAATACTCTTTTTAAGCAATGCGGGGGTAAAAGAGTGGTGTAAAAATCAAACGCATTTTCCATAGTAGTACTCTTTCATATAAGATAAAATTCAAATCACCGAGTGACATATACTGTAAAAGCACTGATTTTCGTGAGGCTTTAATTTTTGCGATTTTCGTGAGCCAGTCGTAATGGAGAAAATTTAAGCCTCGCGAAATATTTTTCCTCCTTAGATTTTTCAATTATTAATTCCGTTCCTATAAAATTCGCGAAATCTCCGATACTTTCATTTTTGCGAAAATTAGAGCTTTTACAGCATGTGAGACAGATTAATAAAACTTTTCACACTGAATTTCTAAAAATCATTCCTTCTTATAAGCCAGTTTTATGAATTTGAATATAAATTACAATGAGAAGCATTAAATAAGTGCAGTAGTGTTTCGCTTCAGCAGAAACGAATGATACAAGAATATTACTGCTCTTCTACATTAATACATAAAGTATTTTTAAAAAAAGCATGCTTCTTCATTAACTCTTGAAAAGTATAATGTCTCTCACACGAGCTAGAAATGCATTTTATTTGTTAAAACTACTTTTTTTTAATGAGATTGTAGTTTATTTCACAAAAACTGTTTAAAAGAATTGAAACAACAGGATAAAAAAAGAATCATAACTTCAAACGGATAACTTGAGAAACGAGAAATTCAATTATTAAATATTTTTATCATAGATTTAAATTTGAAGCACACGTGAAGTTTAATTATATTTACTATTTTGTAAATATTTTAACTTAACTTACATTTTAATTTTTAAAAAATGTCTAAGACTCAATAAAAGCAGCCAAATTATTCGTTGTAGCTTTTACCAGAAAAAAAGGTTTCTTCAATAATCTGTATTGACTATTTTGAATGTTTCCTATCAAAGTCAGCAAGAAATTAACAATGAAATACTATTCATTAAATTAACAGCAAAGAAAAGTAAAGTAACAATGTGATAGAAAAGAAATAAAAATCAGCAAATTAATAGAAATGAACTTTATTTGATAAATTACTAACAAAAATGAATCAGCAAATTAATGGCAAAGAAATAACTACCAATATCAAAGATTGCTCATTAAATTAGTAACAAAGAAACATGGACCGCCAGATTAACAGCCATGAAATCGAAATCATTAAATACAAAGATGTAGCAGTTACTTATGTATTGTATTATTAAAATAGTTTCGTTACAAAAATTCAAAAGGTGAAGGCTTCTAATGAGAAATCAAAAATGAAAATAATTGACACATTTATCTGATTGGCTCTGTTATTGTAACCGTTATAAATTGTGACAGTTTATAATGTGTGTACTGTACAAAATAAATTAGATGTCAAATTAAACGCGAAGAAATTTACGCTGACAATAATTACCAATGTTGACATGAGGACATATTTTGGAATTAGCCCATAATGTATATAGAGTTTAAAAATGATATTTCAAAATGATACTGGTACTGCTGAAATTGCACCATAACAATTCACTTATTACTTCATTTATCTTATTTGGTATGCTACTAGAATTTAAAAAATGGAAACTCTAAAATGTTAGGGGTTTGTTTTATTTGTAGATGGATGAAACTGACACCTTATCAATTTTTAAAGTTATACCTGATGAAAATCACAAGCAGAATTGATGCAGAATCTTTAAAAGTATAAGTAAAATAATTAACAACTTTATTTTTAATAATTTGTGCTTGTTGAAAATTCGCAATATTCTGACGAATTAACATTAAAGATATGATTTTTAAAAAATATCGAATGTAAAATTTAAACAATAATATTTCTTTCTGATAATTTTGTACATTAAATGTTCGACACAGTACTCTTAACTACTGAAATTTGTAAAAACTATAATATTTTTTAAAGGGACCAATACAAATTGACAGAATAATCTTTTTTATTGATAGAAATTTGTTACATTTTGAAGTTGGAACAAATGTTATTGTTTGCAGAATTCAAAAAATGACAAATTCAATATAAGAGAATAATAAAAAATATGCAATGTTGAAATTTCGTTATATTTTCAAACTTTATTTGCTCATAAAATTTACTTAATCTTTTTAAAAAATGATATTACACATCTTTTTACTGTTTTATGACAGCTTTTATTGATTAGAATTTAAAAAATTATAAATTTAGAACAAAAAAAAATGTTTTTTTATTGCCTGCGCAGTCAAAAGTTCGCCCCCCCCCCTTTTTTTTTAAGTTAAGAGCACTTTATAAGTGTAACCAAATCTTTTAGTTATATATTTATTTATTTATTCCTCTGTGATAGATTTCGCTCTTAGAAATTCATCATAACTAAAAGTTATAACAGCCTACAGAGTCTGCAAAAATGCATGAATATACTGTTTGATCATCGATTACATGGAAAGGCTAACATCCGGTTTATAGGCGGAAATGGGCGTATCTATTAATTTATAGGGATGTTAGTTTGTTTCATATGTGCATTTTTGCCTTTCTATTATTTAGCCTTAATTTTGTAAAAATGAAAATTTGATCACAGCAACATTTTTTTAATCTAAAGTATATTCGATCTATATTGTCACGGCAAAAATTAATTGATTTATTTATTCACAACAAAGTTTTGAGCTTACCATTTTGCTTTTACGTTTCTGAACGAAATGAAAATAGTTTCTTTTCGTTTTGCTGTTTCCAGGGTAACTACTTTTGTTTCCCCTTATTTTATTTTTGAGAATGCAATAAATGAATAAGGCACTAGTGACATTATACAACGCGTGCATCAAAATCCCATCGTTATTTTCCCTTCTACCCTGATAGATTAACTCAGATGGAATAGTTTATACTTGGCAGATTGCCGAATTACATACAATCCGTGGTCAAACAGTAGCAATAATTAAATTAACTGAATATTTTATTCCGCACTTATTAGTACAGTTGCTACTTCACAAAGTTTTTTTTTTTTTTTTTTTTAAACATCCCCTTCTTCTTAGTTTCATGTTTATTGTAATAAATTACGAACAAATTAAAAAAAAGGAGAACACAGATGTATTTCACTGACTACAAACTATTCAGTTCCTTAAACCATGCCGAACATCAAAAGCTATTGAACCACAGCACAAAAAATGAAAGAAAAATCGAGAAATCTTCACTGTAGATACCGGAGAAACATTCATCGAATCGCACTCCAAAAAATAACAAGAGTCATCTTTAAAAGGAAACCGCACTATTAAAGGCATAAGTGACAACAATAAGGCTTTCTTTTGAAGATACTGTCAAGCCTTCCTGCGGGGTTTAACTACAGGTATGACCCACTTATTGTTTTTTTTTCTATATATATATATATATATCGTGCACAAGCCTTCAACCCCACCAACGCAGGAAACCTTCCCTTTCACGCCCAGCGGCAGGTAGTTTCAACTTTAAAATAAAATATAAAAAAAAAACGATCGTCTGAAAAAAAAAAGCGCTCTTTAAAAAAAAGGGGAGGAGTGAGTTTAAAAAGAGAAAGAGTGGGGGTAGGCATTTTCTCCTCCACACTTCTTGGATCACGACCCTTGGAGATAGATCTCTCTATCTCACCATACATTTTATTCCTTTCGCTCCCTTCAGGTTCTTTGTTCGGTGGGTTTGTTGCGGCGGGTCGCTTTGCAGAGGAAGTCATAACAGACCCGAGCATGATGGATTGGTCGGTACAGGACCCCCTTTTTTTCTAACCATCTGCCCACCCCTCTCGAACGTTCCACCGATCCTCTCTCACTTCCTGTCTGCGTTCCGCGAGGTAGAAAAGGGTTCTTTTAGAGCGGCCAACCCTTTTGTGTTTATGGAGGCGGCCTAGACAAGGTCGCCCCGTTCTGAACGAACATGGGGGAATTTCGGGAGAAATGACGATGTGCGGGAGAAAAAGGGGTTCCACTGTCTGGGTTAGGTGCAACGGTACATACTGATGCAGAAGATGAGCTTAGCTTCGATTATCCCCGTCACTTTCTCTTTTACAGCTCAACCCTATAAAGCTCCAGTACGGGACACAAACAAGCCCTGATTAACGCATGAGCCAACTGGACCCAGGCCCAGGGTGGGTCCCCGGGTCTTAGGGTCCCAATTATTTTCCAAGTTGCATTATATGTGATAGAATTGATGTTTATTAGGCTTTAAATATAAAATTACTGAAAAAAATAGTTGTGTTAAAATGTTTTTTGTTTCTTTTTCGTGAACTTTTCTATTTGTGGTTTAAGTTAAAAATTCAAAAATTTGCACGGCATTATAAATATCTTTCCGTAGTACATTCAAATTATATTTCAGTTTACAAAAATAGTTAAAACTAAATTTATATTTAAAAAAAATCGAAGCGCTTTTTGTTGTATTTTTACCCACAATTTTTAATTTTCAATTATAACATTTACAATTTTCTTTACAATTTTTAATTATAACATTTTAAAAGAAAGCTAACTAAAGATATTTTTGTTTAGAATTAGAGTTGAAAATACATATAAAGGGTTGATTAAAGAAACCAAGATGAATATTAAGGTAAATGTGCATTATGGGTTCATATTTCATATAATATGTACACAAATCAAATGAACTGCTTAAAATATTGTGTATAATTTATAATTTTTGCTTTTTTTTCAACACACATACACCACAGAATCTTAATTCTAGTAAAACATAATACAATACCCTGTAAAAAAATTTCAAAACAGTTCAAATCTCTATAATCTACTTCGAAAATTATAGTCCTCAAATGGTAAAGAACTTTTCGCGTATAATCTGATCAGTAAATGAACAACACATATTTTAATTTAACACACCCTTTAATTTTCAGAGGTTTGTAGCATCGACAAAAACTGTAGCATTTATTACATGACATTAAAAAGTTTTAGTGTGTGTAATTGTTTTTTTAAACTGAGAGAAGTTTATGTTTCAGATTTCTGTATAGTTTGGAGAAAAAATTTCCCAAGACGATACTCCGGGATGTATGGAATACTAGGGTGGAATATTCGAGATATTACCACCACCACCGAAAAAGATGACCAGCAGAGGAAATAAACCTGCTACATTTTTTATACTGAATATTTTACTGTATTCTCTACATAAAAATTACTTAAAAGCCAAGTTCCAGGTCAGCACCAGTCGAAAAACAACAAGAATGCATATACACAAAATACAGAAGACCTGAGACATTCTAACAAATTAGAAAACAGAAATTTGTTGTGGTAATTACAATACCAGAAACTAACTTCACCTGTCTTATAAAAATTTGTTTCTTTCCGAAAAACCTTCTTACTGCTTTAATAAAATATGTTAAATTAACAATTTTTTTCTATATGATTAATGTAATAGATAGTAGTAAACTAAGTTTCACCAGTAAATGTTAAAAGAAAGAAAATATTTACCCCTGCTCAAAAATAATGAAATAAAAATTAACACAAATAAAATGACAATCAAGTCAATTATACAAGTAGGCACTGTAACCAAAGGCAATAACTAACAAATTATCAGATTAAATTTTTCTGGTTAGTAGTACACAAACAGAATGGATTAAATCTATTTTTTCAAAAGTGCAATTTGACCAAAAGTTTTACTTTCTTAAAACAAATGCAAAAATGCAGCTGACAAGGACTAGAAATTAGAGATTCAATATGAAGTCCAAGATTTTAATGGTCAACGACAAAAGAATGTTCACCATCCCTTTCGTCAAAACATATTTTCACAAAAGACGACTATATTTTCAGGGCAATTAGGAAGACACGAAGAAGAAGTGCGCCAACACAGACTCAGGCGGCAATAAGAGATGGACATCCGGCGTGCGTAATCCCTTTCATAAAACTCCAGAGGAAAAGGGGAAGTCGCCGGAGAGCGGAGGAAGGAGGAACGAAAAAAAAAAGGAAAGTTCACCTTTAGAGCGAAAACAAAAACGGCATCATCCGAGAGAGACTAAAACGGTAAGAGTAAGATCTCACCTTCAGGAGAGAACGAGAGAAAATCTTTTGTCTTCAAAAAAGAGTCCAGAAAATGAGAGGAGGTCAAAGGAAGAGGGAGGGATCATTGAAATGCGGGCCTAATGTTTCCTTATCGGGACTGTGAGTTATGGCCTGCCACGCGTCCAGGCCTTCTGCAAATCCTGGATGACGCAAATCGGGCTACGTTTCTCTCACCCCAGATGTGCTTTAGTGGTGGGGCAATATTTCTTCCGCCAGGCCGCTGCAATTGGGATGCAGGAAGACAGCATTATAGGCCTCCCCCGCCACTCCAGGCCGAAGGTAATGCCACTTGTAAATGGTGGCCCTCTCAGGACGAGGATTCGCAACAAGGAACCACGCGCTTTTCATATTTTTCCAGTTCCCGCGGGGATGGACCACTGGCCGAACGAAGATTGGCTGGAAAATGTAACGGGTTTTTGAAAATCTGTTTCGGGTCAGCTGGGAAAATAAACTTCCTCAGTTGATTTCGGTGGCAAATTTATGCCGACTTTCGAGTTCCAGCGGAGCACGTGTCGATAAACTCTAAGACCATTCCAATGTCATAAAACAGACCCTTCTCCAAAACGGCAAGAGAAAAAACGCAATCTTTACCGAATAAAAGATTGCAAAAATTTGAATTTACGATTGAAAAAACGAAGCTTTAAAATTACAAAGATTTTGGCAAAGTCATATTGAACAAATTGTACTGTTTTGCAAGAACCCTGTACCAGCAATATTTGAAACAACATAATAGCAAGCATCCTTATTAGGATGCTATTTTAGAGAAATAGCATTCCTTATTAAGATGAATCTTTAATGGTATGTGTACTTCAATCACGTTTGATGACAGCATTCCAGAATTAATATTTCCTCATTTTTTAACTTCATTTTCGTTATTTATTATGGATTTGATATTGAACCACTGAATAAAATAAGAACCGTCAGCTAAAAAAATATCTACATTCAATTCAGCAACTGCATTTGTAACTGCCGTACTTGTCAACAGGTCGTTTCATGAACTACGGAAAACTCGAGAAAAATGACACTGCTGTCATTTAATGGTGACTCCATTAAAGATTGAAATCACTTTCTCCCTGACAGATTATGTCAAAAATTTAACATTACACTAAATAAAAAATTTTTTACCCAAACTTCGTATCAAATTCCTTTCTATCTCTGAATACAATGACGAGACGAGTGTACTATTATGGAAAAAAAAACTTAATTAAATCATGTAAAATATCGTACTCAAGAGATTGTAACATGATATCCAGTATTCGAAAGTTTGAGCAACTAAACGAAGCAAATGATTTCACAACCATTTGTTTCAAATTTAGAAATTGATTTTAAACTTCACTACCATATAGCATTCAAGGAACAAAGCGCAATGATATGCCAACTAGAGCCCGGAAATAGAGTGGACATGAGTTCATCCTTCCGTGAACTACAATTCAAATTCTAAGGCAGATACTATTCCAGTCCCTATATTAACTTAGGGCCTACAACACGAAGATGAAGTAATCTATCCAATTGTTTTTCCCTCCAACTCCACAACAATGTAGTACAGGAGAGAGAAAGTGCATCCAAGCCCAAGCTGGGATTCGAGCCCAGAACCTTTCCATCCACAGTCAGACATATCTAAACACTATACATGGCAAGCGGGTACCATTGCAAGTTTTCAATCTTTAGTGCAGCAAACTGAGTCACCATTATTTTAATAGTTCACTAAACAAAATTAATGTTAATTCTTTCTTTTAATGCTCTAAACATCCTAAATTCTTCAGTACAAATTAACCTTTTGCACATCATTCAATCATTTTCATACAATCTGTTCAATAGGAAGACATTGGTTGTTACGATCGAGTTCTGAGGCGCTTTATAATACTACTAAAAATGCGTGTGAATAAGCATTAGAGTTGTAAAAATGTATTTACCTATAATAACCGGTTCACTGACAAAAAGACAGGAAGGGTGGAATGCATATGAAGCCAGTTTAGATTACATGAGCCTTTTTGAGTTGACCATTTTCATTCTTTACACGAAAGCTTAGAAAGTACTACAAACATCAGAAGTTAAAACAGTAAAAATAATTTTTGCAGTTTCTTGTTCTATTAAAGTTATTACGTTTTCTATGGTTTTGAATAGTAAAACCAGTATTCAATTCAAAATCTAATATTTCATGGGACTATTTATAAAATTTTATTCGGACTAATGTTAGGCACTTAGCCAAAAAAAAAAAAAAAAGAAAGAACTTAAACAACCAATTCTCTCAAGGGTGCTATTTCATTATAATTGTCCACTTGAGCTAAAATTAACTATTTAAAATTACTTGAAAAAAAACTCTCAAACTCCCACATTACATGTAGATATCATCGTATTTGATTTTTATCTTAAGAAATCCCCGATTCCCACAAGACTGAGAAAACTTCAAACGGAACAGTTCAACCGAGATCAACACTCAAAAAAGGAAAGCTGGTACTTTTGCCATGAAATAAAAAATCACTTACCATATCACCAAAGGAATGGGAACAGTGACTATCATCAGATGGCATCTACTTTTGTGGCCATCATGTAAAATACATGGTGGATCTCAGACTGGGGAAAATGGCCATCCCTTACGTCAGGAGAATCACTCAATTTAAGAACATACTCATAAAGCGGACCAGTATAAAATAAATGTAGATATAAAAACAATGATTTCCTTACAGAAGATGGCCATTTTTTAAAAGAAGCATTGTTCTTTTATCGCCCAATCAATCAATAAATGAAACTCGCCGTAAGAAAGAAGAAGCCATTATAACCGGAAAACCATTTCACACCATATCCATAAGGGTTTTAGTTGCCATTTTGGGCATGCGTTTGAGAATGCTTTTCGGATTCAACTGGAGGATATATTTATGGGGGTCTGGCAGACCCTTAAATCATTTAGCGGCACATAAATAAATAGGCGTAAATGACATATAAATCCGAGTTACGTATTATGATCGTCTTAGTTGAACCGAGGGTCTTTCCGCAGTTGATGAGGGGGACGAGAAAGTTGACGTTTCAACGGAAATGTTCGCGATTGATGTTCCATTTTTAGGTCGTAAGAAGTAAGTGTTCATAAGGAGCTGCTAAGGAAATTTAAAACAAAAGCATTGTTTTTACTTTAGGCAGAGATTTTGCGGCACTTTCTCCCCCACAGTAGTATAAAATGAAAATAGTAGGAAATAATTAGTACCTAGTTTGTACCCTACCCTTGAAAGGTTATTCTGTTTCAATGATTGCTAGACATTCATTGCTACAGACTAAACACGGACTAAATTTAAAGAACATGCATTGCAGCAGAATAGTCACTTTACAATAGTAGGGGAATGTGGGCAAAGTGAAATAGTTAAGATAACTTTCCTTTTTTAAAATGAACAAATTCGAAATTTGTTTTGAAAATTACAGTTCATTAAGAAATAACAATGTATTTTACTATTAAACTTACATTGAAACATTATTTTTTATTTTTGGCAGTCGATTTGTGCCTTCAAAAAAAAAGGTGAAATTTTTTCACTTCTTTTCTTTTTCCACGGGGAAAAGTGAAAAATTAAATATTTTTCTAAGGAAGCATTCTCTATCTGATTAATAAAAATATTTTTTTGGTCGAATGAATGGGTAACTAAAATCATAAATGAATAGATAGTGAAGCAGTAAACGAATAAATAAGTAACTTAATTGATTAATATATGAGAATTAATTATTGAGTGAATAAAATAGTAATGAATAAGAAAATAGGTGAATGAATGAATACATAAATGAATTTTTAAATGAAGGAATGCAAATTAATTAATTAGTAGATGAATACTTAAGTGATTTTATATACAATTGAAAAAATAAACGAAATGAACTATTTTACTTTGTCCCAATCACTTTGCCCGGTATGCATTTGGCTACAAAACATTTAAAATAAATTTTAAATTAATATTAATTGAATAATAAAATAGGTATTTGACAAAATGTTAATTTCTTTAACAAAATGTTATTAAAACAACTTAATAATTTTATAGTAACAAAAATAAATTTTTATTTACAACAAAATATTACAATACCAGTATCAATTTTTAAACATAGCTTCTGTTGTTATACTTCAGTGAAATAGTTTTCTCAACTGGAGCAGCTACATGGGTTACTACATAGTTAAAATATTACCAAGTAGGTTGTGGAAAAAACAGAGTAAATATTTTATTATTTCACTTTGCCCCAAATTCCCCTACTACAGCTTCGGGGGCCTCAATTTGCTGCTTATCGCGAAGTTTCTGGAAAGTTTTGAAAATCCCTGTGAAATTGCTAAGATTTTTTTTTCTTCATTAGAATTAGAAAAATTTAAAAATTGTATGCACTTTTGAAGAGTTATTCTAGCATAGTGAAAGATTACGAACTTAGAGGGAAATTTTAGACTTTTGACTGATTACAATTGTCTTCGGTCCCATTTATACCATTATTGTATGCCTCACCTCGGGGTAATTTATGTGATATTGGGTAAAACATGGCTGCAGCACCTCTCGAAGAAAGCCCAGCTTTGAGGGACTTGATATGTACTGTTTGAAAGTATTGGAGAGCCCATAGTCAAATGACATGATAACTAACAAACTAGCACATGTAAATAATACTTCGCTGCAGTACCTAAATAGAACTCAGTCCTAAATAAGCTTTATTACAAAATGAAAATATCGTTGTAATTTACAACGATCTTTTTATGATCGTCTCTTGATGTCTCAGTTTCGGTTATCTCGATTTCCGACTTGTCGCCAAATGTTTCGAAGGTCCTTAACAGACGCAAATGTACTTCAGTGTAAAAATGTTCACTAAACTCTATTCTCATAGTTTTGCTAATAATGGTACATATGTGAATTCATTCGCATTTTTGTTTTGAAGAGAATAAAAAACGAGAAGTAAAAAATTACATTCAACAGAAAAATATAAGAAAATGGGCATTAATATGTTTTATTTATAAGAACTTCTACATTTTATCTGCAACACTTAATCTGCAATTTAATCTTCTAAAATTTTAATCCGCACTTAATGCGATTTACTTTAATTAATGCCAATTTTGATCGGATGAGCGCATTCATATAAAATTAAGCGATATTAAGAGAAAGCCTGCGTTGACAGAAGAAGCTTTTAAGTTGGGCTCAAAATCAGCACAAATGTGTTCAAAAGAAGGAACGTTTAAGACTCTGAATTAAGACTCCAGATTTGAAATTGCTGGCATGTCGAGAACAAGTACAGCTTATAATTTCGGCGCCAAAAAGAATTATCTTCGGTAAAGCTCGTGAACGAGATAGAGTAAATATATCTGTCACTAGCCCCATTTCCACTAAAACTATGAAATACATCTAAAAAATACCGAAGGAGAGATAAATCACGTTTTATTAAATTGCGTTGGCGAATGGATTATAAAAATTTTACTACGGGCCATTGTTTTTGTAGTTAAACTTTTCGGGAATATTAAAATAAAAATTACCGTTGATGCACATGTTTCAAAACTTATCACGTTAATGAAATCGAGGAAACAAGAAGTTCCGTCTAAAACTGAATATGTCTACTTTTCCGTTATACCAACATTGATTTTCCAGCATCAAATCAATATTTTCTCAATTAGCTAAGCTTGCAAATCATGTCAAAAACATCTTTTTAAAATTGAAAACTGATTTCAAACAAAAAAACATGTCTTTTTGAAAATATTTCTCCCTACATATAATTTCAAATCCGAATATATAAAAAGTTAATACATACACAAATAAAGAAACAGCACATTTTTATAGAATAAAAGCAGCTAATGGTCATTCCAACCGTCACGTGATGAACAATCACTCTAATTTCAACAATATTTTGTTACATATCTTAAAATTTTATCTAAACAAGAGTGACCACATTTTTAAATGTTTGCATTTGGTACAAAGATACTCCTGACACAGTTAATTTTTTATTACATAATTTTGTCTGTTAAAACTTACTTTATTTGCACGCGTCACTTGCAGGACATCTAAAGTTAACTTTTTGTAATTTTATGTATGAATTAGTTAGTTTTTTGCTCTATTAATATAGCAATGATTAACAAAGTGTAGATTTTGGAAGATAAGGTTCGAATAAAAAAACACATCTCATCTGTTGATAAATAATAATTTCAACCGTTGTAAGAAATTATGCATAGGGCCATTCCACGAAAAAGTCACCAATTTGTCCCGCACGTTTGAAAGTAATAATTTTAAAAGGTAATGAACAAGCTTTTGTTCATTACTCGTTTAAATTCTTATTTTTTATTAAATATATGAGCACGGGTGTGACAAAATAACCGTTTTTCGTGGATTGTCAAAATACATTAGCTTTTACATATTAACAAAAATAAATTTTTAGTGAAAAAGAAATTTTAAATTGCGCATCAAAATCAATCACTTTTTTTCAAAAACAAGTCGCTTGCAACTCATTCTTTCGGGGGGGGGGGATCAGAATGCATCACCTCGAATTTCTTTCTTTTTTTTCTCGTTGCCGAAACTTTAAAAATATCATACAGAAAGAAAACTCAAATACATTAAAAATACATAAAATTACACCTAAATAAACAAGTTTGCTTTTTTTAATCAAAAATAAAATCTTTTGCAACTCTTTTTACTTCCTTTTACGAAGTAAGGAAGTATTATATTCGCGAAAATATTTTCACTCAAAATTCTGCCTAAATTTCCATTCTGCTGGTGTCCGAATGAATATTGAATTTTTTTTCAACCCGACCATACGTGGATACATGCCTAAGAACGTATAAACATTCGAAATATCCATTTTGACGATCCCCGAATTAATTACTACGCGTTTTCTCGTGACGTCTGTATTTACGTATGTATGTGCGTATGTGTGTATGTATCTCGCATAACTCAAAAACGGTATGTCCTAAAAACTTGAAATTTGGTACGTACACTCTTGCTAGGGTCTAGAAGTGCACCTCCCGTTTTGGTTGCATTCGGATGTTTCAAAGGGTGTCTTTAACACTTTGGGGGGGGGGGGGATCATTCATAATTTCGATGAAAACTCAAGCGGTGTTATGATTTATCGGACACTTGGCAATAGATCGCTAGTTTGCCAATGGCGATATATCGCCATTGGCATTATTAGTAGGAATCCGGTGTCCTTATCATAACAGCTAAGGATCGGATGGAGGATGTATCTCTAGTGCTGCATATGTTGCACATATGTGCCCAAACTGTGCGCAGGAGTGACTTAAAAAATATATATATACCGATTTATCAGTGCTCCGAATGTGAGGTTGATTTGGAGTAATATGGAATTTTTAATAATGCTTTTGAGTTTTTCAAATGTGGTTTAGTATGTTCTTATATCGACAATAAAGCATTTTTTTTTTTAGTTTGATAATCCTTTTTGGCTTTTTTTTTTAATTTTCCTTATTGCAGACACTGACGGAAAGAGATTGCTTGAAGATTTTAACCAGTTACAATTTAGAGTTTTACATGCATCAGGAGGATAACAGAGAAAAAAAGTCTCTGTGAACGCAAAACGGTAGGTTTTTACTTTAACCAGGAATACATACAATAGTGTTCTAATGAAAAAAACCTAAATGAGTAGTAATCAAAAGAGCATAGCGTTATCGTAACGCATGAATGATTTGCCCTCGACTCCCAGTTATAGAAATATAAGGTTTTAAAGTCATCAGAAATTTTAAGATAGGTCGCCAAACTTAGCGAGATTTGATGGGAGACATCCTTCACACCCTTTGCAGAGAGATGTCCTGCCACATGAATGCGGTAAAATCCCTGTAATACCTTTAATTTCTCGCTAAGTCTTTAAATTTGGATCTTTTCTTAAAGTTTTAGCAAACTTTTAAGACCTTATGTCTCGATACTAGGGCGTGTGGTCAAATAAATGTTGCCTCAAAAAATATCCCAATTTCCTCTTTCGATAGCTAATTATTTTAATTATTGTCGCTATTACACCATTCATGTTGTGTTTAACCAAAAAAAAAAAAAAAAAAAACGCTTTAAACACACGTTTGGGAAATACATGACTAGCAAAAAGTCAAAATACCGAAAGTAAATGCACCATGTAGTGCTTTCTCAAAATATTTTCCATAAAAATTAGCAAACGCTAAAAATGCAACAATACGTGTATCGCATTATTATGTTTAAAAAAAAAAGACAAGAGTTTAAATCTATTTCAGAAAGTACAGAATGATTGCACAAAGTTCAGGGGAAACCTTCAGAGATATTTCTCTATTTTTAATGAGGAATTGTTCTCTTTATTCATGGTAGGATTATATTATGTAATTTATTTCATAATGGATTTTGAGTCGATAAGAAACAGATGATTATGCTAATGGTTGTGAAAGCAATTACTGGAACAGTTGAACCGTCGTCATTTATATTGTTATAATATCAAGTTTTAACCCGTGATGCAAAGTGATTCCATTGTTCGAAAGAGCTTCTAATGGTCTACATCAATTCCTATATATACGTAAAGGTGAATGCTATGCATGTGTTTTAAAAAGAGTCTCTCAAAAAACTGACGTAAAGCACTAGAGGCTAGTACTATTTAGTTAAATCGTAGCAGGTTTTTCAGCTTTTAGTAGAACTAATCAAAACCTACAATATGACAGGAATTTTAGAAGTAATTATTAGATTATTCCGTCTCCTCCCTCCACGTAGAATACAGTACTCTGCCACAGGGGTGATCCTCTTTCAAAGAGCGATGGTGCTCCCTCCTCCCACAATATTACAAAGCCCTTAAGAACGACCCCCCCCCCCCCCCGCCCCATAAAAGATGAAAAATTATCATAAAAACGTTCCCTTAAAAACTTTAACGACACAGTCTGTGCCATGACCTCCTCTCACTCCTTGGTGAACGCCCCTGCTTTACAGAACAAATAATCGTGTAAAAGCAAAACATGACATTTTATGCTTTCACTTTTTTTAGCTCTTAATTACTGTCTCTCTTTTGAATAAAAAAATGGAACTAAATGAATGCTTTAAATTACGATCAACGATAAATTGTGGTTTTAATTTGTTGGTAAAAAAATGCAACAACAATTTGGAAGTATATAATATTATGATTTGCTTTCACGAACGTTAAAAGTCGCTCCAAGATTTTTGAAACTTGATTGAAAGCCATACTAAAATAAGCTAGTTAAAAAAATACTTTTACAATCCAAATTCTTAATCTTGTTATTCTTAATCTTATTAATTCTTAATGTATCCCAACACATAAATATTTTCCAAGCTTTGATTTGGAAAATATTATTGTATTAAGATGAAAGGATAATTTTCAGCGGAAAAATATGTACTTTTGTACAAAACACAAAAGCTAAAAAAAGCTCGCATGAGAGTGATAAGTGTGGCACTTTTCCCAAATAGGTCTCTTCACAGCTCATTTTCAAAAAATTTCGCCAAACTGGCCAAGACAACAAAACGCTTCTTTGCTCGTCAAACGTAGGGAATATCAATATTGTAGGAGTTTAAAGAATAATGTTTATATTTTTAATAAAGTAATCCATGAATATAAGACTAATAGTAGCACTAAAATTTTTAAAAAATCCACCACACAAATGAACTATAAGCCATTAAGTGTATAAACTTTGAATGTGAGAAAAGGTTTATGTAACTTTTGAATACGTTTAGCTCTTTGTATATTTTTGATTCTTTCTCTCTGTTGTATTTTTTATTTTTAACTCATTTCCTAAATATACTTTTGAATTCGGAAGACTTGTTTTCGTGTTTGATTTGTTTTGACTTTGAATTTTCAGCAAGACAACCCAACAGTTGACAGCAAGTACATAAGAAATTGGGTAAACTGTGTGTACTTCGGAAATGCCTTTTAAATACAGTAGAACTTCTTTTTTTTTTTTTTTTTTTTTTTTTTTGAAGCTCATTTAACCAGAACATCGTTTAACCGATGATAAATTCTCAAAATTAAATTTTTGTGGCAAGTAACGTGATCATTTCAAGGCATCCAGAGGCAGTTTTCCAACTGTATGCACCCGAATTGTCCATACATTTCAACCACCAAATTTTAGAAGCGTTGTAAATAAGGCTAGTTTTTAAATTTTTTCTTAACCGATAATTGATTTTTTTTTAACTTACCTTAAATTTTTTACAAACTTTTCTTGACCGATCATTAAATTTATTTTCAATTCATCAAAATGTTTTAAAAGTTTGTCTTGATTATCCTCTTCTTTACTAATAATAAAGCTCAAAGTCTCTCTGTCCGGATCTTTCTCTGTCTGTCAGGATCTCTCTCTCTGTCCGAATCTCTGTCTGTCAGGATCTCTGTGACGCGCATAGCGCCTAGACCGTTCGGCCGATTTTCATGAAATTAGGCACAAAGTTAGTTTGTAGTATAGAGGTGTGCACCTGGAAGCAATTTTTCGAAAATTCGATGAGGATCTTTTTCTGTTCCAATTTTAAGAACAAAATTATCATAAGATGGACGAGTAAATTATGAAATTATCATAATGCGGAGCCGTAACATAGGCACAAGCCATTTGGCGAGAAAATTCACCATACATTATTTGTAAATATACAGGCGAACCAAAAGATCTTTTAATTTTCTATTACGGGCAAAGCCGTGCGGATACCACTAGTAAAAAAAATAAAAGAAAAGAAATAAAAAGTATTTTGTGACAAGAAAAATTGCCTTCTACGATGAAAGAAAAATGATATTTTAACTTCTGTTTAATAAGCTACTGTAAAAAATTGCTTCTTTGTATGAAATGCTAAAACAACTATCAATCGTTTTCAGAAAAAGTTTTGCAGCACTGTAAATAAATCTAGTTTTTAAAATGCTATAAATTTCATGAGCGATTGAATGTGAAAGTGGAGTAATGTTTTATTAAGTAATTAATATTAACTATATATTTATTAATCAAAACTAAGACGAAAAAATATAAATAAGCTGCATTAAAAATAACACAGTAGAGATTAAAGTTTTCTATACTATTATGCCCAGTTAAATTTGCATTACACTTTGTGCTAGTGTCAGTTTTTGAACATATTATTTATACCTACAATAATGTAATTTAAAAGATGATATTTAGTAGCAGGGCTTTGTCGTTCATGAACGCACGAGTTTCCTAGACCGACTGCTGAAATAAACGGCGCATTTCGAATTTCAATGTCTCAAAAATGAACGACTGTTCTTTTGAACGATGATATTCATTTTATAGTTCTCTCTCACTCATTTAATCTCTTCATTTATTTATTGATTTACTTATATATTTTTATACTACTTTCATTTTTTGCACATTAAAAATCGTATCTGTTTTATTTTCACCTTTGAGCACTAGAAGATACAATATTTCTATTTTAAATTATTGTACTATTTCATGTAATTTCATATTTTGTTCTTTATTATTTCTATTTTTTAACATTAAAGATGTTTTATAGGACGATATTCAATATTTTTTTTTAATTATCAATTTTGCAAATTTCCCGACACATCAATTTAATTTATCATTTTTTTATTGGATAAATTAATTGGATTTTTTTTATTGGTGTTTCTTTTGAAAAATATTACTGAAACAATGAAATATTTTCAATGTACGTGAGTAGCTGTCGCAGAGAGATAACCTGCATTTTTTTTTCTTTTCAAATGAGCGAAGTCGTTCAAACGAAGGAGTTCAATGTACGGGTTAAAAAAATTAACTTTCCTTTGATGAACGGATATTTAAAAAGAACAACTTTGCCCGTCTCTAGTTAGTAGTAATATCGTAAATGTGTTGATGTTTAAATCTAGCCAGAGTTAAAATTTTCTATCTCCTGGCAGTAGGGATTTGTCGTTCATGAACAAACGAATTAAAAAGACAGACTCCTTAAACTGGATGTTGCAGTACGATCTCCGAAAACAATGAAAGGTCGTTCTTTTGAAGGATGACATTTATTCTATATAGTTATCTCTGTCTCTTTTAATTTCGTATTTTTTTTAAAAAATATCTTTTGATATTGCTTCCTATTTACCCATTCAAAATCATATTTTGCTTTATTTACTCCTTCAAAATGTTTTATAAGACGTATTCAGAGTTTTTTTTTTTTTTTTTTCGCTTATTTTTACTTTCTTCTATATCTAATATATAGAAGAAAGTATTGGATTCGTGCAAATTTTCGAATTTTGACGGATTCGAACGTTTTGAGGTGTGCTGAGTCCATTTCGACCATTTTTGGAAAATGTCTGTCTGTCTGTGTGTGTGTGTGTGTATGTATGTGTGTGTGTGTGTGTGTATGTATGTGTGTCACGTCTGTGTGTGACCAGTTTCTTGTGGCTGCTCTGCAACAAAAACTACCGCATGAAATCGAACGAAATTTAGTACACATATGTGCCCCTATGTGAACTTGTGCCCATTAGTTTTTGGCGCGAATTCCTCCAAGGGGGGTGGAGCAATGGGACGTTTTTCGAGTTACGCGTGCTTGCTATTCCTCAGGAAGTAACTGGCGGAATTAAACAAAATTTGGTCCATATGTTGGTATTAACAGGAACAGGTGCTGATTCAATTTTGGTGTCAATAACTCAAACGGGGGTTGAGCTATAGAACGTTTTTTGTCGTCAATTGTGACTGCTGTATCTCAAGAAATAATGAACGGAATGAAAGAAAAATTTATCGGCAAGTAGCCCTTAGTGGGTATAAGAACTGATTTTATTTTTGTGTCAACAGCTAAAAAGGGGGTAGCGCAATCACCCGTTCTTTTTTTTTCCATTTTGAGTGCCCTATCTCAAGAAGTAATGCTACGTTCTGGTTGAAATTTGGAATATATGTGAATCCATTTGTAAACAGGCTTTGGTTCAATTTTGACGCCGATCGCTCCAAGAGGTGTTGATTTTTTTTTTTTTTTTTTTGCGAATAAAAAATATTTTTATTAATGCAACAATAAGAAAGATAAATCGTAATAGATTGTCGTCTGCGTATTTCTCGTGATTTTAATTGGATGGAAATGATAGGAAATATTATCTCAATGATTTAAAATTTTTAACTGTTGCCATCTTATGTTTGTTAACAAATAAAATATTTGTAATTAATTCAAGCAAGGCTTTGAAAATAACTTTCAATTTTCGCTCTTTGCTTTGCTTTTGCAATAATTCAGACATTGGGATGGTCGTCAAGTTTTTGCATGTGTAATTTTGTTTTTGTTGGTAATATTGCTTCCTCGTCAAGCATGGGGAGGGATCAGAAAAAAAAAGAAAAATATAGAAGAAAGTTTCGTGATGGGCACAACATACTAGTTTGTTTATGAGTTTTGAAATTTTTTTGACGACAGATCAGTTGAATTTTTTTATTATTGAATAAAATTTAACTATTGAATTTTGTACCATGCAGAAACCGAACCTGCGACTTTTGGAATAACATGTCTTACCACTCGATTATCGAGAATAAGCTCACAAAATGAACTATAATTACTTTATGCACCTAAATCTACATAAAATATTTCTTGATTAAACTGTTTCTGGTGTATTTTCTAAGTTTTAGACTGTTTTATTCGCTTTTCCTTGAAAGAATATAACGAATCCAAGGAAACATTTTTCAATGTACGAAAATAAGTCTCGTAGAGTGGAGATATCATCTACATTTTTTTAAATGAACGATGTTCAGTGTGAGGGTAAAAACATGATCGATCCTCTGATGAACGGATCATTAAAGAGAAGCAGGTCTGGTCCCGATAACTTCACTTAATCACGGTTCTACTGTACTTTTTAAAAAAAAAAAAACGATTTTATTAAAGAAGAAAAAAATGACGTATTTCAACGCATAGATACTGCAAATGAAATGAAAAAGTATGCATAAAAAATCAGTTTTGTTGGAAACAATTTTGTTGTGTTTTAGCGATACATTCCTAATAATCAAGAAGGTTGCATCTCAAACTTTTTTGAAGAATTTCTGCATTCAAAAAGATTTACAGTAGAGTTAAAACTAGACCTATAATATAGTTGCAAAGAATGTTAGTTTTTGGCTAAGTAATAATAACTTAAGTAAAAGCAACTAAGTAAGAACAACCAATTACGTATTTCAAGGCATAGATACTGCAAATCAAATTAAAAAGTATGCATAAAAGATTCAGTTTTGTTGAAACAATTTTGTTGCGTTTATTCCTCCTAAGCAAGAATATCGAATCTCAAACGTTTTTGAAGTATTTCTTTATCCTAAAAGGTGTACAATAGAGTTAAAACTAGACCTACAATGAAATTGTAATGTTCGCTTTAGCTGAGTTAAAATAAAAGTTATGTTCCTACTCCTCTAATAATTAAAGGAAGGTCAAATAAATATTTAGAAAGAGGCTTACAACCAAAAGCAGGCTTTTAGAGGTATGCTTTTCTTACTTAGCAGTACGGCGTGTTTCGTGTAGCTTCAACAGTACAACAACCTCAAACTCTGATGATTTTTCATTTGTATCACTGTCGATAAAAATACAGAGAATCCCCAAAAACGTATACCCTCTTCGAATGCTTATAACTGCCACAATTTTTGTCCGTTTTTCAAGTGGGATGGCCTAAAATAACAGCTGAAGTCAGGTTTAACTTTGAGTAAAGAAGCAACACTCTTAAGTTATCTGGCAAGGTCCAGACCGGTTTTTTTTAAACTATATTATGAAATAATATTAATGCTTTTTTAGGAACAGAAAGATCCTAAAACATGTATTTTTCTTAAAAATAAACTATAATATCATATTTTTTTTTTAAATGGGTAACTTTTCGGTAAAAATTACTGAGAACTACCAGTCAGGAGAAACTCTGTATTAGAATTAATTAACTAGCTACAAACAATTTGCTTGGATTATTTCGCACGTATAAATGTAACAAATGTAACAGGTCGCAGGTAATGAAACTTTTCAGTAATTTTAAGATTTATGACAAATTAAGTGAATTTATACAGAAATTTCTCGAAAATTAATCACCTTTTCTTGGTAAAAAAGGCTATAAATAAAAAAATAGTTTATTATTTATGTAATCTGAGATGTATTACACTCACGAGTACTTACAAGATAGACATGCCAAATTCCATGTTTCAATATTGAATAGAATTTGCAAAATCATGTTTTCCGTTGCCAGTATTGAGCGAAAATTGCATTCTTCAAAAAACGTAAAGATTAGACTCAACACGTGTTATACAGCAGTCACTTAGTATTCAAATGCTTATAACTTGAGCTCTCCTTCACGATTCACGTAGATTAAAAATTCAAAAAGTTTTATAACCTAAAAAAATAAGGCTGTTCAATGAGAGAAGTACAAAAAATTTAGAGAAAAGTTTCAAAGAGATGTAGTAATGAAACTCACAATTATTCGTTTGGTGGTTAAGAATTTCGATGAGAACCATTTTGGAAGATTACGATCTCTCACAGCCACACACAAGAAAGAAAAGTTATCTGCAAAATCAGGTATTTAGCTAACTTCATTCCACCAATATCTGGCACAGACAATTTCAAATGCGGATTTTAAAATTGATTTTCCCTTCCTGAAAATGCTTATAACTTTTTTTCCTGGTTAATTTATTTCAATTATAAATTCAAAATAAAATTTTTAGAGAATATCTTCAGGCTGCACAAACAAATAAATAGACGTTAAATAATAAAACAATTAACACTGTTTGACAAAATTTTACTTTTTTTCTATAACATTGAGAAAAATAGCTGATTTATGTCAAGTTGGGCCAGCTAAACATAAATATATGAACTAAATTCTTGTTACATGTACCATTTTAAAGTTATGACAAATTTAATTTCCTTAAATGGCTAAAAACTTACATTTTTAACTTTAATTTTAAAATGTTTATCTACTTACATTTTGAATCTTTATGCAAATATAGCAATGATATAATCTCCCAACATTTTTGCATTCCGTTTTCCTTGGTAACGTTTTTCTATACGGTTATATCTTGTTAAAAGCGTTCCCCTTGCTCATCACTCACCATTGAAAGATTAGAAGGGAAAGAATCGAAGTGAGGATGCATGAAATGTATCTTCAACGAAATTCATCGTTTCATATTGTTCCAACAAGTCTTTCATTAAAAATTTGGTATTTTTAGTTTCATGACTGACTAAAAATCCTTGAGATACCTTCTTTAGAGAAAACCAAGCAGCTAGTTTTTTTTTTTTTTTTTTTTGATGACATTTTCATCAAAGTTATCATTGTTCTTCAGAAGCGTTCTTATTTTTGTGGGCTGACAAAAATGAAATGCCTTCTGTTAATTTAGAAACATTTAATTTGGAAAAAATACTTTTCAAACACAAAAATCCTTTGTCATTTTTACTCATGGGTTTGACAAAATTTTTCATAAAATCGAGTTTTATATCTAGAGGAGGAAGAATCATTTTCTTGCGGAATAAGGGGTGATTAAAATGTTAAGTGTTGCCTAGGGTGGTTCAAAAAAACTTTTTTTCAGCTAGAGTCCAGGACATCCCCTACTTTTTAGACTTACTAACAGTATTATGCTGTAAAAGTTTTAGCTTCTTACTCAAATTTTAAGAGGGTGCTCAATGACCCCTTAATTTAACGTACCAAAAATAGCCTTACCATAGAAAATGCCAGAAATTTAGAAACATTTAATTTCCCCAATTGTTTTTTTTTTTTTTTTTGATAAATAATTGTTTTATTGTTATTTCTGTGCATATTACTAGTGTATATTACAATATGTTTTGTTTCATGTTTATAATTTGTTTGTATACGTTGTTTTTTTTTTTTTTTTTGCAATTCAATGTAGTTTTTTAACCCCCCTCGCCATACTTATAAAGTTTGGGGAAGTTTGTTGAGCTCCCTCTTTCAGTTCAAATAAGAAGCTAAAATTCTTCCAGTATAATTACTAGCTAAATTTAAGCATTTTCAAGCTCTAGTAAATTTTTCTGGCAGTTTGCCGATGACATTTTTTGCTGTAAAATTTTCTTCCTCCAATTACTTCGCCCGATTTCTTCCTTTCACAACAAAAATAAGCTTTTTTTTTAAATGGAAAATTACATTTCTTACTTAAATAAAATTCATTTTCAATGCATCAAAATATTGAAAAAGTTTGTCGAGATTCCAAAAAGGAAAAGAAGAGAAGAAAATGAATTTTATGACAAAAAAATTTACCTTCTGCGAAGGAAAAAAAAAGAGATAAGTTAACTGCTGTTAAAAAGGGAGCAAAAAGCATCCTTAATGAAATGCTTAAACAACTATTACATTCATTTTCAGCAATTTAAATTTTATTAGTACTTGTCAAACGTAGATTTGACAAGTACTTATGACTTTTATTTATTCCCTAAAATTATTAAAGACTTCAAATGCATAATTGCTTTGTTCATAAGTAATTTTAATACGATCGGGATGTATTTTATTGCAATACAAAATGTAGTTTAAGGCATTTGGCCAATATTTTAAACATATAAATGAATTCGATTTAAAAAACGAACATAAAATTTTACGACACCCGTAGCTCCATCTTTTAGCAGGAAAGTGAAGCAAAATATTTTTAAAATATAATTATTTATTCTTCTTCGCAGTAAATAACTACGTAAGAAGTATATTATAAATTTCGTGTGTGGGGTAGGGGGAACAGAAACAAACATATTTAAGACTAGGAAAATTACTAGTTCAAAAAAAAAAAAAAGAAGAAGAAGAAAACTTCAAATTTACACTAAATCAAGGTCATATTCATAACAGCAAACAAGATGCTATATGATCAAAATTAAGATTTATCAATACACCACGTGAGACAGTAAGAAGCAAACGGTATGCATTCTTATTACATTACCAAATAAATATTTTATTTGTTTAATTAGTTATTAAATCATATTTTGCTATTAAAAATGTTTTTAAAATAAAGTGTAGTGATTGACTATTTTATTAAAATGAGAGGAGGGGGGGGGGAATTACGTGCGGGAAAAAGCCTTTAGAAGTTGTAGACAAGGAAAAATTATTCTTTAAAGATTTAAGCGGGGGCATGTGCCCTGTGCTTCGCCGAAACTGCCGCCAATGTCAATAATATCGAGAACCCCTTGAGATAATTACAGAGACAAATAAATTTTGCAGTGGCTTGGACATTTTTTTTTTTTTTTTTTTTTTTTTTTTACCAGCGTAATATTTAAATTTTAGGACATTTTTTGAAAATAGCAATTTGTTTTAATACATTGCAATTAGTAATTTTTTTTATTAAAATAGAGCGAGAGAGAAGAAAAAAAGGTTTATCATACAAAAAAGTTACCTTTGAAGTTTTATTTATCAAATCATGAAGTGAAACATTAATTGCATTTTTTTTCTCATCTATTAAGAACTTTATTAAGAGATGTAATAAATAAATATTAAACATTTTCTGTATTGTGTCTTTCGGTAAATATTAATAAATAAAAAATGAAACTGAAAAAAGCACGTGCAAATCTACTTTAAACTTCACAATATGATATATGATGGAGGAGTCTTCAATTAGTTAGCATAGGTTTAAATAAAAAGAGTTTTGCTCAGGAATAGATTAAATGTCCCCTTATATATATATATTAGCCAAAATCACTGATCGAGTAACGCGTTGCCGTCACCAGCAATGAAATTATTTATAAACATGAATTACTTTACAATTGAGAATGTTTATTGAATTTCGTAGTTATTGTTGCAAGAAAATAGCTGAGATTCATGTTTTTTTTTTTTTTTTTTTAAACTTTGCTGACTTTTTGGCACCAAAAAGAGTTATTGTACCTCGCCGATTCTACCAAAAAAAAAAAAAAAAAAACAATTGCCCGAAATTACGCGAACCTAAATTTAAACGATCATAATATCCCTTAACAGGCAGCTGCTTCACTCAAGTGAAGAAGCAATTTTCACCCGTCATGCCATTTCCTAGTTTAATACATAGTAAGTTTTTGAAACCACAAAAAAAGTTATCTTTTGAAAAAATATTTTAAAATAAATCTTTAAGTGTAACATATATTTTGCACGTACACATACTGCCGTGGGAAGGCAAATGACGGTATCTGCAGAAATGAGGCTTTGATACATTTGAATAAACATGTTTTGATTAAATATCAACCATAGAAAAACGCTGAAATACCACGTTTTTTTTTGTTTTTTTTTTCGTGCTTTATTTTCGGGGGAAGCCAAATAAGCAACCTGCTACAATCAAGCTTAAGTACAATAGAAGACAAAAATGCATTTAAAAAAATGCAGATAATGAGCCCCCCCCCCCCCCCCTTTACCTTTTCACGGCAGTATATATGCATACAGTTGCGTATAAAATTCAATAAACAGCAAAATAAATTCAAGAAAGCTGAAAATAGTTGGTTATTTATAATCGAAAACAATATATTTATTTATCAAACTGCCCGTATGACCCAAATGGTATTTTAAATTAACGCTTCCAAATACGCTGAATGAATAAATAAAAATACTTACTCTTTAAAATAATTTGCGTCACAATAATCCCATATGATAACGTGAAATAAGAAAAATACCCTAATAATTTTGCACCGAGTCATATTTTTTAGTATATTTGACTTCAAAAGGAGCAATGGGGTCGTTTCCAAAATTTTAAAAGTTTTTTTTTTTTTTCTGAAAGAGCATGCTTAAAAACATAGAATCTGACTATTTTTAAATAATTTCTTTAAGTTCAATATTAAAAAAAAAAAAACTTAAATCGGCGCTCTTTCATCGTTTAACGCTTCTGCCGATGACATCACAAATGATGAAATGGCATTCAGTGTTGCCATTCACGGTCCAAAATATTTGATTCGCATCTTTACTCAAGTGTATTGGCAACGATATAGTTGATAGCAAGCGTAGAGTGCAATTTTAATTCGCTGCTTGATTATCATAACGTGGAAACGTAGTAGAAAGATGCGGCAAATTGCATCATTTGTGACGTCATCAAGATCAAGCCTTGTTTGAAAAATCGGACATTTTAAAAAATTAATTTAAGAAAAACAGTTGGGAAAACAAAGATATTTTCTGGGTCCATGTATTTTTTTCTTTTCTTTTTTTTCTTTTGCTCATTCTATCCATTTCAATGACTAAAAGTAGTACTTTTGACTAAAGGAAACTATCCCATTGTAGGATGCTCAATGCAGCCATTTTAGAAAATGAGTTGGAAGAGCTATGCACAGCTCAGTAAAATTCATTAATTCTGAAATTGAATCATACTACCGGAAAAACAAACAATTTTTCCCTCACGTGAGAGCTCATCAAAATAATAATTTAAAAGGGTAATAAACACGATTTTGTTCCTTCGTTTGAAATCACAAACTTATCTGTGATTTTTTAAGCATAACCTTTGTTAATCACCTTAATAATTATTATCTACTGAAGTCAGGGGCGCCGATTTGCAAAAATTATTGGGGGGGCCGGACATCACCGGGGATTTAGGGGGTTATGCAATCCCTTGGAGATCCCCCCACCCCAAATAAAGGTCAGATTTTTTTACCTTGAAAATGCCATATTTTCTGGTGTGTATAATTTTAACAAACAAACAGCATGTGACATGGCGTTTTCGAAGTAAAACAATTTAAAAATTGTTTTACAATTTTTCTGGTTCAACTAAATCATGTCACTTGTCTTAGCAAGAGTTTTTGTGTTCTATTTTATGGGGAGCCGTGCAGTGCGGCGCTAGGCATTGATATAAGGTAGGACATTTGACTTGAATGGAAGGGCACTCCCAGAGACGCCGACTTAAAAAAAATGGAGGGAGGGAGAAACCGGGGGAGGGGGTCATACTGCGGGAAAATTTCTAAATTTGAAATGAAAAATAGTGAGTTTTAAATTTTTTTTTTAAGTATTTTAAAGTCATATAATCAACATTAGAACCCCGAAAACTCGACGAGCCTGATACATATTTTTTGGCTTTGAAAAAAAGAAATAAATATATACAAACACTCACAGTATTTTCGTAAAAAGGTAATTTAATTTACGCATGTCTTTTAAGACCAGTTGTTTCTTCATTAGTGATATCGGCTAACGTATTCGAGTATAAACACAATCTCTCAATGTCTAGTCCCTTTTTGAAAAACTCAGTTGATTTTTCAAAATTTGTTTCACCTCTGTTTAAAAAAAGCAAGCACTGTTGTTCAATACAATGACCTGTCTGAGTCCAGTTGATGTAAACCGCACAATAATGCAAGATTGTACCATTTAACAAACCTCAATATAAAGTGCATTGTAGTACTCCTTTGGGATTTGGGGATGAGTTTAGAAAGCATAATATAATTAATAATTTTCTTGATTTATTGGGGGGGCTTTGCCCCCTCAAAAATATTTTTGAGGGGGCTCGGGCCCCCTCAGGCCCCATGGAGTCGGCGCCACTGACTGAAGTGAAACTTTTTATGCGACTGCTTTGAAATTCTGATCCACAATCTATTTGAGTGAGTAGTTGTTTTTCAATTGTATCCAAAAACAATACGAATATAATAGTAATTACAAAATTTAAATACTTTCGCTTCTTATTCGCAACTCCAGAGCTCGAATACGCTATCTCGCTGTGATTAACAATACTAAAGAAAAAGGTAAAACATTTCATTCCAACGTGTTTTCTTTGGGGAAAATTACATACTTCAGACAGTATATGATGTAATGTAATTTCAGAAGAATAAAAAGAAAACGTCTTACAAACACGATGAAAAATTACTGTCATTCACTAATTGTCAAAGCAAATTATAAGTTACGCCATTTGTTTGTTTTACCTTTTTCATCCGCCATTAGACAGTGGCTACAGCACCCCCTATAGTTTATTGGAGTTGCGAATTGGTTCCCAAAAATAATGTAAAATAGTAGTAAATATAAAGTTGGTAATAAATTAATTTCAAGGCTGAAATTAAACAAGCATATGTTTAGATTTTGTTGATTTTAAACTTTTCAAATGATGCAGGTTTTCGAAGATTTATATGATTCAAGACAAATCAACAGTTTAAAAGTGCAATTCGCAACTCCAACGAACTATAGGGGGCACTGAAATCACTGTCTAATGGCGGACTTAAAAACTAAAACAAACGCACATGGTAGCGAAGAAAATGTTAAAAGTGTAGTGATTTTTGTTCGTACGTATGATTTTTTCGCTTTATTCTTTTTAAATTAATTTTCAAAGTCTTGTGGATATTCTG
Organism: Uloborus diversus; assembly: GCF_026930045.1. Classification (NCBI taxonomy): domain Eukaryota; kingdom Metazoa; phylum Arthropoda; class Arachnida; order Araneae; family Uloboridae; genus Uloborus; species Uloborus diversus. Next base: position 56,620,551 of record NC_072731.1, on the reverse strand, counting down.
ACCCACGTAGAAAGAAATGAGAATTCAAGAAGCATTACTAAACGTCAAAGATTAATGCAAACTACGTAGTTCGTAGTTCTAAGCAGCTATTTCCACGATGTTGAATTCGATATTTATCAATTCTTGATAAAACTAAATAATAATTGTGGCCTGACAAGAATAACAATTAATGCTAGAAAATTCAATATGACATTACAAATTTGTATCGAAAGAAGATGATACTTTTTTGCCTTGCTTGGCTAGCGCTTATTGTTTTCCATTTGTAGCTGAGTTATTTCTCTCGAATTCCCGAATCGGTTAATTTAAAAATTTTCTGTTTCGATTTTTCTAATTTCTGAGTTACGATTTAATTGTGTCATGTTATGCAAATCATCAACAAAATTCTCACGGATATATGGTGGTAGTTTTCTTTTCAGTTTATTCTTATCAGTTACCATTATTTCTTTTCACTTATCGAATTCTCTAATCTTACTACCATTTTATTCCACTCATGATAAAAATTAAAAATGGTTTAACTAAAAACGCGAAATCTCGCCAAGGCTACTTTGCTCGCACTATACTAAAACTATAACCCTAAACAAATTTGGCGAAACCTTTCAGCTGAGAATAAAAGGAATAAAGTAAATTCTTTCTCGGTTATTCATTTTGTTCTACGATAATATATTCAAGAAAATATTTTGCATACTGTCCATTCCAACAAATGCTGCTGTAAAATATGGTAAGTTTAATTAATTTAAGATTAAAAAATAACCCATATTCTTACAAATTTATACAAAACAATAAAATTTTTTACCTTGTATAACGTTATCCAAGTTCGTTAATCCAGAATTTTCGCTTTCACCAATTATTAAGGAAATAATGAAAACTAACATTATTTTGAGAAACTCGAGAATACTACTAAGGGACGAATTAATTTCTGTAGCTGAAAGCAAACTAAGACTCATCGATTGCGTTAATAAATACTCAGAACAAACTGTCTGTGTTTACGTCAACAGACACACGTGGAACGCAACGTGGCAGTGTTTTAGTTGCATTTGCAGTTTTGCAAATCACCGCAAGGTAGCGTATTCGAGCGCTGGAGTTCCGAATTGACATTGCTTTAGTTAAGCCTTGAAATTAGTTTGTTAACTTTTATGAACAAAATTATTTTCATAACTACATTTATTTTTCAGTTTTTGGCAACTATTAAAAAGCGAATTTCGAGCATTGTTTAGTTCTCTCGTTGTTTATAATCTATTTTCTTTATTATACAATTTTGGTGCCAATATGCCAAAGTCAAGCACAAAAGGAAAAAGAGCGTGGCGTGATAGAAAACTTGCAAACCTGCGGCTGAAGTGACAGTTCAAAATGTTTAAAAAAAGAAGAAAAGATAAATGTTTCACTTCTATCGTGTATCTTTACGAGCCACATTTTTTTTTTTTAATGAAATATGTATACAAGTTTACACGTATGGGAACGTCGCCATTTTTGCGGAATGGCCCAGTTACTGTTTAAAAGCTAGTCTTGAATACTGATTTACAGCAATTTGAAATCTTTCGTCCTACGTTGTAATATTTTATGCTAAAAATAAATGATAGAAATCTTGTAATGACATGAAATAAGTATAAGGAGTTTTTAAACATTTAAAAAAAAAATTCTTTTTTTTTTTGAAAAGTCTCGCTACTTTCATTAAAATAATTTTGCACCCCATTTCTCACACGATCCAAAGTTGCCTTGAGTGGCAGGGTAACTTTGCGCCAGATTAATAATTCGCAGTTGAATTTACTTTTATAACTTTCTTTTCTTAACTTTAAATAACTATACCGTACCTTGGTAACTTTTCTTCAACTTTATGCCGGTAGATGCGATAACACTATTAAAATCATGAAACTGCGGACCATAGTTAATTAGAATAACTGTATGTGATTTTGTCTAAACTTAAGACAATTTCGATGGGTGCTTTAGACTTTAAAGATATGTATTTCAGACTCTGAAGTAACCATCTAATCACACTGTCAAATTGCAGTGTTTAAAGGGAAAAATCAACAACAATATTGTAAAATAGTTTTTAATATTATTCAGTATTATAAAACTGAAAAAAAAAATTATTGGGGTTTTATGGTTACAAGGAACCCATTTTTAATTTTAGAAAATCTTTCAGTTTCCAACGTTACTTAGATAACGATCAACATTTTTGTGATTGTTTGCTATGTACTGATGGTAAGGGTTAATCATTCTACCCAAGGCATATGTTTAGCTCCCAATGATGGCTGTTGTTGAGCTGGGGAGTGTTTACAGAATTTGGACATTAAAGATTTTAAAAACTCAGACACTAGTACGCAGAAGTTTTTCGAGCAACTAGCATTTTTCGAGTACTTTGCTGTACTTATTTGTTAGTCGAAGAATCGTCTAAATTGGAACGATGTTTGATGAAATGTAATAGAAATTTAATCATTCATCCTCTCAGAATTGACCTTGGTGCCGTCTTTATTCAGAATATTTTGTTCGATTTAAAAAAAAAAAAAAAAAAACAATGTCAGTGCAAAATTTTGAGATTTTTCAATGAACCACAAAAATGTTAATATAGTCTTAAAAACTTTTTCAATTTCACACAGTGATGAATAAAATAAATGTATTGTAATAGAACCCATTAAGTGTTTCGTAACTATTAGGCCAAAAATTAAAGAGAAGCAAAACGAAAAAAATTACTGCTGATTAAAAAAAAGATCAAAACGTTTCTCATTTCCCTCAAGTTAAAGAGTGTGGGGCGATAACGAGGTTTGCATTTTAAAAGAAAGTGTGCTAACACGAGCTTCGTCCGGAAAAGAAATAAAACTCAAGAAGCATTACAGTTGCATTATTAAACTTAATTTTTCTTTAAGCATTTGAGTAACAAGAAATTTCATTAGTTCCAGATCAAAATTTAGCACCGTGTGAACAAAATGGTAGAGGAAAGTACAATAATCTCAAACAAAACAAATTATAATATACAACCAGTCTTTTCTCGAGAGCCGATTCGGAGCCATTCCACCAAAAAGCCATCATTTAAATACGCGAGAGAATCCTTGTATAATTCACTGAAAAGTTATAATTTTAGAAGATAATGAATAAAACTTGGAAAGTCACAGATACTTTTGTGTTTTCTCTAGCAAACACAATTGTGTTCGTTATCCTTTTGAATTACAATTTTTAATGAAATATATGAGCTGGTACGTGCGGGACAAAATGTCCATTTGTCCGCGGAATGTCCCTTCATCCCTTTTCCACGTGAATAATGAGTACAACAAGCGACAATCAACGGAAAACGATAATTCAGTTTCGACTTAAATATAAATACTTTTAAGTGCACAAATATTTTGAACTTGTCATATCTTGAAAGTTAATGCGGCTGTTAACAGCTTAACTATTGCATGCGTCGGACAGCCATTCTCTCTGTCCTTTAGCTCCCTGCTTTCCCTTATCTGGCGCGTATTGTCCGTCTGTCCACCCCTCGTTTCCCAATCGAAAAGTTAAGCTTCCTGCCGTTACTATGGTAACGGCGATGTGGTACATCATCCTCTCCTTTTCCCGAAGCAGCTAAGTAACTTGTTATTACTGTAACGGTCTTATTTTCCTCGACAGGCGCACTAAGAATTACTTTATAATCTTCTTAAATCATCCGGTTGCTCGTTATATCTTATGCATCGCTTGACGGAAAAGTGAAGCGAAGAGGGCGGAAAGGATAGAATGCAGTCTCCGGCGTCGGATTCATTTCTTCTTTTTTCTTCTGTCTATTTATTTTTCTTTTTATTTTTCAAATTAAATTTTACCATTTGCAATCAAATGATTTTGCTTGAATAAAGTTTAAGCAATTACTTTAAGGTAAATTTTTCATAATATGGTCAAATGAAACGTTTCAGAAGATTAATGTAAATAAATAAATAAGTAAAGAAGAATTAATTTATATTTGATAAACTGCGTTCATTTTCGCTAGTCTTCTTCCACAAAAATATTAAACTTAGAAAATTGCCCGTCATGGTATGACGGGTGCAAATTGTTTCCTTATTATAGATATTTACCGTAAAATTCGACTTGTTCAAATAAATACATATGAGAGAGAAATGTTTTACAATGAGTGGAAAAAAGTTAAATTCATCATTGCCACAATGTCTTGAACTTAAAACGAACCGCCAAGTTATTTTTACTCAATGCCTGAACAGTAAAGCAGTTGCTTATTGGATCTAGTTTTGCATTGCTAAAACAATCACTTCTTTGCTTCTGAAACGCTGCCGAAAAACATTATCTAATCCCAAATAAAATTATTGAATTTTAAGTGATGCAGCAATGAAATAATGCCGTCTCGCAAGCCTATCGCGCGAGTTTCATTGTTGGTGATGCCCAGGAGCGTTACTCGATCATTCGCTATTATATATATGAGGATTAAAAAATAAATAGCTAAATTAACGTATGAATTTCTGATGATCGTTCAGAATCAAGACCATTGGGCAGATTTCTATGTACAGTAGATTAGAAGAGCAAAAATAGATTAGCAGCCTGATAAAGAGAATCTCGAAATGGTGCTTCTAAATTTCAAGTTTTTCCCCTTTGTATTTTATTTATTTATTTAATTGTTAAATTTAGATTTCAGGAAACAAAATCACATACATTTGTTACCACGGCGTAAAAGAAAGTTTTTCAACTTTTATAACACTTTAAAGTCTAATTATTCGCAATTCTAGAGCTTGAATACGCTACCTAGCGATCACTTAAGAAACTATGAAAAGAGGTAAATCATTAAATTCTACGCTTTTTATTTATTGTAAAATATAGATTTCAGACAGTTTTAGATCTAGAAATAAGTATATGGAGAAAAAATGCGGTGAAGTTTTAATTTCCAATTTTATTTGAAAGAACAAATTTACTAGCAAAATAAAATATCCCGCTTCAATGCAAGTTCTACTACAGAATATATTTTTCTCTCAATAGGTATTGTAATTCTCAAAATAAGTTTCCAATTAGTTCATTTTGAAAAATATAACCAATCTTAACTACTTCACTCTGCTCTACATTTTCCGACTGGTTTTAAAGTATAATATGATATTGAATATTTTATCTATCAGTAAAACGCAGCTCTATCTATTGGACATGCCCTCAAACTGTATAAAAAGGTTGTACACTCCACAACAGTCCACTGAAATTATCTCCAAATTCGAAGATTAATGTATGGAGAAATTTGAAAATTTACCTGAGCCTTTGTTGGGGGGTGGTGACTGGCGAACAGTGGTGAGCATGTGATGAAGACGCGGCCTGGAAGTATGTAGTAGATGCTGTTGCTGAGGTAGTTGTTGTCGTTGTTGTTGATGATGATGAGGGTGATGATGATGAGTACCTACAAAAAGCACAAAAAGGATGATCATCAAAACTATAATAGTGTAGTTTCAAGCATAAATAATGTATTAGTTAACAGCAAATCAAAAAATATTTCTGAGGACCCGAAAGGATGATTTAACGCCATTTCTTCTAAACTTCAAGAAGTTCAAGAATGAGACAACCAGGGTTATTTGGCTTAAATCCAGTAGCGGATACAAGGGGCGCATGGGGGCATGACCCTCCCCCAAACCGAGGGGAAAATTTTGAATGTTCGCATGAAAAAATATTTAAAAAAAATGGTGTAACCATGAGACAAAGTAAATATCTTTTTGAATTCAATTTTTTACATGAAGTAGAGGATACAAAGAAGGCGGGGGGTAATGGGAGTCGTGATTCTCACCCCCCCCCCCCCTCCCAATCTCAGATAACAATTTTTCAATCTGTTGTAAGGTTTATTGCATTTGAGTAGTGAAAATGACTGCTTGAAGAAGAAAGAAAAGAAAACCTGACCGAAACCACAAGAGAGAGTAAATAATTGTTGAATTCCCTTTTTTGGGGGTATTACACGTCACTTTTCTATTTATATGCAGGCAGTAAATTAACTTTGCTTGAGACAGTCTCTTCTTCGTGGCAGTTGTCTTCAGGTGCCAGTATAATGAAAAGAAGTGTCTGCCGCCCGATCGCTTTTTACAGAACAAATTTAACCGCAATTAGTTATTGTAATGAGTCAGTATTCTTTATATAAAATTCCTGTAGATTATTCTTTTCTGTTGTGATTTTTAGATAGTTTCATTTTTGTTCCAGCTGATATTTAAATGAGCTGTAAATAGTTAGTTTAAATCAGTGTTTTGGTCTTGTGTTTTGGAGAGTGTCGAGAAAGAAATGTAAAATTTTAGTATCGTGTTCGCCTGAAACCTCGTTACAAGAAGGTTTCCGTAATTAGCCCATCGTTTAAGACGGAAACTGTACTCAAAAAAGCCGCGTTTGTTAGAAAAAAGACTACCTGTAACCAAAATAATGAAGCGTTCGGTTGACAAAACATTGTTGTCTTTTTTGAAAAGTTAAAAAAAAACTGATGAACACAAAACCGATGGAAACATATCCGGAGTTCTTTTATCAGACTCGGAGAGTTGCAACATCTTCATTCGCCTCTGATTTTTCGGTTAAAATAAATTTTCCAATTAATTAAGTTTTCAACCAACTAATGGCCGATTTTCTGCTTTTGCTGTCACTTAAAAAAAAACCTAAGTTCAAGAAAATTGTCGTACGTAAGACTATATTCTTGAGTATGACCCCCCCCCCCCTAAAATGAAATCCTGTACCTGCACCTATTTAAACCACCTTGGTTTCAACCACCGTTTAAACCAAATGGATTTTTAAATGGTTTTTTGGATAAACTAAATCGCTTTGCCCAAACTGTTTTCATACATTTTACATATTATTGGGAAAAGTTAATTAATACAAAAAAGCCAATACTGCTTCAGAGATAAATTACCAATTGATGCAGAGAGAAGCAAAGGGATGTAAGTGAACATTTTCAAGTTTTGAATAAAATGCGTTAAAGATATGCCGTCCTAGGTAGACTTCATTGATTTTTTTTTCTAAATCATACTGTACTGCAGCACCTACTAGGGCTACTAGTACAAGCTCTTGCCCCAAGACAGAGGAGAGGTTTTCCCTACTATTTGTACATGTTATAACCAAATTTTTAATTTTGCCACCGACACCCCTTTGCTTTTCACTACCTTAACTAATAAATTTTCAAACTTATTTTTTAAACATAATTCAAGTTTGCTAAATAGTTTTTCTTTTCTTTCTTACCTTTTTTTAATCGATTCTAATCAATGTGACTTTCATATTAGGTAAATAAATATACAAGACAGACCAATTTGTTATCTAAATTTACTTATTTATTTTTCTTTCATTTCTCTTTTGCATCTCAAAAAAGCCAAAAAAAAAAGCATATCTCAGCCAAAACCTCATTTTACTACCCAACTGACTTGTTTACTTAAGATTTATGGAGATAAATCATTGAAGCAATCCCTAAAGAACATAAATTTGGAGTCGGTAGAATATTTAAATGACAAGATTTTAAAAAAAAAAAAAAACTAAAGTCTAAAAGCACTCAGAGTAGACATAATATGGCTCTAATACCAGCACATTTTTGGCATCCAGGATAGATGATGTAGGCAGAGCACAGAAAAAAAAGATGTATAAAATTTTGACAACAGAAAAATTAGTGCTTTTACAATAAAATTTAATGCCGAATTTTCACCTTTCAAAAAAATTTTTTGATCCCAATATAATAAAAGAAGTCCACTGTATGAATGAGAGAGCAATCAAAAAACATTAATTTTTATGACCTGCTTAATTAAACTGTGTTAATAAAAGAATATTTTCTTTATTTGGATTTGTAGTGTCAAAAATAAGGAACACATTAAGATTGGACAAGACTTCAGAACTTGTTTTTTCATTAGAGACTTTTTATTATTGTTTTGTACAGAAAGAAATTGTATTCCTAACCACATTAAACTATAAGAAATAATTTCTACAAAGAAAAACATAATAACTTTCTTAAAGTCTTTTTACCCAATTTGTGTAAGTGTTCTTATACATTAGGTTACATGATCTGTAACTTTTTTTTAATCTTTAAATACAATATGTGTTGATCTTCTGATTTTGAAAGTTGTATAATATACATCAGATTTGCGATTTGTTTGTAGATACTGCAAAATACTTTCTTTTAGTCCAGGATCTGAAGGGGGTTGAGCATACATGGAAAGGCTGACGCAATATTATTTCTGATTATTGTTACAGGCACGATGGTGATTATGAAACCACATGTCGTCGCCCCCCTGGGTGGTCGACAACCCCGGGGGAGGGGGGAAAGCAGTGGGGGAACCGTTTTCTGAAACACTCATAACTCGCGAACTATTTGAGATAAAACACTGAAAAAAGTGGCAATCGATGCAACAAAACAAGTGCTTCATAAAAGCTAAATATAATTATGGACCTATCTTTGTTGGTTTCTGAGTAAAATTCCATTTTTCGCAAACAAGCAAAATTTTTGAATAAAATGCGCAAAACAAACTTTTTGACCAAAATAAATTCCGAATCAAAATTGTTTGATTTTTTTTTCAAATAATGTCCAAAATATCATTATTCAGTTTGTTAAAATCATTTAAGTTCTGCTAACGCGTTGAAAAACAAAATGACAGTAGCAAGCTCGAACACGATTTGCATTATAGTTCAGGATCTGAAGGGGTATTTTTAACATGCATGGAAGACCTGACGCAAAACTATTTCTGATTAATGTCACAGGCACTATAGTGAATATGAAGCCACATGTATTCGCCCCCCTGGATGGTCGACAACCCCGGGGAGGGGGGAAAGCAGTGGGGGGAGCCGTTTGCTAAAACACTCATAACTCGCGAACTATTTGAAATAAAACACTGAAAAAAGTGGCAAAAGATGCAACAGAACAAGGGCTTGAAAAACCTAAATATGTTTATGGTCTTATCTTCGTTGGTTTTTAATTAAAATTCCTTTTTTAGCAGCCATGCAAAAATTTTGAATAAAAACAAAAAGCTTTTTTGTCGAAGATAAGTTCTTTTTTAAAATTATTTAACCGTTTAGGGAATCAATAAAACCTGAAATTTCATTATTCAGTTTGTTTAAAACTACTTAATTATTACCAACGTTAGCGTTAAAAAGCGAAATAGAAAATGCAAGCACTTGCGTAAGTTAGCGCATTGAACAAAACGGCAGTATGCTAAGGAGAAAAAAATAGCCTTATTATCCTTATGACGAACTATTCATTCTTCAGTTTACAAACTTATTCTAATTGCAAAGTATTTAACTATGACTTTAATTTTGTTATATACTGCTTTAAATTTGAGAGGAACTAGTGAACCAGGCCCAGAGTAGTTTCAATTCAAATATAATTTTAATTTATTTCTATTAATTTGTGTTTTCAAGTTGCACAAAAGAATATTGCGGGTATTGCGGGTACTGTTTTGCGGATATTGCTTTTTATAATTTACTCAACAAAGAACAATGAAACAAGAAATAATATGTACTAAATCAATATAAAAAATGTGAAGCTTGAGCTTTTATGAAAACGAATATAACTATAAAATTATACACTAGAGTTCTAAGAAAACTAATTAAATAAAATTAGTAAAATAATGCGCATTAAAAAATAATTGTAGAATATCAATATGCATACATAAAGCATTAATATATCAGAAATTCTGAAAGCTGGATCATACTCTTTTTTGTTGACTTGTAATTGTTCTATTGAATCGTTCTCTTCCGAGTATTTTGTAGTTTATGGATTTTTGCTTTAGTCTTAAAAGCACAGTATTTACAGCAAGATGAATTATTAATAAAACAATTACAAGATTATTTACAGCTTTTGCCTGCGCAGGGTGGAATTAAACTATCACTGGTTGCATCATAAGGTGTGGGGCTTTATTGATTTATTTTCATTCAAGTATGAAACCCAAACTTGGTTACATCTAAAGGCACTGCTAAGGTACAGGGGAATTGATTCAATAGTACAGTATTGAGCAATACTTCTTAGCATATGTTGGAAAGAATTGCAGCAGCATGGTAAAGAGCTGATATTATATTTATTTGTGATGGAAATGACAAGAAATTATTGTAATGTACTTTCTTCGGAACTTCTGGTTTTCAAGTTATGAAAACGACAGTGAGATGTACCGTCGTGTTTAAGGTCCACTCGTGTAGTTTGACAGTTGAAGAGAAAATTTTATTATTTTTTATTTGGAGACCTGCAAAATCTTTGCTACATTTGAAAGTAGTGTTTGGGACATTATGGACCAAAGTCATTCATTCCATCGATAACTTGAACTTTGTTCTTAAAATAGGGTGCTTCTTCCAGAGTTTTGCTGCAAGAAGTATCATTTTCAATTACATTCACGAAATCGAACCTCACGCTTTGCTTCAGTGAGCCATTCTGATGAACCTAACCTAGCATTGGGCTTATTGTATGGGAATGATTTTTAGATGTACTAACATCACTTTTGAGCTAACGTTTCCCAGGTTAAATGTTTTTTTTGGTTTTCTTTTGCTGTTTTGCAGTCGCTATTGAAGACATTGCCATTGCAGGACTTCTCTGGATAAGAGACTATTCACATTTTCTTGAACGTTCCACTGAAATTTTGATGCTGCTTATGTGGCAATAGCCTCGCTCACTATGCTTCATAACTCAGGTGTAAAATCTGCTAAAGGGTTATCCTGATCATTTATCCTTTCCGTAATTACTTCGTACTTGCAAACTTGCATGTTTTAATTTTTAAAAAAGTCCCATTGTGACATATACTAAGAAGCTATAATGCATTGTTTTGATAATATTACGAAATAGAACCACTAAAACAGGTGAGCCACAAAATTTACTTTGGTTTATGTCGAGTCTTCAAGGTACATTCCGCAAACTTGTTTTTTTTTTCCTTTTGTGAATTACCTCAAATGCTTTTTGAGCTTGCTTTTATTTCACTTTTCAACGCTTTGATAATATTTAAGTAATTTTAAACAAACTGGATAATGATATTTCAGATTTTATTGGTTCCTTAAACAGTTAAATAATTTTGATAATTTGAAAAAAAAAATGCTTATTTTATTCAAATTTTTTGCTTGTTTGCGAAAAATAGAATTTTACTCAGAAATTAACAAAGATATGATCGTAGTCAAATTTAGCTTTTATGAAGCCCTTGTTTTGTTGCGTCAATTGCCACTTTTTTCAGTGTTTTGTTTCAAATAGTTCGCTAGTTATGAGTGTTTTAGCAAACGGCTCCCCCCACTGCCTTCCCCCCTCCCCGGGGGTTGTCGACCATCCAGGGGGGCGAAGACATGTGGTCTCATAATTACTATAGTGCCTGTGACATTAATCAGAAATAGTTTTGCGTCAGGTCTTCCATGCATGCTCAAAATACCCCTTCAGATCCTGAACTATAATGCAAATCGTGTTCGAGCTTGTTACTTTCATTTTGTTTTTCAACGCGTTAGCAGTACTTAAATGATTTTAACAAACTGAATAATGATATTTTGGACTTCATTTGAAAAAATAATCAAACAATTTTGATTTGGAATTTATTTTGGTCAAAAAAAGTTTGTTTTGCGCATTTTATTCAAAAATTTTGCTTGTTTGCGAAAAATGGAATTTTACTCAGAAACCAATAAAGATAGGTCCATAATCATATTTAGCTTTTATGAAGCCCTTGTTTTGTTGCGTCGATATCCACGTTTTTCAGTGTTTTATCTCAAATAGTTCGCGAGTTATGAGTGTTTTAGCAAACGACTCCCCCCACTGCTTTCCCCCCTCCCCCGGGGTTGTCGACCACCCAGGGGGGCGACGACATGTGGTTTCATAATCACCATCGTGCCTGTAACAATAATCAGAAATAATATTGCGTCAGCCTTTCCATGCATGCTCAACCCCCTTCAGATCCCGGTCTATTTGCTTAAGAATACATAATTTTAATTTTATTTTTATTTATCTATTTATTGTAGATTTTAGAAAGCTATAATTATGAGAAAATTTATTTACAAGGTTTTATTCTAGATTATTTATACTTAATCATGCTTAACTCTCATAGTAAATTATTTCCTTGATTATTTATTTACATCAAGGTCCATTTATGTGTAGTAATTTTTTAGCAGTTATAGCTTTTCAAACGATATTTCTCCTATAGAAAACTCTACTTATGAGAAAATGAAATTACAAGATTTATTCTTAACTATTTAATCAATCATCAAGAAAATAGGTACAAATGAGAATATTAAACATTCATTATCTATTAATTCATAAAATCTTCATAAAACCCTCATGAATTTCCAAAAATAAAAATTGTTGTTCTTTCAAAAAGTGTTTAAACTAAAAAATCCCAATGTAAACCGAAAAAAAATTGGTTCAAACCAGAAAGTAACAGGTTTTTCAAAAAAAAAAAAAAACACGATTTTTTTTTACAAACCCTGCAAACACATGTTGCAGATTCAAGAAAGAGTGAAAATTTAATACTTAAGGTACGAATGAAGAAATATTAGGTGCCTTTTGCCGTAATTTGATAATTTTACACTGTTAAAACTACAGGTTGCATTTGGCACTTTTCGAGGGTGAAAAGCTTGTTCACCAGCGGCACTCTTTACGGTGCCGAAATTGCACCCTTAACACGGGCGAAAAACCGGCACCCTTCACTCAGCGTGCACCGCGGTGAAAAACGGAACCCTATGGCAGAACATTGGCACCCTCTGTTTTCTGTTGCTGAGCACTCCCCCCCCCCCCCCCCCCCCCCCCCCCCCCCCCCCCCCCCCCCCCCCCCCCCCTCGGTTTTGTGTGCATTTCCGTAAACAATTGTATACATTATTATTTATTGTTTTGAGTTATAAAAAGCTAAGTCTTGGTACATTTTCCACATTGAATAGTTCTGAAAATGATTAAAACTTGTACTTTAAGGCATTTGATCACATTTCAACTTTCGAACATAGTTTAGAAGTGTTCATGACTTAAATTTGTCTGCCGTGCACTAATTTTCGTACATCCACTTGGATTGCTCAGTAATTTTAATATGTTATTGACATTTACTGCAGCACGATCGTACCGAAAATGAAGAACGTAGGTACTATTTGTAAATCATTTACACGAACAATAAATATTCAATTATGTTGCAATCATGGAAAAATAAAACCTTTCATCACGTTCAAAATTTTAGTCAAAGAGCACCATATTAGTACGTACGTATATATGATTCGACATTTGAATATCCGTAAAGAATATAAAAGAACAAAAGTCTTTCGATAAATTAAAAGCCAAAACAAATTCTAACGAGTTATTCATTCTTACTATTACTAGAGTGACGAAAAAAGTTCAGTCATTCGCTTTAAGCAATAACGCCGAGGAAGGAGAAGAAATTTCTTTTTCTCAATCCGCTTTCCTTTTTTTTTCGTGCTTTTATGTTTTTGCTATTTGCATCATCGTAATTAGAGTTTCCGTTCACTTGCTGAGTGCATCACATTGCTAACAATGAATCTCTTAGTTAAAAATCCACAAGATTGTTGATAATACAAGCAAGTAAAACTACATAGTCAAAATTAATAGTTGAAATAACTTTTCAAATATCATCTAATTTAAGCGTTTTGATTATTAAATGTTACTTATCCGGTGCTGATAGCTATTTTTAGGTAAAATTTATGCATGATAGGAATAGCAAATGTATATAACGGCTAACTGAAGAATCAACGTACCTTTGAAACAATTTTAAATATGTTCGAAAGCCTTAAAAGCTACACTATGATCAAATGCATGTACTTACGCGAAACTTTGAAGAGTAAATCGCAGAAACTTATAAGTTTTAATCCAATTTCGTACTTCATTCAATGGGAAAGTGCATGTGTGTAGTTATTCTTGCGTCCGCCATTGATTGTGGTTGAATGATGTCAGAGCGGAGAGCGCATGCGCCAGCGTTTCACCCATGCATTTAGGAGGTCCGTTTTCACATTTATTAACGTCATTCACCTTCATCACACTTCCTAGCCTCTACTGCACCCTGAGGCCCGGTGTTTTCACCCCAGGGAGCCAAATAGTTAGTCAAAGGCACCCGTAGTTTTGACAGTGTAGTAGTAAATTGGTTTGAAATTGGGAACATTATCCAGATCTTAGGGTTATGCGCGAGAAAAAAAAAGAAAAAGAGAAATACCCTCTCAAAATGCTTCTCACACTATTCTTGCTTATTTTTACGTAAAATAACCCCCCAATCTAAATGTAACTACTGTTTTCTCCCATTCCCTCCCCCCCCCCCATTTTTAGAGGCTATAGTTTTTACACTCCACCTTTCAGTTTTTTGGACACAGTACTACGCAATTTTTTCAGTTTTCGAGTTTCATAGCCATTATTTTTATTTGTAGGCGAAGGTAGCATAATATTTGTCAAAAACATTCTTTTAAGGGGATAGAGAAGTGGAAAGCTCAAAAGCATGAACGTTTCTAGCAAGAAAGGAGTCTCATGGAGGTATTCACCCCTAAAATATTTAAACAAAGCATTAAAAACAATATTTTTTTCTGGATTTGTTTTTACAATTTTTCCACTTATTTTTCGGTGTAAAACCATAGTATCGACCTCACTCCTTCAACCCCATGTCCAAAACAATTTTCACGCTATACTTTTTTTAGGAAGCATCACATTTTGTATTTATCGCTTCTTGATATACTGCTACAAATGGGGGCAGTTCATCTCAGACACATAAATATACATTAATGCTACATTATTAGCATACTTAATTTCATTTTTAATGTTAAATAAATCTGTGAAGAAATTGAAGAAAAAACGATGGAATGTTAAAAACTGCGGCTTCTTAATTCTTTTATTTAGCCGATATTCTTTTCTTTGGCAAAGAATAAACGATTTTAGTAAACCAACGTTTACTTACTCACTTCAATGCAATGAAGTTTTCTCAAATGATGATATTAGTATTATTATTATCGTTATTAATTTTCTTATTATTTTAGATATTTGTATAAATACTATTATTATTGTTATTGATATTATAGATATTTGTTTAAATACTATTATTATTATTATTGATATTATTATAATTATTATTGTTGTTGTTGTTGTTGAATTGGTACAAAATTAAAAGAATCACTCAACTACAAGATACTACAAAAAGTCAATTAAAATTAATTTTGAAGAAAAAAACTGAATTCAATGTAAAAAAAAAAAACAGTAAATTTATAAATGTACATGTTTCAGTGAAAGTTCAAATTTGGAGAATGCTGACATTCACCACGGACGCCCACCTACGGGGGGTCATAGCGCAGACTGCGTCTTTGAATTTAGGGAGGTGTTTTTCTTCCTTTTGGGGGGGAGGGATTCTTACTCTTGTGTGGTTTTCACGATATTTACGGGGTTTCGCCTTTCCTCTTTGTCGGGGTGGGCACCCCTGGATACAATGAAAATATTCGGTCATTCACCAAACCCTGTGCTACGGAAATTTTGATATTCACCAGCGAATCTCGTCACTTACCAGGTTTCGGTCTTTTACAGTAATATATTCATCCCTAATTCATTTAAACAAGAAAAATCCAGTTGAAAAGCGACTTTTTTGTCGCCAAGATGAAATGCTACAACAAGACGAAACGCCAATTGTGCCCCATTTTAAGGCTTTGAAGACATCTCAGGTACGTTCGAAGGAATGTGCAGAATAAATGGAATATGATTTGTCAAATTACAAAGTCGACAACACAATCGTTCTGACGGCGACAACGAGAATAAGTAAAAATAAAATGGCCGTAGAAAGGGGGAAAAGAGAGAGAGAAGGCGAAATAAAAAAATAAAAATCTACAATTCCAAAATCCGATGTCAATTTCCTACGGCCTTGCTTACGCATCTATCCAGATAGAAAGAATAGAAAAGGAAGAAGACTAAAATCAATTTTACGCAAAGCAGAACCCACTTTCCATCTCAACATAGTTACAAACTCGATCCAGAAGAGGGGACAAAAAAGAAGGAAATGTGTAAGATGGAACGAAAGAGCGAAATTCGTGTGCATCCCTCTAAATCAGACCGATCTTTCAGCTTTTTTTTCCTATCCCGCCCCGAAGCGACGGCGAAAAAGGGACAGAATGATGAGCAAAGTGTGATGTTGAGGGGTGGGGAGAAGCGAATTTCCATTTCTTCTTTCCCTTTCAAACCGCAAACTGAAAACTCTGGTTCGCAGCTCGGGGGCTTCGAAAGAACGGACCGTCCAGTTTACATGTAAATTTTGCCTGGGAAATTTTCAACATAGCCGCTTCGCATCATATATTTTTATTCGTTTCTATTCCTTCTTTTTCTTTGAAGGTTTTTCCCCCCTTCTTTCCCCAAGTTCCCAAACCATGCAACTTGCATGAGCTGCAGCCTTGGGGGGCTTTTTTTTTTTTTGAATTTAATGAGAGCCTGGGCTTGGACACCTACGTTGAAATGCATCCACTTTCTTCGGGCCATTCCTGCACTTTCTCTGAAAAATCATTTAAGAGACTTTAAAGGGACATAGCTACTTTACAGAAGTCATTCCGCCCCCTCTACACACACTCGTAACCCTTTAATAGAAACATAAAATGACGCAATAGAAACCTTTCTTACCTCATAAAATTCTTATTAGAAAATAATTATTCTGGAAAAGTAGAGACCAAATTTTACGTCCTAAAAGTAAGAAATTTTGTGATACGATTACTTAACGACTCTTTCTTTACCAATCTCTCTCTCTCCTCCCTCAAATAAGAATTTTTACCAATCAATGCGCTAATTCGAAAATAATAATTCAACGAAAATTCAACATACTGTTTGGCTCCGTTAGTTTGCAGTGATCTTCAAGCTACCCCGACTTTTGTGGTACATTTCTGTAGTTTTTATGACTCAAGAAAAAAAACCTCGAAAATATACTATATTGGGTTTGTTTCCGACAAGTTTTTCACAATCAAGAATTTCAGCCAGATGATTACTCAGCGCAGAGGAGCAACGAACTTCAATTTTTAAAAGGGCGGAAATTCTCAATTTGCCAAATGGAAATTCAAATTTTGCCCGAATGACGATAATGTTGCCGAATGAACTCGGCTAAATTATATATATTCCTTACTTATTTCTCCTTACTAATTCGAATATTAGGATTTTTTGGGGAATGTTAACTTTATTTATGAAGTTTTCTCATTCGAATTACAACTTATTGAGACCAATGTCCAAATTTTGAAGGCAATTTATAATAAATATATCGTCGCTTAAAAGCAACAATAGAATATCTTAGTGTTATTCCTGGGATTAGATGTTTTAGTGTTGCTCCGAGGCGACGGTATGTCGTCATTATTCTGACGGGAAATTTTGCATTATGTTGTTTTCTTTTATTTAATCCTGATTGTTGGACACACGTCATTTGACACAACTTTATTTCCGACGTAGACCGTGGAAAGTCGGGAGACGCTGCTAGTGATTTGATTAAACTGAAACTAAAGTTAAATTTTCAGGAACTCTCCGCAACTAAGTATTAATTGTAGCAGCCTCATTCGCACAATTTAGAGGGGGGGGGATGACTTTGTCAAAAAGGCAATATTTATTCAAGTTTCTAACGCTGAAGTTTCTTCAGATTTTCGAAATGCGAGTCTTTAGATCATCTTTTGTGGCTAAGAAGTTCATGATAAAAACCCGGGAAGCAGTTTTTTTTTATGTATCGAAAACTGCTGCCAGATTCCAAACTGATTCTTTTTCTGAAGTCGAACTTCCAAAAAAGTGCTGATGAATCATATGTACTCACGCATAGGCAAGGATTCTTTGTTCTCGCAGACTATAGCAGAAGAAAGAGAAAACAATAAAAAGTGAAAATAACTTCGTTGAAACCCATTTCACCAGGAAAGAACTGATGGCCCGTCAAATAGCAAGATCTATAGCCAACATTGTTGGCGAAAATACTTTACTATATCACTGAATAATTGTTGCTATGTTCACTGTTAAAAAAAATGTATTCAAAAATGAAACTCTGAATGTATTCATTTTTTTTTAATACAATTGATTCAAAAATGAGTAAATGTGGCATCAAATACAAACATACGAGAAATACGAGTCATGAAATGAGTACATGTGTTTCTCAAAATTGAACCTTATTGATTCGGAGCTATATTGAGTAATGAAAATATTCAAAAATGAGTAAATTTTCATTATTTTTGAATACCCATTTTTAACAGTGTTCCAATGCAGATATTAAATGGAATAATATATTAAAAACATATCAATAAAATTGTAAATCCAATATTAAATACGAGGGGTTTTAGTTTAATGCAGCGCCAAAAGCATAAAGCGTCTAAAAGTAACTTATATATTACATTTTTTTAGAATAGCCGTAAGGCAGTGATTCCCAACCTTTTTCAGACCGAGGGCCGGATCTTATATTAAAATCATTCTCGTGGGCCAGAACACATATAAAATTTCAAAACATTTCATTCTTTCCTAAATACAGCAACTCCTCGTTATATCGTGCTTGTTGGAAGACAACAGAAAAGCACGGTGAATGACCGAACTCATGAAAGCTTAACAATTCAATAAATGAAAAAATAAATGACATGTGCAATACAAAAAAGATTAGTTTGTTTTCTTATTAGGGTGATTTTTTTCATAAAATCAAAATAAAAATTTTTAAGCAATTGATCTCAAAAGATATATATATATATATAAATAAAATATTTCTATTGTCTTATCGTAGAATACGAGTCGAAAGCTGCAGCTTTAAGCTGCAGCTTTCGATTCGCAAACATATAGCAACATATTTAGATGGATGGGAAATATACCAGTTTAGTTCATTAATTGAAAAAAGAAAAAAATACTTTTCCTGGGAAATGCTTTTTTTTTTTTTCTGTGATGTCAACTCGGAAGCAAAATTTTTTTTTTAAATAATTTTTCGGGAGACAAAGGAAAAGCGCGGTATAACCGAATGAGCGATATAACGAGGAGCGATGTAACAAGGGGTTGCTGTAGCATGGGAAAACTGGAAAAAAAAGAAAGAAATTACAAAACAATAATAGTTGCTATCAATTACTTGCTAGCGCCAAATTTGTGACATTGCCTGTAATCGTACTTTTCGATTTTTATCATTGGACAAAACAACGGGTTGCACAGGTAAGCCTCGCGGGCCGGATGTGGCCCACCATTAAATGGTTATAGACAAAATTATTAAAATGTATATCATAATGTTAAAAAAACACACACAACCATTATAATGAACGTAATGATACATATTTTCGTTCCCTTAAACAACTGAAAGCCTCCCATATGGGTTGGAAGAAATATCATTATCATCAATGAAATATACATTCCTTATGCAAATTACATACCTCTCAAATCGAAGCAAACAAAGTGAATCAAAGAACGAAAAAAGAAGATATCACATGTTTCAGCAACTAGAAATATCAAATATTTAAAACACACCATTCAGAAAGGAGGTAAGATAAGAAATGGTATTACCCAACTTAACGACACAAGAAAAGTCAGCAATACAAAAATAGAGTAATATATGACCATTACGCCCAAATGACTTTAGCCAGCAATTTGTTTATGCACGTATACTTCGAATTAATGGAATATATTTCCCTCTGCGATCGTTTGTAAATCCGGTACTTGCGAAACTTGCGTATTGATGTTGTCTAATCTTGGATCCAGATGTATTTGAGAAGGGAAATTCAAGATTTCTTTTTTCTTTTCCCGTGGGCTATTATAAGCGAATAAATGGATTTTCGTTTTGCCAGGACAAGTTGATTCGAAATCCAGGAAAGACTCATTGCGTGACATAAAAGATTCTAGTACGGCTTTTTAAATTCTGAATTATTGAAATTTATCGTTTTCTCTAATTTAGTTATCTTCGAAATACCATTTACAGGTCACATCCCATGTAACATCTGCGTTTAGAATTTTTAGGATTTGGAAGAAAATAAACATGCATTGAAACCTCAATCTTCTATCGAACCACCTCAGTTCAACTGACCAATCAAGAGTTTCGTTTGAACTACATCAACGAAAATCGCACAGACCATCATAAAGCAAAGTAATCTATCTATTTTTGAGCATTCTTTTGTGATTTAAAACAGGAAATCTCCATCTTTATCCGTCTCTAAGCTGTTTTTAGAGTGGAATTTCACCTCAAACAACATTTCAGATAAATTGTAACAAGTTTTTCTTTCTTTCTTTTTTTTTTTTTTTTTTTTTTTTTTTTTTTTTTTTTTTTTTGAGCAATCACGAACTGCTCATTATCTTCACTTGACGAAAGTTGATATTGCTCTGATTTTTCATATTACCATGGCGACAGTTGTTTTTAATATTTATTTGAGGCAATGAGAAGCAAAGTGATGTAAGTGGACATTTTCAAGTTCTGAGTATAACGCGTTTTAAGATAAGGTACTAGGAAGACTTTCATTGAAAAATTCTTCTAAATCATGCTGTATAACAGTACCTAATGCGGCTACTAGTTCTTTCTCTTGCCCCAAAGTCATGAAAGTTTCACCTACAGTTCGAGGAAAGGTGGTTCACCTACCGTTCAGGAGGTGTTCGGAGGAGGTTCACCTACCTCCTCCGTAGGTTCAGGGGATGGACCCCCTGAGAGAGGTTCACCTACCGTTTGTAGTGGTATCTTCAAATGTTTGATTTTGCCATTTACATCTCTTTGTTTCTCACTGTCTCATTTAGAGAGCGAAATGATCGTTGCCATAACTACAAATCGCCTGCGGTTAGATTTTATTCATATTTTTTTCATTCGCAACTCCAATAAACTATAAGGGGCGCTGCAGCTACTGTCTAATGGCGGATGAAAAAGGTAAAACAAACAAATGCCCTAACTTATAACTTGCTCTGACGCTTAGTGAATGACATTAATTTTTCATCTTGTATGTGGGAAGCTTTCTTTTCTATTCTTCTGAAATTCCATTACATCCCAAAGTGTCTGAAGCCTGTAATTTATCCCCCCAAAAAAAACACGTGGAATGGAATGTTTTACCTTTTTCTTTAGAATTGTTAAACACCGTAAAGTAGCGTATTCGAACTTTGGAATTACGAATAGCTTTGCTCAAGTAGACTTTACATAAATTTCCAGGTTACTGATTCCCATCATTTAAAATTGATAAGAACTAAAAATACCTAACGTTATACGCCGCAAATTATCTTCACCTTTATTATCGCATCCTAATCACCATTTATTTTTTTATGAATACGCCTCGCATTACCTATTCTAGAAAATCACCATTCATAATATGACGTGCGCAATTTCTCGGCCATTTCCATTCCTTTTCCACGTGCAGAAACCCTAAACCCAACAAATGGGGGCCTATCGCAATTCATGATTGCAAAAAACATAATTTGAATTCAAGACGGCAAAATTCAAATGAATTTTTTATTTCCACAAAATTTTAAGGTTTTTAAAAGGTTTATAATTTTAAGTGCAAATTATTTGAATCTAGCATACGATATTTCTAATAGTCAAGCAATAAACTGCCGGAGAAAATTTGCTGAGAGATTTATTAGTATTCAGTCAAGTTTCGACTTCCGCGAGGGACGCGTTCCAAGATCCCTCGCGTAAATCGAAATTTCGTGTTGTGCAAAAGGGTGTGTATACGAATTTTTTGTAAACATACCTAGTTATTTGAGGCATTTGTAAACACCTCTCAAACTGTTTTCAACAAGTTCTTAACTATATATTTCCATTTCTATATATATAAAAATGGAGTTTGGTAAATTTGTTCCCTAAGATCTCAGAAACTACCCGGCAGATTTGGCTGAAACTTTCACCGTTTGTTCAGTTTGGTACTGGGAAGGTTTATAGACCAGTTCGAAAAAAATCCGATTGATAGTTCCCTTTTTATTCCAATTTTAGTAACAATTTTCGCATAAATGCCCCATATGGCGGTGGAAAAAAACGTGCACATATTAACATTATATGTCCATCGAAAGCGCCAATTTTTCTGCTGAAGATAGCATCTGTTCGAAGTTTCTAAGTTGTATAAAAAACGAGTTATGAACTTTTTTGTTCCTTGTTCGAAGGTTTTCATCAACCCAAGTCATTATTTAGTGTGTCATCTCAACTCCCAAGAATTGTTGTATTGTTGAATATTTTTGCGTTTCGTCTGACTTTTTGAGGCTTTTCTCAAGTCAAATCTTAAAGTAACGTTTTTCCACAAGATTGGCTAAAAATAAATGGATTTGGCTGATCATTTTACTTTTAAACGGAACTTATGTAATTAACTAGCTGCGTCGCACGGCTTTGCACGGTCTACCTCGAAAATAAAAGTTATGTCAAGTGACGCCTGTTCAACCCTCAGGATTGGACAAAAAGAAAAGAAAAAAAAAATCAGTGAAATTTTGCAGCAGATTGCGGAAAATCCCCAAAAAGTAAACATTTTAAATCCCCTGATTACAGGAAAAGCCTCAAAACAAAAACAAGAATTTTACCTGTTCATATTCGAGAAATAAAAAATGGCAACAAATCTTTCATCTCAATGATTTTCTTCACCCGATATACATTTTAATAAAAGCGTTGTTGCGGAAAGTTGAGATGAAGCACTGAATAATAATTTGAATGGAGGAAAGCCTTCGAAAAATAGGGATTTGATTTTGTAATCTAAGAGTCATAATTAATAGTTTTTAATTGATATCTCCGCTAATTATTATCGGAGGATTATGTTAAATAGCCAAACATGAAGACGGGAAGATGACGAATCCATCGATACCTGGTTCGATGGTCAGTTCACTGTCGTTCGGGAGAAGAAGCTTGGACATAGATAGATAGATAGATACTCAGATTTTATATGTATAAGATGGTTTATTATTATTATTTATGCTGATTGGACACTTGCTCACTATATCCAACCAACCAGCAGAAATATCGCCAGAATTTCTTCAGAAAGATTTCAGTAGCTGATACATTTGGCAGTTTTTCCCACTGTCGCTGTTTTTGAGCCCAAAGACTACGTAATAATGTTTCTCAGTTTTCACCATATAAACAAAATATCACCAATCAAAGATACTTTTTTTTCAAAAAAAAAAAAAAAAAAAAATACTGTGTAGAATAATTCAACAACTAAATTAGGCAAATCCATAAACCGCAGAAAAACTTCCATTAATTTTTCTTTTTACACGATTTCAAACAATCGCCAAATTTTACTACTTATTTTGGAAACATTTCGGATGAAACCGTTTAGCGCCATTTTATTTTGACCAAAAGTATCTCAGCGTCTGACAACAATATTTCTATAATAAAAATTAGTAAGGAGGGGGAGCATTATCGAAAGTGTCCCAAAATGATTCTCGCAAATTTGGTAAGATTTTAAACCGCACCAAGTGTCTACAAAAATTGAAATTTCCCAAAATAATTAAAGCAAGTGTAAGGGGAACACGGGCGGCTACATTTTTTAAAACAGTTCGTACATCAATAGCCATACAGAGAAGGTTTCAGATTTAAAAAAAAAAAATACTAACAGATAAATCTTTTTAAACATGTAAAGTTTAATTTCATATTTCGGAAATTCTTCAAACTTGTATATGCTTAAATGTCGTGCTTTCGTTTCTAATTGAATACTATTTTGTTCTTTATACTTATTGCTATTTTAGTTTAATGAGTAAGGAAGAAGCTCGATTTTTAATCACGTCAAAAAGGTTTGTTTTAAATTCTTTCGCTTAAAACAGAAAACAAGGGCAAGTAACGATTGTTTCTCATAATTATTACTGACCCAGGCAACGCCGGGTATTTTTGCTAGTATTATATAAAGAAGTGAAATTTTACTGGAATTTAAATTAATGTGTACATAATTCATGTCACCTCAGCAGATTACCAATTCTCGAGTGGAGCTCCGGTCCTTCAGTTTCTATGCATATTGTTGCTAGTAAATTTGATAAAAACGAAAGTTTTTTTTGACTAACCACAAAATTATAAAATATAAGTTTTGCAAAAAGACAACTAGAACCTCGAATTTTCGATACATTTGAAAGACATTATTTATGGAACAAATTCTAAATCATTCTGCATTCCATGAAATATTTTTATTTGGAATGGCTTTTTCTAATCAAGACCCCTTGGTTTAGGGAGCATTTACCCTTTCAAATATATATAATGCAGTCTATCACACATAACAAAGAATAAAAATAAAAACACAGTTCTAATTGTATTTTGGTCAATTCTGTCTCTTGGTCTCGATTTTGTCATTCATTGCAAAAGGAGTAGTTCCAGAAGAAAACGAGCATTCAACACTGCTTTTTTAAGCTATTCTGATAAATTCTAGCAGAGATTTTTCACTAAAAAGTTCTTGAACATTAATTTCCGCTAATATAGGGGAGAGTGTTGTACTTTGGGCCGCTTGTAGCTTAGGAAACTGCTAATTTCTCAGAATCTATTTTTAACAGTCATGTTTTTTGTAATCTCTAATGGTAACCTTCATCACTAAACGGTTTTCGTTTTTTGCTGCCAAATTGGTTCAAGTACATGGCTGTTTCCTGAATCATGAAGAATGTCCCATGGTACAACAAGGTACAATAGGATGTTGAACCTTGGGACAGTTCGGAACTCTTACTTTTAATGCCTGGCAATATTTTATTTTAAAACTGTCTGAATTTTAAAAAATGTATTGGAGAGAAATAAGTTGGAATATTTTAATGTGACTTTTAGATTTTAAATTTGATTTAAAGAATTGACGTTAGAAATTAAAATATAAAAAGTGTCCCAAGGTACAACACTCTCCCCTATTTAATTTTACAGGACATTTTTTTCATTTTTTTTTTTTCTATACTAAATTATAACATTTTTGCACAAGAAGGGTATCTCAGAAAAAAATATTTAACTCACAAGAAAATTGCTGATGGAATTCTACGATAAATTTTATCTTTATAAGTATCTTTCAGTGTAAGAAAAATACTTTTGAAGAAAAATTTTTTTTAGTCTTTGAAAACCAACTAGCAGAATAGTTTAATGACAAAAAACTTTAAAATGAGCCAATTTTCTTATCAATGCTATAATGACCGTGTAATGAAAATTTCTTTAAATAAATTATGACAATTAGTAGTTCTTACAAAAACTTTCACTGCTAGAAGTGCATTTACGTAAGAAATTTTTATTTACAAACATATTTTCTTTAAAATGCCATAACAAATTCCAACACTAATATACTACAAGAAGTATTATACTTAAGTACGAAAGCTTAATTTACAGGACAATTCCCTTGCAAAAAGCTATATTAGTTTCAAGAAAAACTTTCACTGCAATAAGCACACCTGATTAAAGGTGTTGAATTTACAGAAAAATGGTACTCTATTACCGTGTATCAGCCGGCACGCCCAAAATAAGTGAGATGGGCAGATATGCTGGGAAATACGAATTTTCCGGCATGCTGGAAGTTTCAGGGTTCATTTTGCAACAAAAAAAGTGCTAATAAATATATTAGTTAATAAAACTTTTCTATCTTTCTTTTCCACATTAAGAGGGCCAAATTCAGCCCAGGTTTCCTTTTTTCTCAGCCGACCATCTCTTGTTTAGTGTAACCAAACAGATATTTACACTATTATTAATTAATAATATTTTATTATATTTAATTATGTATTATTATTATTTAATTACGTACTATAATTATTATTTAATTATACATTATTATTATTATAAATAATACATTATTTTATGTTTTCAGTATAAATTATTTTTTTTAAGTTTTTTTTAGAACGGTAAGATTGTTTATTGGAAAGCTATATCAAATTCTTTGTGTGATTGTAAAGTATTTTAATTTTACAACTACAAATGTTTTCTTTTTTTTAATTATTTTTAATAAAATTGTTTATTATTAATTAAATTTTTCCTATCAGAATAATTAAAAATAGTAACGTTAATTAATATTTTAATGAAATTAAACCGTTTATTAGAAATAAGATAATGTATAAAACTTTAATTACTTTTTGAGTCAAACATATATTTACTAGTATGATAAATTAATTATATTTTTCTAACCTTGTTTTTTTTTTTTCGTCCCACAAAGAACTAAGCAAGTGTTAGTGAAAACCTGGTGAACCCTAAGTTTTGCGTAATACCGGGCAATGCACAAAAATTTAAATCTAGCAATTTTTTTATTGCAAGATGAGTTTTGTATGAAAACTTCATTTATAGAAAAGACTGTTAAGGAAATACTGCATTAACCCCATTTCAATGCACTTGATTTCGTCATATCACTATATCACTCGATATGTATGTCATGATATGTATCGCGACACATACACGATATTTATTTTCAAAATATCATTTTAATTTCATAATTTCGATATTTGTGTTTTGAACTACGAGGCTTGCAATATAAAAATTATAAGTATTAATCACATTAATAATATTTATTTATTGTTAAAAATAACCAAAAAGTAATATACTCTATTTATTTAATGTATTAATATATCGTTATTATCATGTAATAATATAATATTTCTTTTTATTTTATATTCATAAAATTATTTAGTGATGTAACGGTTTGAATGTATATATACGTAGGTTAAAAATGCCCAGTTAAAAATTGGTAAGAAAAAAGGAAAATATTTTATGCCTGTGCATTGACTAATACGGATTTTTTATTTCTAAGTTATATAATTGTGTAAAAGCAATTAACAAAAGAAAATTGAGTAAAGCAGCCAATGCTTAAGTATCTCAATTAAAATTAGTAAATATTTTAAGAAAAATATTAATTCTAAAATCATATAAACATTACATTTACATATAATAATAATCAATAAATTATACTAACATAACATATGGTTTTATACACCTTTTTCATGTCTCTCACCTTTTTTACGTGATATTTTACATTAATGTACATGTGATAATGTGAATTTATAGGACCAATATATTTATATAATCGGTTTTACATAGCATATGAATGTAATAATCAATATCCAATGCAATAGCCAATAAGAATATTAGTTATTTATGTTACATTTCATTTTAAAACTAGCGGTACCCGCACGGCTTTGCCCGTAGAAAAAAATTAAAAGGTCGTGTGGTTCGCCTGTAAATTTACAAGGAATAGATGATGAATTTCTCGCCAATTTGCTATGTTAATCTGCTCGCCCATGGTATGGTTCTGTTCTACGTTATGATAATTTGGTAATTTACTCGTCTACTTTATGATAGTTTGCTCGGTAATTTTTTTTAAATTGGAATATAAAAAGAACAAGATCGAATTTTCAAAAAATCGCTTCGAGGTGCTCACCCCTATGCTAAGACCCAATTTTGTGCCAAATTTCATGAAAATCGGTCAAACGGTCTAGGCTCTATACGTGTAACAGACATACAGAGATCCAGATATTCAGAGATCCAGACATGCAGACTTTCAGCTGTATTATTAGTAAAGATTTTAAATGGTCCCTTTTTCAAAATGATTGTAAATATCATTCTTATAAAAATATACTATTTAAAGCATGAATTTTTACATCAAATGTATATTTATATATATTCTTATATATATATAACAGCCAATGATCGAGTAACGCTCCTGACGTCGCATAGTAATGACATTCTCGCCACGGCGTGATAATTTGATAATATGCTTTGGTAATATTTAAAATGCAGGGAAAGGCTTTATTGTGACAAGGCAGAACTGGATCCGGTAACTTTACAGTTTTGCTGGTAAGACTGTCGTTTCAGGGAAATGAAGAAACGAAAAATTTGTCAACAATGAGCGCTATCTACTGGAGTTTAGGGTTAATCCACTGGAGTTAGAGTTAAAGTTGTATCAAAATATCACCAAACTAGCAATTGCTTCGTTCAAATGTAGAAGCAATTTTCATCCGTCATATCTTGACGGGCGATTTTCTAGTAAATAATAAAAGAAACATTCATTTTAAATACATGTATTTTAATAATAATGTAAGAAAATAAAAAGCAATGATTTAAGGATGCAGTTACTGTTTAAATAGTTAATTTTCCGCCGATAGAAAATATCGGGAAAATATCACAATATCGTTTTTTTTTCGATATTTTCAAAAATATCATATGTTCGAACCCTGTCGAAAGTACAATGATCCTATGTTTAAATAGTTAATGCACCTTGAAGTCTTTGCCCTAACGAGTTTGGTTTAACAGGATTCGTCTCTACTCGTTTACAAAAATGAGATTATACTTTCACAGAAAAAAGTTTATTTGCGATGAAAAGCTCAATTTACAGGAAAATTTCTTCACAAAGTGTTAGGATAAATTATAACTAAACTTTTCACAGCAAATGTGTACCCGGGTAGGAAAGCTTAATTTACAGGGATTTTTGCTCCTGAAATTATAAACTACTTCGTATTCCTGCAAAAAGAGGGCTTTCGCATGATTTTTTTTTGTTTTTTTGCAAGAGTAGCTAAGAAATAAACAGCGATCAATTTTAATCGATGCTTTCTCTTTAAAAACCATCTCTGGGAAGAAAGTTTTATTTAGAGAAAAATGCCCTTGTTCAAATGTGTTGTAAATATAATGTTAATTTTACAGCCAGAAGTTATGTATATATAGTACTAGTGGCACCCGCACGGCTTTGCCCGTAGTAGAAAATTAAAAGGTGTTTTGGTTCGCCTGTATATTTACAAATAATATATGATGAATTTCTCGCCAAATGGCTTGCCCATGTTACGGTTCCACGTTATGATAACTTGGTAATTTACTCGTCCAGCTTATGATAATTTTGCTCGGGAAAATGTTCTTAAAATTGGAATAGAAAAAGAACAAAATCGAATTTTCGGAAAATCGTTTCGAGGTGCACACCTCCATGCTACAATCTAATTCTGTGCCAAATTTTATGAAAATCGGCCGAACGGTCTAGGCGCTATGCGCGTCACAGAGTTCCTGACAGACAGACAGAGATCCGGACCGAGAGAGATCCAGACAGATAAACTTTCAGCTTTATTATTAGTTAGGTCATCCTTTGTTAAGCGAAGTTATTGGTTGTTGTTTCATATATAAAACGCAGCATTTTTTTCTTTCTCAGTAATTATTTTATATCATCTTTGCACCTGTAAAGTTTTCTTCTTTTCTCACAAAAAACGTGGATTTCAGTAAAACAAATTTTTATTCCCGGTTCCAATTCTACAATTTGGATATTTCGAGCACTAAAAGTTAACAAACAAATACGTGAGCATTTACTAAAAATATTTATCAAATTCAACCTAACAATTCACGAAAATTCTGACAAGCGAAACAACAGTAAGCAGAATAAAAATGTTTTATTCATGATTTCTATCGAAGAGAATGCTCTAATTCAAGTAAAAGAAAAAACAAATACATATATTTTTCATCAGAAGCAAATTGCAAGAGCAAAAATGTAAAAAAAGTGACCAAGATTCTGCGCTTTGGCGCTAAAGCACTTTTTAATTCCGAAACGTACTGAATTTAAGCCGAACAACTCAACACAACTCACACCGAATGAAGAAAATTATACTATGCAGGAGGGAAGAGCAAGCAGTTGAAGATGCTTCCAGGATTTAGACAAATATCCAGTTCGCCCTCACGGGAAATAAACATTATTCTTAAACGAATTCCACTGGAACTTTTATGTTCGCTTGCTTTTAGCGAAATGGCTGTTTCTTACAAAAATCCCGCATTAGAACTAAATGATTGTTTTATACATTAGCCATGACTACTTAGTCCAAAATAGATTGCTTAAACGCAGGATGTTTTGTTTCCTTTCGAAGAAGTAAATTCGAAAAGGTACGTGGAATAAATTCTATTTAGGAAATGGGGCATTTGACTTGCCGCCCATTTAATCTAAAGAGAAAGACAGGAAGTTACGAAAATGCTCCCAAGCACACTAGTTAAAACAAAAGTAATTTTAGACATCATTTGTCTTTGTATTACATTTGCTGCAAAAAATTCTCTTCGGAATCTTGGGTCCAGTTTCTTCTTTCCTTCAATTTCTTTTTGACTATATTTGTTCATTAGCGTACTCATAATGTCTATGGATGTCATTAAGAAGTTAAAATTGCATCCTGTATTTGCAATGTTATGAAAATTTTAAAAGTTTAAGCGTATTAAAATCATTTTAAACAGAAAACGTATATTAAACGAAAGTTCCTTTTTTTTTTTTTTTGAAATTGCCAGTAATGTTTGTAGTGATTTGTGAAAATTAAAGCCCATATATGTCAGGTGATTTAAACGACATTAAATGTTTAGAACTTCAGAATAATGTTCGTAGGGAAATGAAAATCGACACGCACGCTCAGAAGAAGATGTGGATTTTTAAAAATACTTAAAAAAGTAAACCTTAAAAAATAATTTGTAAAAATGTCAACAGAAAGACACACTAAAAAACTACTCACGATTAATATTGATCTGTTGTGCCAAAGCTAAACTTAATCGTAACCATTACCGTGCAGTTAAGTTACTGGCTAAAAGTGTTGTTGCTGAAAATTTGCAAACATTTTGTAAGTTTGTTGGGCAGAACATCCAAAACTTTGTTAACAGATGCATTTTAAAACGGACTTGGATTTTTTGTTATTAAATAAATAGTAATTTGTATGTTATGTACTAGTTCTGTGAAGATATCTTTGCTTTCGCGTTTTACGAAATTTTTAGGGATAAGTTTTCAAACATTTGAATTGTTCGTTAGGAGTACTCATGGAAAATGAGACAAAATGTACTATGTATTAAAAAAGTCATAATTTTTTATGCAAGGCTCCTTTAGTCATTGTATATGCTTCTGTTATTTATTCTCAGATGGCCTGTAGGATTATATGGAATCCAACAAATCTCATATTCTCGCTAAAAAATCTTTAACGACAAAAGTTCACACAGACAAACAGAGATGCACATTTTAGTAGAAGAAACTTTCATCCACGGGGAAAAATAATAATTCGGCAATCAAGAATGGCAATCCGCAATGATATTAATTCGCTCTCTTTCTTCTATTTCTCGATGCCAGATGCATCATTCCTAAACTCGATACCCAATCTCAAGTTCTTCTGATGTACAAATGATTCAGTCAGCAAAATCTAATAAGCTTGTAAGTTTTTCCCCGCCCCCACCTCCCAGACGTGGTCTCTATTGCCCAGCGAATGATGTCGCTAATTTCAGATGTTGATTCGAGTCAAAGCTACAAGGCCTCTACACCCTCACTCCAAGGTAATCCAAAGGTTTCGTGATAATATGTATGCTGTGGGTGAGAAAATTTTGAAGTTACAAGCAGAAACACTAAAAGCAACAGTTGATACCATAATTTGTATCCGGATATTCATTTCCCAAAAATCTTCAGAAGTTCTCACTCGAAGAAAAACTCCAAAACAACAGCCATGCTACCGTTATTCAAGCCAAACCGCAAATGACCTTCAAACGTCCGTACCTATTTGAATAACCTCTATCTCTGAATAGGATGCATTAATAACAGAAAAAAAATGAAGGGCAAGGATGAGGACATGAAAAACAGCAAAAGTAAAAAAAATAGAAAAGAAACCATCATACGGAGGCCCAGAGAGCAAAATCATTGTTCTTTTTTGGCTTTCTCATAACAGCCATTCACAAACGGCACAAAAACGCGCGCGGTTATCAATTCTATTCAAAGTATCTTCGAGAACAAGAGAATTCCGAGGAAAGAAAAAAAGGTGAAAGTGGGGGTCTGCTATACGCCCCTCGTGCCAAATGGCAATTTTAATAGATGCGAAAACAGGTTTTTGAAAGAGTCATCAGAAACTTTCCAATGATCCTCATGCAAAACGGGTCCTCCCATGGCGCCAAGCGAGAGCGGGAATGCAGAGTGAAGATCTATTTAAATCTCTCCGAAATTGTTCTTTTTTCGGCCTTGGAAGGAACGTCTTCAACGGAATGGCATTTTCTGACCCGCCTTTAGCTCGTCAAATTACGCATGCAAAAACGGATCCGGGGATTAGAGGAGGGTGGAAGGGGGCTCATCAGGGGCAGTAAGTGAATATATAGTCTCAGAAAAATGATGCGTTCTTTATTATTAGTAACTGCATGCTGATGATGTTCTCACGATCGTGAGTCAAATCGGAGCTTTGTTTAGGTTAGTAGTTCTCAAAGTGTTCTCAAGATGTAGCCCGACTTTACAATTGGAAAATCGCGAAGGAGTGGAGAGTACTTATTGTCGCGATACAAAGATTAAACATAATGTAATTATTTGCAACTATAAGTACAATTCTTGCTTATTTCTCGATTTGAAAAAAAAAAAACAGCAAAAAAAAAAAAGATTATTTATCTGCCCTGGATGAAATGAATTGTATCTTTTTTATTTGTTGTCTTGTCCCACAGCAATGAGAGAGGAATGCCATTACCTCACAAAGAGGGTGAAACACTAATAAAACAGTACACATTGCATTTTTTGTTTCAAACAGGACACCACAACAAAGATTTATATCACAAGAGGTAGGAAAGAAAACCCAGGGCACTGGTGGATATAGAACCCACAACCTCTGGCATACACAACAAGTGTTTTCACCGTTCGACCACAAAGGGCCTACGAAATGCATTATTAAGTAAAACTCAATACTTTCGACTACAAAACTGCTACTAAACTACTACTAGTTAACTGCTACTACTAAACTACTACTAGTACTACTACTTAACTACTACAGTCGAACTCGCTTATAACGAACGCAAAGGGACCTCGATTTTTGCTCGTTATAAGCGAGTAATCGTAAAAAACGGGTTCGTGAAAAAAAGTTATTTTTTTCATTTCTGTTCAGTACCAAAGAAGTTGGTTATTTACTTTGAACTGTCTTGTTGTCTCTTTTTTGTTTTTTTTCGAGGAACTTGTGGCCCGAAAAACATCTTCATTTGCGTCCGTGGTTTAGTTCGAAGTTTTTCTGCACCTTAGATGCCATTGAGTATGTCAAGGGCTGTTGGATTATTCACGGGATTTATGTCTTATTTATAACTTTCAACTGAATTCGAAATGTCTATGAAGTTTTCCCAAAAATAGGATAATCTTTTCTGAAGTGGAAATCAGCAGAAATTTTACGAAATGCAAAAATTTTGCTCGCTTTAAGCGGGCTTTGCTCATTAAAAGCGAGTAATGTTTCCATAGACTTAACATTGTACCAACCAAATCTGTTTGATTTTCTCGCTAAGTCCAAGTTCTCGTTAAATCAGAGCTCGTTATGAACGAGTTCGACTGTACTACTGAACTACTATTACTAAACTACAGTTTGACCGTGGATTGCGCGGAAGAGGCAAACGTCCAGTTAAGACGAGTCTATCTGAATGAGGGGGAAAAGTAAAAATTTGAAGCGCGTGTTTCGCTCGTTTGAATGTGACTCTGCTTAATTTAGAGGCTAACATACATCTGCAAAAGCGGACATCCCTGAAAACTAATAGATGCATCCATCATCGAAAATATATTCAAATTAATATTTGGAAAAAAAAAGAAGCAGAAGAAATAGAAATACAATAGAAAAGATAAAAGGACTCAAAAATGAGTTCGTAACACTATATAACGGAGGGGTTGTGAAAAGCCAAACACACGAATGGAAAAAAAAAAAAAACACGAACGTCATAAGTGGTCTTTCAGCGGCAAAGTGAATAGTGGTATAAAAACCAAAACGGAGAAAAAATAACAATCATACATTTTCAAAAAGTGAAATCAGGGGTTTGCGACAAACTCTTTTTCCCTGCAAAACTCATTTTAAAGCAGCGCGGCACTAAAAAGGGTGAGCTGAAACGAAACGGTTTTGCAGATAGACCCCAAACAACTTTTATTTCCTTTCCAAAATAGAGTTTTCGCAAAATGGTGAGAGGACATCTGGTAATCGACGGCAGCATTTCCATCACTGCTTCAGAGGAAAAAATAAACATAAACAAATGCACATCCCCTTCATACTTTTCCCTTGAAAGTCAGTTTCCTCTAT